>NC_138782.1:25373451-25677932 GCF_965178545.1 Coloeus monedula | reverse complement strand
TACTGTCAGGGGCAAAACAGACTCGACTTGGGTATATCAGTTTATTACTAATCAAATCACAGTTCGATAATGAGAAATAAAACGAAATCTTAAAACACCTTCCCCCCACTCCTTTCTTCTTCCTGGGCTCTGCTTTACTTCCAAATTCTCTACCTCCTCCCACCTGGCAGCACAGGGGGTTGGGGAATGGGGGTTGTGGTCAGTTCCTCACATGTTGTCTCTGCACTCCTTCCTCCTCAAGGGGAGGACTCCTCACATCCTTCCTCTGCTCCAGCGTGGGCTCCCTCCCACGGGAGACACCCCTCCATGAATTCCTCCAGTGTGAGTCCTTCCATGGGCTGCAATTCTTCATGAACTGCTCCAGCCGGGGTCTCTCACAAGGGGCGCAGTCCTTCAGGAACAGGCTGCTCCAGAGGGGGTTCCCCGTGGTGTCACAAGTCCTGCCAGCAAACTGGCTCCAGCATGGGCTTCTCTCTCCATGTGGCCACAGGTCCTACCAGGAGCCAGCTCTGACATTGGCTTCCTACTGTGGAGTCACAGCCTCTTGGGCATCCAGCTGCTCTGGCATGGGATCCCACATGGGCTGCAGGTGGATCTCTTCATCCCTCTGAACCTCCAAGGGCTGCAGGGACACAGCTGCCTCACCACAGCCTTCACCGTGGGCTGCAGGGAGCTCTCTGCTCCAGTGCCTGGAGCACCTCCTCCCCCTCCTTCTGCCCTGACCTTGGGCTATTTAGAGCTGTTGCTTTCCCGTATTCTCACTCCTGTCTCACAGATGCTGTTGCTCTGTTCCTTTGCCCCTTCTTAAATCTGTTATCCCAGAGGTGCTACCACCTGGACTGATGGGCTCAGCCTTGGCCAGCTGTGGGTCCATGTTGGGGCCATCTGGCATTGCCTTTGGTGGACATGGGGGGAGCTTCTGGCAGCTTCTCACAGGAGCCACTGCTGTAGCCCCCCATCACTACCAAAACCTTGCCACACAAACCAAATACACCTGGATAGGTTTGCTGCTGCTGTAACATCAGCAGCAGAGCTTGCCCCTGTCTGGGCAGCACTCACAGGAGCATGAGCCACGAGGCCAGGCAGAGCTTTAACCATTATTTCGCAAACGTGCTGCTACTGCAGAGGCTACAGCACCTTTTAGAAGCTGAAGTCTGACCATGAACTTTGCTGCAGGAGCACTCCTTCAGCACCACCACCAGAGCCCAGGGAGCTGCGGCTGCTCTGAGAGGGAAGCAGAAGCACACCTAGGTTTAAACTGTTGTTACTTCTAGGTGAGATGTTTCTCCTGCTGGGGAGTTACCCAGCACTGAGAAGACAGAACAAATCACATCAGTTGGCTCAGAAAAAGATGGAATTAACTCCCCACCCAGCCAATCCGTTCATCTTGTCCCTTCAGGAGGACAATGCATGGAACAAAGTTATTACCTATTGTACTTGTATTTAAACACAATGGAATCCAAAACAGGCACTAGGGAGCTGAACAGGAGCAAAACAGCATCTGTTTCTTCACACAGTGCACTTACGTGCCTTGTTGCTCCCTTCCATCAGCCCCTGGGGAGAAGCGGTGGCACAAATAATGATTGCAGCTGGGATTACAGAAAGGCTGCTCCTGGCAGCAGCCCAATCAGGACATGGCGTCAAAAGTTAACATGAGGGCAAGGGATTAAAGAGTCTGATTCTGCAGGGCCTGAGCAAATCCTCACTATTGGGACACAGACAGACACAAAATGGAGAAAAATATGCTTTTGATTTAAGCTTCCACATTGGGGTCTAGGGCCTTTAGTGAAAATAAAAATCACCGCAAGTTCATAACTACACAGTACTCCCACTAGAGCTGAGAGCCATGAGCTCCCAGACTCCCTAGACGAGAAATGATCAATAGGATTCTGCCATGACTGCGAGGAAAAGATGCTTCCATGCATCATTCACTTGTCATAAAGTAGCCTGTTCTCTTTCAAAAATGTTCATACTATGTAAATACACCACACCATTAAAGAAAAATGCTCCAAAAACCTGGATAATCTGTACAGTGTCCCATGTTTGAAATTATTTCAGGCTCTAATGCTTAGGCTTTTCTAGAATCAGGAAGTTTTCCAAACTCCATCAAAGGACTAGTTTCTCTAGTCCTGTATCCTACCTCTCCCAGCAAGCAATACCAGTTTCTTCAGAAGGCAGACATAAAAGGGCTGAAAACTTCCACAGGTCACAGATGCAGCTACCTCAGAGTGTCAGGCCACAGGTACTCTCCCGAGACTGTATAAACAGGCACACCTTGGCTGGTTTACAGTGCTTGTAAGGAGAGATCGCTGGAGTGACTGCTGGTGCCCTTGAGCATCAGCTGTGATCATCCTTGTGACAGCACTCGCAGTCAGCAGCTGCTGCAAGTAATCCTGCTCCTGTCTCATCTCTGTGCTCCGGAGGAGGAGGAGCAGCCAGTCCTTCCATTTGTGGTTATCGCCAGGGTGACTCCAGCTAACAGCTCCCACACCACCACGCACAGCTCCGGCGTCTGCCGCTGGCTAACTCGTCCCAGACACAGGAACAAACTCAGGCTGGAACTGATGTGCTGACAGCTTCAAGTCCGTGATCCTGCCACTCCAACGTGTACCTGGCTCTTGCTACATGGTGGCCTCCACTCACTGTTACACATTATTAAGGATGAAGACCTTTTCCTTGGTCTGATCACCCCTTGTGTATCACTAACAAAAGTGAAGAGCATAACACACCACGAGCTGTTGTAAATAAATTCTCCTATTTCTTTTCAGCTTCTGTGATGACAGTAATTTTTGTAAGCTGTTCCAGGTACCTGACCAAATAAGGTATCATTATTATTTCCATTTGTGCTTTTATCTGATGAAGGTGAACATGCCCTTCTGTATTTTAATTCTGGTTATGACCTGGTCTCACATTGATTTAACTCTGCTGACTTCAGTGGCATCGGGGTAAATCAGTATAAAGCATTTCAATTGTGGAGCTGAGGAATACCCTTCCAGCTATTCCTAGCTCACCAGCTGTTTCATTAGAAGAGGAGCAAGAAGGGAATTTAGTAGTCACACTGGGAAAGCAAACAAGGAGACTTGGGTTTTGCATGATCCTGGGCTGTTCTTACTGCCATTATGGTTTTTAGATCCACAGATCTCCCTCAAAGCAAGGCATTCTGCACAAGAACCATTGCACTAGCCCTAGTATTACAGAGAATAAACAGAAGAATATTTTGGATACCTTGTCTGCTGATACCAATGCCTGCTAAACCTAAGGCTTGCCCAGTCCCAGAGCTTTCAGAAAGCTCTGGTAACAGGCAGATTTGCTTTTGGTATGGGAACATGGATACTGCTGACCCCAAATGGGACTTCCACTTGACTGCCATAAAAAAATCTGCTTCCACAGTGAAGCCTATAAAGGAAGGCAAGCACCTCACCTGCAGCTGAAATAGCCTGTTTTCAAATGAAGGAAAATCCCATGCAAGTGTTTCAGGCACACTGGCAGCTTGTGCTGGCTGTTCCTAAGGGAGCCTTGTTTGTATGAGATTGTTTCCTTCCCCATCTCTCATCCATCATCTCCTCCTTTTGAGAGCTGGCAATTGGCCATCTCTATTTAGCAGGCTCAACAAGCCACCACTCTTGCCACTACTGCTCTTTGCAGCCTGCAGAAGATACTGTGGGCTCCATTAATTGTGGCTGCTGGTTTTAATTTAAAGTTCACAGGCAGGCTAATCATTAACTGACTCAAAATAGCTTTTCCATGTGGAAAAACTCAAAAGGACTATTGGCAAGATGTGGACAACTAAAGAAAGGCAAAAGTTACAGCCTGACCTTCTTATTAGGGCAAAGGACAAATTTACACTTCGCAAGCATTCACATTAAAATGATTTTTAAGAAGAGACATTGTCGCAGCTGAATACACATGTTTCTGTTGCACAATTTGTCCATTTTCTAATTCCTTGTAAGAGGCTGTCCTGGGAGCTGACACAATCCAGTTGATGAACTACTCTGGTGTTATTCAAGCAAAATTTCCGAGGGGTTTATGGAAGTTCCACTCTGGAAACAGATCTGGGTTTCCAGACTTTGGTGTCATTGGCCCTAGACCTTTGTCTAGAAGACAAGCCTTCCCCTCACACTGTTGGTTGCAAGTCTGACCACATAAAACCTCACAGAGTTTTAAGCACACATTTACTTCAGCTATGCTAAAGTCTGGAATACCTTTCCTTCTCTCTCTCTCTCTCTCTCTCTCTCTCTCTCACACACACACACACTGTCTCTCTGAGGGGTTGCTTCAAATTTTAGCAATTGCTAGTAAGTCCATCTGAGAGTTTTTCATGTAAATGTTTCCTGTTATTTTGCCTTTCTTCAGAACTCATTTTTGTTCTCTACACTGTCAGCAATTCCTGTATTTTTCTCCTCATGTACTTTACAGCTTTCTCCATTCTTTTCTCAGGGCATGTTCTGAACAATCTCACCTCATCTTCCATGTTTTTACCTTCTTCCATGTTTGCCCAAGTAATTTCCCTTTCTTGCTCCAAAGAGTGCACCAAAGAATCATCAGAAATATCAACCTTCATGTGCCTTATCTGTTTTTTCATCTTCTTCAAACAGGATTTCAGCCCTTCCTGGCTCTTTCACCAGCAAAGGGAGTATGTTTCCTTGGCCTGCTCTCTGGCTGGTCTTTGGCCAACTGGAGGCTGTTCATACAACCTGACAGCCACAGTCTCCTCCAGGCTATTGCAGGCTGGATCACCACTTGCTAAGACTTGTTACAGCAGGGCTGCTTTCTGGTAAACCATGACTCAATCAGCAGGGCCTGTTTATGAACTTCTGAGAATAAAAAATTCCTTTCAGTTGATCTTTCTGCTGGTTCTCATCTTGTAATGCCCTCCAGGAGGGGAGAGAAGCATGCAGAGAGGGGGAAATATGCATTTTGAAAAAAATGAGAGTAGAATAGGACTCCATAAAGGTATGTCCTAGGTTTGACAAGTCTCCTGTGATTTGCCTTTGCCTTTGCAGTCCAGGAGTGCTGCTGACAATCCTGTGGGACTCTCGAGAGCCTTAGGGGTGTGGTAATTGTGTAGGAGCAGAAGGAGAAGCTTTAAAGGGGTTAGGTGATAGGAGCCTAATCCATAATCCAGTGATGTCAACAGAAGGGTTGTCACTCAGCTGTAGATAGATTTCCAGGAAATCCACCATCATGCAAAGCATGCCAACAAACTGGGCTGAGCAGCTGGGAAATGCCTTCCCTGCCTTCTTGTGAGTGGTAGTTCCTCACAGCTACAGTCAGAGAGCAGAATTTGCTCATGCAAGATACCCACTTAGCCTTTTTCCACACATGCCAGATCACAAGGTCACAAACAAGGAAATTTATTTCTAAAATAAGTGGCTCAAATCTGCCAGTTGTCCCCATAACTATACTTTTTAAGAGACACATATTCACGGGGAAAAGAGATAATGTGAAAGTGCAGAACATATTAAACATCATTTTAAATTATTTACCTCTTTAGTAAAGTTTGGATTATGTTGTCCAGGAAATGTTGCTATGTTATGTTGCTATCCTTCAGATAGCAAAGGGTATCTAGTATCTGTCTGGACTGGAACTCACAGGTAGATTAAAATTGGTTTGGCTACACCTATCTCTGAATTCTGTGCTAACTGATGCAATGTTTAACCAGCTGCTCAGGCAGAAATTGTGGTCATGGCTATGCTGCTGGCTCTATCTGCATGAAGTAGCATTAATTAGCAACAGCATCAAAGATGAACCTCAAAATCTATTTCTCCTGTGATGAAGATATTTTAATTTTGTTCCAAAGAATCTTAGCAAGTTCTGATTAAGAAACTGCTGCCAACACCTTCTCAATTTTATTTATATAGTCTACCATAGCTTTGTAAAAGAATCCCTGTTCCCTGTTCTCCACCACTTTCTGGTTTGTTCAGCCTGGAGAAGAGGAAACTGAGAGGAGACCTCATGGCAGTCTACACCTTCCTCGCAAGGAGGAGCAGAGGGGCAGGCAGTGACCTCTTCCCTGTGGTGCCCAGTGACAGGACCCAAGGCAGTGGTCTGAAGCTGTGTCAGGGCGGGTTTAGGCTGGATATTAAAGAAAGGTTTTTTCACCCAGAAGGTGGTCGGGCGCTGGAACAGGCTCCCCAGGGAAGTGGTCACAGCACCAGGCAGCCTGGCAGAGCTCAGGGAGCGTTTGGACAACGCTCTCAGGCACATGGTGTGACTCCTGGGGATGTCCTGTGCAGGTACAGGAGCTAGACTTCAATGATTCTTGTGGGTCCCTTCCAACTCAGGATATTCTATGATTTTTTTTTTTTTTAAGTTACTTGCCATTATTCTCTCCATAGAGAGAATTTTACCTTACCAGGACCCAAAGAACCCAAATTCCTATCTGTCTGGAATCTCCTTTCTTGTTCAGTAACATGGAAGGCCAAGGTGTTTACAGATACTTGCCATGTGATTGTAATCTCAGTGGAAATTATTATAACCTCAGCCTGAGATGCTACGAGGCAATTAATGCTGAAAAAGCAGTAGGTAGAGCTTTTCAATCAAGAAATTTAAAAGCAATGCAAATACCATGATATTAACACAGCAGCATTCTTCATTCTGACCTGCAGAATAAAGAGAGAGAACTTTGGAGGACATTCAGAGGTCTGCTTATAGACCACAACAGAGAATCTGTGTTTTGCTTTATAAGCACACCGATTCCCCTGTTGTGATGGACACAAGCTATTTCTGGACTAAAAAAATTGAAAATCACAGTGGTTAAAATGTGTCCAGGTACATGACCCTGTTACAAGTAGCAAGGAGCTTTGAATAACAGAAGCGCAGGGGATGAAGCGAATGCTTTAAATGCAACCTTATTGTCAAGTCTTCGTGGTTGCGGGTGTTTAAGGACAGCCAAAAGCCCCTCACAGCAGTGTCCAGGAGGGAGCCAGCTGTGACAGGGCACGGTGGCACCCAGCAGGCCCTTGCCTGCCAGGCAGTGCCCGTCTGTCCCCGGCAGGGCTGTGCTCACTCTCCGACCCGCCTGCCCCGGGCTGGCAGCTCCCGCTGCTGCCCGGCTCTGCCCCCGCCTGACAAGCGCTCCCAAAAACGTGTGAGAGCCGTGCTGCTGTTCAGCATGCAGCCCCATCTCCGTGATCGCTGCTCTCCAGCAGGCCTGGCATGCACTGTCAGCGGTACAGAAATGGACCGGCTCTTTGTCTGCTGCCATTGCCACGGAGACTTGGGACTCACTCAAGCCTGTAGTGAACACGATGAGAAAAGGTAGCTGGTCTAACAGGTGCGGCTTCATGATCTACAGCAAAGCTGCACTAGTGTAAAACAGATTTGCCTCGTTGAAATAAATCAGACTTCTGTTGATTAACTCCAGAAGAAAATCCAGTCTGCAGATCTTAAAGAAAGAGTGAAGGAAGGGCCCAATAACTTGGAGCTCTCCTAATGCCTGGGACTCTCTACAGAAGACAATCTTTGTGTTATCTGCAGAAGCAAAAGGGTGGGTTCTACTCAAGTCTGCTCATGGAGCAGAGCGGTATTTTACAGTTTATCTACTTACCAAAGCAAACGAGTTCCCTTTGTTGAAAAAACAGGAGTATTTTCACGCCAAATTCTCACTCATGCTTGAAATAATGTTTCTAGTAGCAACCATAAAAGCACTGTCATACAACTTACACTAAGCCGTTACCTAAACCTACAGAAGACGGGATGTTAAAGCACACTGAATAGCTCTGTTTGCCTGACTTGTTATTAAAAGTCCTATGTATTGCTCAGATCTTGCCACAGTGGATCAAACACACCTTCAGTTCTATATCTTGCTTTGATCTCTGTAGACTACAAAGCCAGGTTTCTAATCAGGACAGAGGGATGTAAAGTATTCTTCACCATTCATTCAGCTGTGTAAATGAGAGTTCAGAAGGTAGCACAGACCCATAGCTTTTCTGTTATTAAAATTATTCAAACCACCAGAAAAAAGTATTCTGCAATAAAGCTGTAATAGCATCTGATGGAAGGCTCCAATACAAAAGGATTTCAGAATTAAAACTCTGAGAGATCCCCCACTCATCCTTCTCTATTCTACTAATAACTACACAGTGTTATTAAAGGGGCAGCAATGTCACAGATTGGAGTTTCTAATACTGTCATCCACTGCAGATACTCATATCTATAGAATTATATAAAGAGATTGAAACTCTGGCTCAAAGGCATGTTCCACCTGTCATCAGGGGATGAAATTTTTTTATTCATATATTGTGGCGAAGACCAGACTAAGTGCTGTTAAAATGGGCAGGTGAGATGTGCATTCTCCTTCCAGGCTGAGGACTGATTCTTCTGTGAAAGCAGGAGTAACTCATTGCATCGTAAGGTGAGAATGCATTTCAACAGACACCTGTACATTTCTGTTCAGGACTGAGCCTTAGTTACAGTATCTACCAGAAAAAATATGGACCGAAGATCCCCGAAGTCTCACTCTGCCTCGACTCACTGCAGAACTACTCCTATAGCGAGAGTTTTCTCTGTACTGCAGAATACTAGGACCAGAGTTAAAGTTTGATCATTGTCACAGGAGCTATTTAAAAATACACTTTGTTTTGAAATTAGCAGCCAAAGGAAGAATGCTAAATTCACAGTTTGAAAATTTAAGCCTGTCTCTGCCGAGATCGCACACAGCATTGGCAGCACCTGGCAGAGCTCTGGGAAAGCTCATGCTTTCCACCCTGCAGTAGCTGCGTGTCCCACCTGCGGGCATGGAGAGAGCAGTCACTGTGAGCAGCGAACAGCGCTGTCCTGACACAGGTTTTAATTAATGTATCAGCATTAGGAGATGTACAGTGTGCTCTATCCTTAGTCACACTGCCATAACTCCAAAGTTGTCTGACTGACCTTACTGGTACCTCACCGGGGTTAATAAACACTGGACTTCCGTGCTGCAGAGACACTTAGTAGGGCAGGAGTCTGATCAGAGAGATTTTTTAAGTGGCATAAGCATAAGGCAGCATAAACCATGCTTCCCTCCTCGACTGCCTGTCCTTACGTAACCAGTTACCCAGCGCTTATCCATGATCCAGGCAGCCGTTCCCGAGCCCAGCCTGGGAGAGCTGTCAGAGTGTCCCGGTCCCCTTCCCTTCGCTTCCCTGCCCACCCATCCCGCCTCACCTTTGGCACCAGCGCTCCCGCTGCTTGTGCGGACAGACGGACCCAGGGCGAGCCGAGAGGGTACCAGGAGGAGGACGTGGCTTGAAGTTAAGCCCTCTAAACTGGCACAGCAGGCTTAAACCCACACTGGGGTACGGATTAGCCCTGGTGACGAGATATAACAGCTGGGTTTACGGCAGTGCTTTGGAGCGATTAGGGCTTGGGCCAGTACCTCCACAGACACAGCCTCCCGGCAAAGAGCCGGCACCTCTCGGCTCAGACAGATTTCGGCACCTGTTTAAAAGTCCCTCCAAAACACGAAAACTTTGTGGGGTTTTCTAACCTGCAGCTGAGCCAGCCCTTTGAAGAAAATGCAGGTACTTGAGGGCACTGGGGCTTTCTGAAGGCGGCACGGCGGGGTTCGCTCCCGTCCCCCCCGGCCGTGCCCCCCCCGGCTCGGTGCCTCGGGGCTGTCCCGGCGCTGTCCCGGCGGAGGCGGCCGCACCCCGCGCCCTGCCGGGAGCCGCTCGGGCCGGGCGATGGGGAGCGGGGACACCCCAGCCCCGGGCTCTTCGCCGCGAAGTCAGCGGTCCCCTCCGCTGGACACCACCTCCGCCCCGCCGGGCACCCCGCCCGCCGCCGCCGCCGGCAGGGTCCCCAGCTCCTCCTCCTCCTCC
The DNA here is from genome assembly GCF_965178545.1 of Coloeus monedula. Lineage (NCBI taxonomy): Eukaryota > Metazoa > Chordata > Aves > Passeriformes > Corvidae > Coloeus > Coloeus monedula. The sequence continues at coordinate 25,668,129 of NC_138782.1, read as the reverse complement.
TCCTCCTCACCGCGGTGCCCGCTCCCGTCCCGCCGCCGGCGCCCAGCCGGGGCAGCGCCTCTCGCCGCCGCCGCTCCGCCGAAGTTGAGCGGAGCCGCCGCTCCGCAGCCGCCGCCCCCCGCGCCCCGCCCGCGCCGCCGTTCCCATGGTGACCACGGGAAGCCCGTTCGGTCCAGGGGCGTGAGCTCCTCCCGAGCATCCCACCGGCACCGGTACCGGCACGGCGTCAGGCCCCCGCGGGGACTCGCTGCTGTAGATTGAATTTGCGCCGAGAAACAACGGCGCAGAAACTGGATCTATTCATTCATTCCTCGCCAAGTCCTTTGGGAACAGAACAGAACAGTCTTCAGCCACAGAAGCCACAAGGGTTTCGCTGGGTTTGGAGGGGTGAAGGAGGATGAGGGGTCGGCACGGGAGCTGAAAGGGTATGAGGGAGGAGAAGAGGAGGAAGTTTTTTACAATTAGGGAGGTGAAACACTGGCCCAGGTTGCCCAGTGAGGAGGTGGATGTCCCATCCCTGAAAACATTCAAGGGCAGGTTGGACAGTGCTTTGAGCAGCCTGACCTACCTGAAGATGTCCCTGCTCATTGCAGGGGGGCTGAACTAGATGGTCCCAGTCATGCACGGCCAGAATGTCCTCTGTGAGCCCACAGTTCCTCACCCAGCCTCTTCCCACAGTGCAGAAATGCACGAAAATCATCCCCAGTGTCATTGGCCAAACCCCCACCAAATTCAAGGAGAGCCAGGCTGTGCCAGGGGGCTGCAGAGCTACAGCCTTGGGGAAAGGGAGCACGTGGACAGGTGAGAACACTCAAGGACACGTGCAACCTAAGCATGTGTGTGAAGTCAATCATGTCCCCACTGAAAATCTTTCATAAATTATGGCCCAAGTTGTGACATCTCGGTGTTTATGCAGCACTCACACAGCCAGGGGACAGTGGTGTTTCAGACCATGGATGTGTGTGCAGCACACACATAAACCAAAACAGCCCAGCTAAAAATTCACAGATTAAAGGATGCCCAGTGCATTCTAAATTAAAATGTATGAGGCTGGGGGGCTTTAAAGTTTCGTTTATTATTAGATCAAAAAACACAGCTGGACTAACAAAGAGATTAGAAGCATTTTTCTGCTCTAATTATCTGTGGAGGACTACTCATCTGTCCTGAGCTTCAATGCCAGCCCAGTTTGTAGCATTCTGGGTATGCTCTGCTCTAAGTGGAATTGCTGAGTTTAAGTAAAAAGTCATTTTACACCAGTAAAGACCATTATATTTTCATACATTAAAACCTATTTCAAAACTCAACAACTCTGACTAATGCAGAACAAAACCCCCTTGAAAATGCTTAGTTTTCAGGTATATTTTCCACCAGGTTATATTTTCAATGCAGTGAATTCCTGAAAGTTCTTGCCATGAACCAGAAACACTGGTGACTGGGGAGTATCTTTGGGAATGTTTTTTGCAGATATATAAGCCTCACAACTGAAAAATCATTCATCTCTCCCATACCTTATTTAGCAGTTGAAACCAAGAATTCTTTACTGTTGTACTGACATGACTTACCAGATCAGTCAGCACTCAGATCATCAGTTGCTTGGTAGCAGGGATGGAGGGAAGATTTATTCAGTGGTACATTTCCCAGGACATGCCATGACAATCAAGTTTCACCACATTGCAATTTGTAGTGCATTTGAAGAGTGTGTAGTGTAGTCCACGTGGGCCTGCTATTTCCCACCTGAGCACACTGCTAACACTGCAGATGGTGCCTACAGAGCCTTCATGTTTTGGTGTCAAAGTCATGGACCTCTGACACTGGCGCTGAGGGTGGACTTCTCCAACCAGTAACAATCATATTGCTGCTGTCTTCTGCATGGGTCAAACCACAAGCAAATAATCTCATCCAATCACTGACAAAAAGAAAATATAATATGGTAGAGTTGTATAGACTTACACCCTTGCTTAGGAAAGTGCCACTTTCAGAGCTATTTGCCTTTTTTTTTTTAGTGCTTGTTTTCCCTCAGCAAAACAGTTTTTCATTCACTGGACAGATCATCCTGCTATTTACTTTAAATCCTGTCAGCCCACCCACACAGAAGTGCACCATGAGCAAAACCAGGAGAAAGTTCATTCAGTCTCCAGCAGCAGCGCCCAGGCTTTGCAAGGCTGAGGCTCACTTAAGAATAACTGGCAATGTTGCCATGTCTTTTCTAGCACATATCTCATTTCTCCCCATATCTCATGTCCCCTTTCTCCCTCCACATGCTATGGCTGGGTTGTTGGGTTGTTGGCTGAGCCCAGAAAGGCTAAAATGCTTGGGTTTGATACCTCAGCTGCTGGAGGTGCACTGTCAGGGACCACCGGCCCAGGAGGTTAAAACAATCAGCTCAGAAAAGAGTGTCCTGGGTCAGTAAAGGACAGATGCTTGGATATGGCATTCCAGAGCACAGCTGGATGATGGGCATGGTATACAGATCTTCCTCAGGAAAAGTTAGGACTATTCAGAGTAGGCTGTACTTTGTCCAGGACTTTTGTATAAACTAACCATAGAGTTACTACAGGGAGAGCTGTGACTACAGCCCTTCTACTGTCAGCTTCTACAAGCTCCTGAATGACAGGCCCCCTACTGCATCTGAGTAGGCTCTGATGCTGGATTTTTGCTCTCATTCCCTCTATGGTTTATTAAAACCTAGAATCCTGAAGCCATAGAAAAGAGGATCACAAGGTGCTACAATGCCAGGAGTGGCAAAAGATTGCTTAAAATTAATATTAACTAGAGCAAAGGAAGAAAATTAAGGACAGAAAATCAGGCAAAAGCAGTGACTTCAGAGAAAAAATTTGTGTCATGGTCAAATATTTCTTGTGGATGAGCTCCTAGGTAAACATTTCAAAGGACTCTAGGAAAGCAATAGAAAACTTTTGCATCACTGTAGGAAGATGGAATGAGCTGCCTACCAGGACCACTATAGCTCTAACCTCAGTGGCACTAGGAAATAAAAACCTACAAATGTTTTTTCTCTGCTGCTTGCACTGCCCACTCAGTGCAGCCAGCTTCCACTGCTGCTTTCTTCTGACAGGCTGTAGTCAGCAAAGGGAGGCTGGGTCTGCACTGCTCCTTGTGTACTTCTGAGCATCCCTAGCCCCCATGCAGTGAGAATGTAGTTAACTGTGCACCTCAAAACCAGTTACACTCCCAGAGACTACCCAGAACACAATAAACAAACACCCTTCCTGCCATGACATCTCCCCTTCTCTCTGAATCCTCTAAGCTGGGGATCCACAGTAAGCACCAGAGGAGATGGTAGAACCCCTGAGAGTTTTAACTCTGTGCAGCACCAGAAAACTGAGCTGCAGTTTTTAAACTGCTGTTGCTTCCTTCTAGCCTTTCTGTTCACCACTTAAGAGTCATTGAACAGTAGTGTGGTGGTCTGTTTAATTGCTGATTATCTTAACCAAGCAACTTAACTGAGTAAATGCAAGTTCTGTACTTCTAGCTCTGAGTGAAAATGATGAAGTGTCATGAAATACCCAGCCAAAAAAACCAGATGTAGTAAGGCAAGCTGAGCAGCAAAAAATACAACACAGATGGTCATGATAAATTAATTGAAGACACAAGGGGGGAGATGCAAAAAAATGCCATGGAGCCTATAAGTAGACAGATGTAAAAAATATCTCTGATTATGCACTTAATTGCACTCTCTGTGATTGCTTGGTTCCTAATGTACACTGTTAACAAACAGTAATCTCCAAAGGACTTTGCCAAGGTTGTTGGCTTTTAAAATGACCACATCTCAAATGCTGACACAGTCCATGATGATCACCTTTGCAGAGGTAATAATTTTTACAACAGTAATTTTCATTATGTGATGGAAATTTCTCTAGTACTAGACATGTAACTACTTTCGCACCACATTTGAAGGGGTTTTGTCTCTGTCTTACCAAAATATATGTTATTTTATCTTAAACTGATGCAAATCTAAGTGACAGCAATTGACAGATTTTCATTAGCCCCAGGAGGTTTCAAATTATTTGTTCTCTTTTATTCAAAAGTGAATTTTTCACTGTTCAAAATTCAGTGCAACAGCGGTTTTGCCATTAAATTCAATAGGACCAAGACTTTGCCCATGTTCTGTTTGAGTTTGTTCAGAGTCTACTGAAATCAATGCAGGGGCAGGAGGGATTGAAGCTGATTTGGAAAGGAATTTTAAAAAAGGGGGGCTGTGTGTAATGATTATGCCATCATTCCTCTGCATATAGGGAATCTAATTATTGCTCCATTCAGCATGTAACCTCCGTGTAATTAGTGAAACTTCATGGGATATGTTGTGCAAGAAACACTAACTTTAACACATACATCCCCTTCAGGTGAGAGCAGTAGGAAGAAAAAAGACAAGGACACCTAGGAAAGTGCTTTGGGGATTTGGAACTGAAGGACAAGACAGTAGTTAGATCCTCTGGAGGCGAGAACTGAGAACTCAACAAGTCCCAGTGGGGTCACACTGTTTGTGTAGAGGCTCCCAGACAAAGCCAACTCCTCCCAGACAGAGCTCTGGAGCGTGCCTGTATTCCTCCTCGGGTCTAACAGAGGCTTCTTTTAAACGCTTAGGGAAAGATGCAGGGTACAAAATCTCCCTGTCATCCCTGAAACCTTAAAGCTTACATTCCACAGTTAGGCAAGTAGGATCAGCCCTTTCTCATTGCCAGCAACTGCTTAAAAATGAAAGTTTCTGAAATGGTGGTGTTTCAGAGAGGGGCACCCTGTGGGCATTTGAATTAAGCCCACATTTTCCGGGATATCATCTATATCCATGGACTCTTTCCAGGGCCACCCCCACACAGCACACGGGAAGCACTTGTATCTAAGTAAGTCTCAACCCAGCATTTGGGGTGTCCCTTGCACTGCTCCACTGACCTGCTGAGCACTCTAACACCGGCCATAAGCCTCAAACACCTCTTGGCACAGCTGGGAGCAAAAGCTGGCATACTGCAACCCTCACACTGGCTTGGCCCTGGGGAGGATTTTCCCTTTGGGGAGGCTGTTCCCTGCTTTCCATGGACTTTCTCCACTTGAGCCTGCATGGAGGGATCTGCTGCTGCAGAAGCTGCAAGAGACACTCCGGCTCAGACAGGCTGGGAAAGCACAGGGCAGGCACAACAATTTACCCTTTCCTGCACACAGTGTTTTGGACAGACTGAGTGTGTTGCCTCTGCTGCCTCCTGACTTCTTATCTAAAGCCTGGAGAGCCTGAGTGCTGGGGACGAGAGGACACTTTAGTTGCTCCTTGTGGGTCACAAACAAGCCATTAAAAAAGCATCACAAGGGGAAGGTGGGAAAACCCCAGAGTGAGTTTGTTTTTCCAGATTTTATCAGACTTGCTCTTTTTAAAATGTGAATTCTTAATCTAAAATGTCTTGAACATAATTCCTTCAGTTAAACACCCATTTTCCAAAAGACATGTAGCATTACCCACGCATAGACATGTATTTCTTTCAGTGTGGGAGGTCAACATTTGAAACTCTAATCCCAGAACTGCTGAGACTAACTCTAGAGCCTGTAATTTTTATTTATTTAGTTAAATTATTTAGATTTCATTTAAGTCCAGCCAAAGAACCACCCTTTCCTTAAGGCCCCAGGCCACCCCACTCATTCATTCCCTAGCATTACACTGGGACTATCAGCAACTTAGGGCAGGGGAGCTTCGCTGGGGAAGGTGTTAAATGCAGTGGTTTAGCAAGAGCACGTTTCAGTCTCTTAAGCAGGCGGTGATCTGCAGAAGCAGATGCATCTAGTAGATCGTATTCACAACATGCAGAGAGTCTGTTCAACCAGTCCTGAGCCTCTGTGCCCACCAGTGAGTTGTAGAACCTCGCTGGAGCACGGTCCTGCGCACCACTGGAAGGTAGAACTCCATACCTGCGGCATGAGGCAGCAGATGCAGGAGATCATGCAGAGGTTGTTCTCTGCATTAAAAGAGCTACCCAGATATATCTGAAATAACTCAGGCTCAGCCTAGATGAGATGTTCTGATACGATGCTTATCTGACACCCTGCCCTTCTGTACGACAGAAATTGTTTTGGGCCTGCCAGTGGAATGTTCTACAACTTAACTCAAAATACTAATTACTTGACAGGCTAGTGCTCATTTTCCTGTCATTGCAGCTGTCTGTTTTCTGTTGTGATTCTAAATGGTTAAGCAAGCTGTATACTGGGAGGCATAATCTGCTGTAATACGCTGTGGTCTGATGCATGCACCTAGATTGGAGTGTTACTTAAGCTTTAATCCCCAAGAAATCAGTGATTACCCACAGGAGACAAATGGAGGGCTGTTTATAGTATAGTTGCTAGACAACAGTGCAGCATTTAAAGTATATTTGTCCAAAGATTAACTGCATCTCAGAGGCTGACAACTTTTCCAACAACCTGTTTATGTAAAGCGAAGTTTAAAACATCTAGGTTTTCAAAAGAAAGGAGAGCAACCCAATAATTGCTTGGCATTTTCAGGGACACAGGGAAATGATGAGTGCAGTGCAAAATGTAGAGGAAGGGGCTTCTAAGGCTTAGACTGCAGAGAAGTGAAGGAGCAGCATGATGAATACTCTGCACAGGTCCTTGCCACCCCTCTGCACACACAAGGTATACATTTCCCCAGCTTTTACACACCAGTGCCAGGCAGCTGCTTTAAAGCCTTTAATTCCCTGCCTCCCTCAGAGAGTAAAACCAAAAATAGTAAAGAAATTACAGAAAGCGTACTATTAAATCCATCTCTCTTTCTCCCGTTTCCTCCCCTGAGTGTTACAGAAACTACCTTTGTTCCTTTTGGAAAAGGAGGATATGTAAATGGAGCAGAGCTGGGCTGCACTTACTGAGATCTATTTGGCAATGCTCAGATACAAACTGCATGGATAATATCCAATTTAAATGGTGTTTCCTTATTTACTGCAGTGCTGTCACACAGTTTTGCCTCTTCTAATAGTTTTGCCTCTTATATATATATTTTTTTTTGCTGTCTCTTTGACCACACTGTTTTTACCTTCCTCCTAATACAGCAAATGAAGCAAGGAAGTAATATGGGGGCAGGGGAGAGGGTCCTTTGTGTGGAAGAAGCAGAGGGACAAGAAATCCAACAGAGACTCAGACAAGCAAGATTTTCCTGACCTGTCATTTCAAATACTGTTTTCATTTTTTAAGAAGCAGGTGTCTGAATTATATAGACTTTACAATATATGGCCTCTGTGTTACTTGACAACTTTCTGAATTAATCTGGGTCTTTTTGCTGAGAGAGATCTCTTCAAAATGTACATGAATTCTTCAAAATCCAATCCTCTTAAATTATTTTCTCAAAGCACCAGTGTGAGCAGTGTCACCGCATCAGTGCTCCACCTCCACAGCTCCAATCATCGTCTGGCCCAAACATGGGGAAGGGACTTTGCTGCAGGAGCTGCAAGGCAGATGTGGCTGATGCTGCAGGGGCTGGGAGGTCACCTCAGCCACCATCAGTGTTGGGACAGCATGAAGCACACGGTGGCCTTCCCTGGCAGCTCTTCATCTAATCTATTCCTAAACCCACAGCAGCGGGGATCCTGCCGCCTCCCTTGGCTACTAGCTACAAGTTCCATGGCAACATTTTTCTTCCCATCTAACATAAATTCTCCTTCACACAGATTAACCTGATTTGCCCTCACCTTGTACCAAGTAGATGGGGAAAACAACGGCCACAGTAGAATACCTGTGACTTGTATTTATCCCATGACCTGCTGTGACCCCTGGTTCTTATTTTGGAGTACTTGTGTCACTTGTGTTGTTGTACATTCCTAAAGATATAATTTCACCTTCATCATCACTGAATTTCATTCTGGGCCATTTTCCCTGTTAGTCCAAATCATCTTTAACTCAGGCCCTCACTCCAGGTGAATCCTTCAGTCCTTTCAGGCAAGAAGGTCATAGCAAAATTATATAAATACATTCTCCAGTTAGCACCACTGGACATAACGGTAAAAATATCCAGTAGAGACAGGCTCACAGCACATCCCTGTGTGACCTTATTTGAAATTACCTCTTACACTGAGATAAAGGAACCAGAGAGAGCTCAGAGAGTGATTTTTCAACAAACATTTCTTTGTTATGGTGTTTCATCTACACCACAGGGTCCCTAGTGCATCATTAACTTCTAAATTGCTGCACAGAAGTCTGTGCAGCTGAGAGCAGAATCTGGCCTGCACATTAGTAAGATTTGCTGTTCTGGTCTGTTTCAAAGCCATCAAGATGAAGACTCTCTATTCTTAGCTTGAGTAGTGGCATTAATGCACAGCAGTGCAAGAAAAGCAGAGAAATATGTTCCCCTAAGCGCTACCTTTTTGTGGGACAAAGGCAGTCAGGGCCAACCATAGCTCCCAGGACACCCATTTAGATGTATATACACAGAGCCCCTAAAGTACTTGACACACATCCTCCCAGACTGAAGCTAGAACTTCTTTGCAAATTCAGAGGAAGGTTTAAACCTGGGTTATCTGCATGAATTTGAAGGGACAAAAGAGAAACAATATGGACTTCACTGAAGATGCCCTCCCCGTAGATGTGCCAGGAAAATTGCATCCATAATACCAGAGCATTTTGTTTCTTTTCTATGAATAGTATCACAGAATGAAAATTCAGAATATGCAGGCTCAGTTTTGTGAGGAATTTCTCTCCTTGTTTCCCTTACCTAGAAGAAAACCGCAGAATGTGAGGGGTTTCAGTACCTCATGGCCAGTGTGGAAAATGCCAGTTAAATAAATGGGATTATTTGTCCAAATAAAGGAACTGAAGCTGCTGGAAAAGTGAGCACTGGGTGATTGGGCAGCTCTGCGAGCAAGAGCAGAAGCAGAGTAGAGAGAAAATGCAGAAGCAAGAAGTTATTTTCTTATGCAAAATCTGTCCACCCCCTTATATCAAGAAATGACAAACCATTCCTTCAAGGAAGTGAGCAAAAAAATACTGAACATCTCTGTTCAACATTGCTTTCAATTAATTCTCCATAAAAAGATGGTCTCTGTCCCATCATACTCACTTGGTGTCTCCATGGACTTAGACTTGAAAAAACTTGAACTATTGCTGCTCCAGTCTCTGAGATCACTCTCTTTGCTTGTAGTTTGGAGAGAAAAGCCACACATGGAGATGGATAGGTGACTGAGCCACTGTCCAGGGCTGGATCTCAGTCCCTCAGAGGGGATGGAGGTCCTTTGTGGCAGTGGGCACAGCTTCTCTCATGGCTCTGCCTGTTTGGAGGTGGATGCTGCAGCTCTGCTTCCCAAGGGCTGACAGCCTGCAAGTGGTGCTGGTGCTAAAACACACCAGTTACTTTCTCAGCCATGTCTGAAGTGAACATGGAAAGGAATAGGTTAAAAATGGAAGCCTCTTTCCTTCCTGAGCACTGCTATTACTGTGAAATGGTCTTCTGCTCAAAGACTGCCTACGGGGAGGAAGAGACTGTCATTTGAGAGCACCTACTGCAAGGACATTCTTATTCTGCTCTGAGACTGCTTTTCCCCAATTATCCCAAATAACATATTCCATAAGTGTCGATGCTGTCTTATTTTTTCATGCAGTCAAGCCTCAAGTGCCAGCAGAAGGTGAAACAGAAACCTGATGGATCAGGCTACTCTCCTGAAGAGGGAAGGCCGCAGGCACTGTTCTCTCTGAGGACCTGTTTCAGCAGCAGGTAGCAGAACAAGACTGATTCCCCTGGAAAAAATTACTGACAAAAAGTCAAATGCAAAACAAATAACCTGTTCCACTTTCATCTGCTTATTGCTAAAGCAAAATCTCTTGTCAGCAAAGGGGACATAAACACACAGTATGCTTTCATGGCCTGGCAGCTTATACCATCTTCATTTTGTGAGCACAGTCCAGCACAGATTCCTGCAGGCAGTGACCAGCTTTCTCTGACACTCTGAGTGCTTCTGATAGGGAAGTGCACACACAGCCCTAATTCTGGTGGGAAATGTAACTTCTGGAGTGAGATACTAGTGGCAGAGAACCTACAACACTCGAAGCAGAGAGTCTGACTGCCATCTTAGCTTTCCCTCCAGCCTCTGGATGTGACTGGCTCCTCCTCAAAGCCCAGCCCTACATCGTCATATGAAATGTGGTGTAGAGAGGGTCTGGGACCAGACCCTGGTGCCCACCAGGAGTGTGGGTCCTGCACAACTGTGAAGCTACTCCAATTCACAGAGGGCTGCACTGCCCTGTGCAGAAGGAGCAGGTGGAGAAAAAGCCCTCTTCACATCTTGTTGCTGGTCTGGTGACTGCGGAGGACCAGACAGGCTAAAGCAAACAGTGCAGCAGCAGTCAGTGTCCTGTTGTGAAAGAGCACATGTGTGTGCAAGGTAGACTGAGTCCCACTCTAGAAGGTCAAACAGCAGACCTGGTGATTTAATGTTTCGGGTGTTTTCCTTTTGATGAAGTACATTTCTGGTGGCTGCAGGTCAGTAACTATTACCCTGAAGGACTGGATATTCAGTGTAAGATACATCACCAAGCTGTGCAGACCTCACTGCATTCATGACAGCACAGGACCTCACCCATGCATGCATCAGAGTAGAACCTGGCTTGGGATGCCTTCACCCTCTCTTTACTGTCATTTCAGTCCTGCTCCGAGCAAATCATCTGTGCCTGCCACACACTCAAACTTTAGACTGGAGAAGAGCTCAAAACAGAAGGTCAGAATTTAACCCAGTGCAGCCACAGGGAGCTGAGGTCTCTTTTCTGCTTCAAATATTTATCTAGTACATTACTGATGCTTTGGGACATAATGATACAAGATTAGAATGATTATGATCTCTGAAAAAAGTGGCTTGTCATGATTCGTGAAACACAGCTCAGCCAGAATGAACCTAGTCCTGGACCAGCAGCTGAAATGCAAGGAAGCTGAAGGGAAGAAATGTGTTTTCAGTGATTGGGCTACAAGAGGATTAGTTCTGTGATGTCTGAGTCCAGCGTTCCAGAAACTGAACTGGCTTCTGCAGAATAATTCATTATCTCTACTGAAAGGCTTTGCTGAGGATTTGAAAAGGGACACAGAGAGTGGCCAAAAAAGCACACTGGCTCCTGGGGCCTGATCTTTGGCACTGAACTGATGTTCATTGTATGCTAGCAAGAGAAGGCTGGAAGGTGGAGATAGACACCCAAGGGCAATATGACACTATAAAAAGTAGCAGGGCCAGCTCAAAAATGGCTGAGGCAAGAGCACAAGGGAAAGAAGAAAGATTGAGTTGCAGTAAGTGTTCACTGAGCTTATACAACAGATCTTTTTTTTTTCCTCCCTCCATACCATACTGGTGCTTGACAAAGACAGATAAATGCAGGTTTGAGTTATGATACCAAGTGTAACAAAATCGTAACACCATCGAGGAATGCTGTTTTCAGCAGAAACACATCGGTCAACTCTCACTGGGGTTTCAGAATCCTGAGTCAGATGGCTTTGTGACAGGATTTACCTGCACATTTGTTCTTTAAGGTATTTCATAGCTATTAGAGCTATTATTCAGCTCACTGGGTGGTTTATTTATTCTTTATGGAAGCTGTAAGTGTCCTGAGAAATGGCCTTCTTTCCAGTGACCAAACAGGTACCATACGGAGAGCTCCTCGCCTGCCATCTGCTCCAGCCTGGTGGGAGGGACCAGCTGCGGAGGCAGCAATCATTCAATTTCCTCTGACACTTAGTCCTTGAGGTCTCTGCTGATTGCCTATAACAGTCCAGCAAGTCTTACTTGTGATGTGCACAACTATCCAATAAGGAGTAGATTACGACCATCTGTCCCATTAAGGGCCCTGATTCCTCAGTGGTGATTATGCGCTGCAAACGCAGGTAGCTCCTCTGAGGTTAGCACAGCCCTAACAGGTTTTGGCAGCCAAGGACCTGGCCACTTCTCTGAGCCTGCACTTACCACAGGCAATGCTACAGTGTTCTGCTTGCCTGAGGGCTCTGGCACCCTTTACACAGCCAAATGTGGCATGATTGCTGGGGCAACATTTTGGCAGAGGTCAACCAGAGCGCAGCAAGTGATGCGGGATGTGAGGGATGACAGCCTGTGCGCAGCTGGTGCCCAGCAGGATGCTCACCTCATGCCTGAGAAATGCCAAGTCCTGGAATCCATAATGAGTGATTCTTCTGTAATAGGGTGAACATACGTGTGTGTGCACTCTTAGCATGTTTGGGGACGATTTAACGATGGATGTGTCTAGGAAGGGTGGAGGATGCATAAATATTCCACTCACAACTGTTTTGGGAGCTGATTACACACACTGAGCTGTCCTCTCAGGTTTTGGGCTGAAGAATAAGACCTCATGTCACTGGTTAAACTGTATTTCAGGCACGACAGGAGTCAGGCGCTGTGCTGCAGGAACTGACTGACAGCAAGGCACAGAAAAGGGATTAGTCCTTCAGGTCAGCAAGAGAAGGAAGAAATTGAAATGACAAAGATAGAATGCAGGCTCAGAGCTGCAGATCGCACTGCATGGCCGTGGAGCACCTTGTTTTAGAGGTATCTGAAAGTGATGGAAAGAGCAGGAAATCGAGATCCCCTGCTGATCTCTATTACCAGCTCTCACTCCACTTGCCCTGCCACACACAAACCTGCAGACACACACCTGGGGTTTTTAAACACATACTTAGCAGCCAGCTTGAAGAAGACAAAATGTAAGAGTCACAGAAGTCTGTTCTTAATAACTGTGCAATGAGAAAACTTAAAAAGAGGAACCTACTCACTCTAAAGTAAAAGGTGTTCAACTTACTATAAGATGGTCCGATTTCTTTTAAAATTAAAATACTGGTGCTCCTGTAGTTTTACCAGCATGTTTCAGATTAGGCATCTGCTCAGGCATTGCCTCAAGTGGGTGTGTGGGTCACTTCAGAAAAACGGTTGTGGAAAATCAAGCCCTCCTTCTATGCTGCATGCTGGCTGCAAGGAAACCACCAATGCCATTCACCAAGAGCAGGACCAGCCAGAGCTTTTTGATGCACTGGTTGTTTATTCAGTAATGTATTCACTGAATAAACAACCTGTTACTCTCACTGGAGTGCCACGCTAAACACACAGGCAGATGTGGAGGTGCAAACAGCGGAATGGGGGACGAGTCACTGCTCACCCCAAAGGCTTGTGATGGGCAAGTCCCAGGCACAACACCTCTGAGCACAGGTGAGCTCCAGTGGTGGAAAAGGCATGTTTCATCTCATTCATTCATTCATTCGTTCATTCATTCCTAACACCACTGCTTTTGCTTCCTGAGACCCTAGCAGAAGTTTTAAGGCTCTCTGAGAAAGTTAGAAACTCTCTTTTCAGGGAGGGGTGTTATTTTTGAAACCCATGCCTTTCATCTGCAGTCACAGCAGCCTTTGGAAGGAAAACAGGCTATCAAAGCAAAGTCGAGCTCCTTGCACTCCGAGGGAGTTTGGAACCAAGCATGCGGTGATCTCTGCAAGCAGAGGTGAACTGCCAGGAGCACTGAGATTTCTTCCTATGCAGCGACGAGGCAAGGCCCAGGAGTGAGCAAATCTCCCTGATGCAGGTTGGGTTAGAGGTGACAACAACAAAACCAGTCCCAAATCTCGATGATCTCTGCCTAGCAGTAGCATATGCCCCCCACATTTCTTAACATGATTGACAGTTTCTGCTGAAAAAATAGCCCACCAAATTTTACAGGCCAAAAGTGAGCCCCTGGGTAGAACCGGAGGAAGGGTTTGGCCCTGACCAGCTCTCACTGTCAGCAGCACCAAAGGCACACAGCAGCTTTTAAATGAACAGGAATAGACTGCATAGCTAGAAGCAAGGCAGTTTTACTGCAAGGTCATGTGCCCCGTGCCCATGGGAAGGCTTTTAGCTATTTGAAAATTATTACTGCTCAATCTGAATGTGGCATCTTCAAGGACCAAGACATCCCTTTTTGTCATAGCCTGCTGCCCTCCCCAGAAAAACCCCTGGTTCACAGTTACCTTCAGCCTGTAACCAGCTATTTAACCTCCAGAAACAACTCAGATTTCATCACCAGGCTCCACCTGTGCCTGAACATCTCCACACCAGGTTATAATGTCTTGTCCTCGACATTATAACTGCTCTGGCAGGTGCTGGTGTGGTGGCAAACACTGATGAGCTTTGCCTTCGGTCTGTCCTTAGGAATGGTCACTGCTGCTGGTATTGGATTATGCCTGCTCCAACCAGGCATGGAAATTTGCATACGAGGCCTGCTTGGAGGCTGCACCACAACTTAAACTGGTTTCAGTTGGCACAAGTTTCTTGGCACTAGTGATGTGATGTATAGACATTTCACCTGTGGAGGAAAAGCAAGGCCAAGCTTTGTTACAAACTTTACATGAAATCCTAAAATTAGCATTCAGCAGAGTGACTGCCCGAAAAATCAGAGTGACAGCTTGTGGATTGAAGGCATAAAACTGAAAGCCTAAGAGTTTCTATGGGGTAAAGTGCTTCAGGTGGCTTTGGGCATGGCTGCGTGCCAGCTGACACATGCACAGGGTCTTCCAGCTAAAACTAGAAACAAATTCACCTCTAGACTCTCCTCAGGCTTCTAAAAAATTCTCTGTTTGATCCCAACAGTTCAAAGATAAAACTTAGAAGTTCTCAGGACTGAAGGAGCAGAATCTCAGAGGGAGTTTTAGCCAGCTTGCCTGGCCAATTGATCAAAGACACTCCCTGTTCAAACAGATGGGAGCAGAGCAGGTCTCTTCATGATCTAGCAGAGAAAAATTTTCCTCCAGCACAAAAATAGCCCAAGCAAACCTGAACGTGTATTACAACCTAAATAGCACTGCCTCCCATCTGCTAGATAAGGCACAATCAAAACCTGTGATGTCCTGCAAACACTGACAAGGACTCTTTGCCTGAGACAGAAATCCCAGTATCGTGTTCCTGGAGGGATTCTCACTGGCATGGAAGGAGTGGTCCTGTGTTAGATCTGACCTGCACCTCTTGTTTTTCCCAGAGTCAGCTGGCTCCTTACAGCACGTGCTGAGAACACTGGCCCATGTCTCTCTCACTCTGGCCCTCTCGTGCACATACGTGGCCTCTTGCCAGGGCTGCTCTTTGTGCCACTTGAGCCAAGCCCAGCTGAATTCCAGCACCAGAGACTTGCTGGGAAGGAGAGGTGATTGTTCTCAGTCACATTTGTACCCCTCCCTGGCTCACTCCTGAGGCTCACAGAAAGTTCCCAGTACCCTCACAAAGCTCCCAGGAAAACCTATCTGGCAGCTCCCTGTTTCCCAGCACCAGCATAAATCAGGCAGCTCCACAGCCATCTCAGTGCACAATGTGGGGGGCTGTGCTGGGTAGGCAGCCAGCCCTGCTAAACCATGCCAGGGCCATGGAGTAACCATGAGCCTCCCTGGCATAGCCCGGGAGGGCTGGACATCCCATGGGGCACAGTTTGGGCATGCAGGCAGGAGAGCGAGGCTGTGCTCCTGACAGGATCTGCCACAAGAGGGTCTGTTCAGGGAGGATTAGCAAAACTTGCCCCTGAGTGAACGGTGAGGAGGACAGCCCTGGCCAGTCAGGGTGTGCTTGAAGGAGATGAGCACTGGACCAGTTTGGGTTTGATCACTGCTGCTGCTGCTGCTGCAACTCCATTTGCAGCAGGCATTTGCAGCAAGGTATTTTAATGGAAACTAAAAGCTTTGCAGAAGGACAGCTTGAATCGCAAGTGAGCGACAGAAAATTGACAGGGTAATTCTATGTTTCATTTTTAGCAGCATTATTCTGAAGTGTAGGATGGTGGTTAACTGATTTAACCAAGTTCTTACTTGGTTAAAAAGTTCTTAAGAGAGGTAGAACAAAGAGAACTCCTATTTTTTTCCTTTTTTTTCTTTTTTTGCAATTTGTCATTATAATCAAGCAGCAACATACGTATCTGTAGCAAGATTTCCATACATAACTGTTAATTGCTAATGAATGTGATTATAAGAATAGCTTTGCTTAAAAACAATACCTAGAGCAGTAACTGTGCACTTAGGTTTGTATAGTAACAAATATTTTTACTTTTAAATTCTGTATGATTTTTTTCATTCTCAGACTGGCCGAACACAATGGAGTGCAGTCCTTGGAGATGCCCAAAAATGTACCAAAAGACAAGCCAAGGAGAGAGCAGCTCTCCCTGGCCAGACAGCCTCAAGGACAGTGCCCAGGGATGGATTCCCAAATCAGTCAGGCCGCCCTAGGGAGGGGGTGCAGGCTGTGTTCATCAGCCAGGATGAGTGCAAGAAGGGGGGTCTTCCCCAGATCCCAAGCCCATCCTCTCCACTACTTCATCTCAGTGGGCTCCAGCTTGAGGGCCAGAGGTGTGCTCCCAGCTTCTTTGGAATCGTGCCCAGAAGGATCAGGTGCCAGCATGAGTTCCCAGTGGAACATGAACTAGTGATTAAACGCACAAACGAAACTGCTGATAGGGGTGTGCCTACGTTAGGCTGAGGTGTAGGCTTAGGTTAATACCCAGCTCTGTATGGTGGGAATCACAGTGGGATTTACACTGGGAACAGGAATCTTCCAGGTTAGCTGGGGATCCTTTGTCCTTAACCCAAATTATAGCAAAGATGTAGTGTTTGGCAGATGCTGGCAGGATGAAAATCCCCTCTCTCCTCTCCAGCTGCCTCTTTGCAGGGGTAGGGTGGGGGTGGATGCAGAAGGCAAGCCTCCACAGCCCTCTCAGCTGCTCCTTTCCTGGGAAAGCCTAAGAGCTCACGTGGTTCAAAGGTGTTCCTCTCCCATCATCGCTCCTTTCGATCCCATTAGGGTCTCTCTGCAGAAATGCACGCACTCGTGGCACATCTCCGCTGCTGTCATTTCTCTTTGCACAGCTCGCAGCTTGGCTCCCGCCGTGCTCCTGCTTTGGCAGAAGAGACCCATCGCCTCAGGGCACGCTCCACCCTGACCCCAGCTGCATGCCCAGCAGTGCTCCTGTGACTCGCAGCTGGCACTGGTGGCTTCCCACGCCTGCAGCCGGCACACGCTCAGTGCTCACGGCTGTCAGATTCCCACCAAGGGGTCTCAGATCAGCAGGGAAACAGACCGTGATGCCCTGAACCCTGCTGGAAGCTGTCTCCCTGCCGTCCCTCAGCCACCTGACAGCTTTCCTAATAACATCTCAGAACTTTGACAATCAATAATGTTTATGGGGTTCACCAGTTCCGCTGTTTTCCTCTCCTCCAAATGTTTGATTTCCCTCCTTACAGAGAATGTCATTTTTAGGAGGTTGTTCAACAACACTTATTCTCTCACAGCAGCAAAATCCTTATTAGTGAGCCAATGAGCAATGATTATTACCCTGACTACCACAGGGCTTTGTGTTTGCACTTCTTTTCCTTGCTGACCACCTAGTCCTGTGTGCTCATCCAAACAAGACCTTTACAAGCAACATGAGCAAACCAATGCTGTGTAGGCTGATCTGGGCAGGAACATCATCTGCTTAATTACACAGGGTGGGAAGGGTCAGACTCTGACCCGAGTTATGATAGGTATAAGCTGTCTACATTCCAAATTCCCTCATGAGAATCCAGAGTCTGACTCACATCTCCAAAGGTAAGTTTTATGGTACAGTCAAGAGACTGGGTGACATGTGCCCTCTCTAGCTGCTGTCTTTCCTTCATCTTCTTTTCTGTTTGGTCTGAGATACCTTCTCAGTGTCAAATGCTCTGTTGTGCACCATTTCTGCCCCAGAAGAGCACCACCATTTCTATTCCACTGGAGCATAAGCAGTAATAGCACTCAAGTGGAGGAGAAGAAATCACCAGAGCGTCTCTACTGCTCAAACAACATCCAAGAAGTTCCTTCCCTCTTTTCCTGAGTTTTGCCTTTAAAGTTTTCCCTCAAGACTGCAGAGCAGCTTCTCCTGATGCTGCGAGGTCCATATATCCCCCCACCCTGCAGTCCTCAGCTGCTGTGGTGCCTCAACAGCTCTGGGGTTTGGTCCAGTCTCACAAGGCAAAACTGACACAGAAATCCACATAGGCAAAGAGAAAAAGTGATCTTACAACAGTGGCTGATTTTTAAAAGTAATTTTTTCAATAAACTGAGCCTGCATTTGATCACCAAAAGCAGGTCATTTTGGGTAAAGGGCACTGACAGGGAACAGGCATTTACTGAGCTACTTTATGGCAACAGACTAAAAACCCTCTCCCACTGCAGCTTTGCCTCGAAGGGTGTGGTGAATAGGAAACAAATCCAGCCTTCCTCGATCCTCTGATCTCCAGTAATCTGGCCTGCTGGCCTCCTGCAGCAATTTTCTCCATAGCCCACCGTGCAGAGGGTGCCCTCATTGCCCTGGGCCTGCTTAACCCGGCTCTACCTTCATTTGCGCTAGCAGCAGCATTACATAAATTACTTACTCACTAATGATGCCTCTCTTAAGTAAGCAAATGGATGACATCACCCACCAGCGACAAAGCAGCTGCTCAGGGAGGGAGGGAAGGGGTGAGCCGTGGCTGCGTGGGTGTGCACACACAGACCGCTTGAGCCACGGCTGCATGGCAAAACCCAATCCTCCCAGGAATGGAGACAGGATCAGGAATAATTCAGACCTGGAAGAGACCTCAAGGGATCTCAGCCTACCCTCCTGCTGGCAATAGGGTCAGCAATGAAGCCAGACCAGGTTGCTCAGTGCTTTATACACCTGAGTCTTGAAAACTTCTGACGAAGCAGCAAACAGCTTCTCTGGGCAACCTGCTCCAGGGTTCAACTATCCTCACAGGGAAACATTGCTTCCTTGTACCCAGTCTGACTTATTTTTAGAACTTAAGGCCACTTTGCCAATTGTAAAGGTGGTTTTACACACCCTTATATACAAAAATATCATGTAGATGCATTCAAATCAATCCACATCTCTGCCCACAACTTTGTTCATAGCAGCCCAAGCCTTCTCCAGCCTTTAATAAACTTGTTATACAATATTTGAGGTACACAGCACCATTTAATTTGTCTGTGGGAGTGCAGAAATTGGTTCATCTCCTAAATACCTCAAGCAAGCAGGACTATAGCACTAAGGCAGCTAAAATGACTGCATAGCTTATGTTTTGTCCAGATGCTGCATTATTCCTTCATAGTTCAGCAACCTACTGTTCACAAATTGCTCACAGCCTCCCTCCAGGCAGGAGGATCCCTGCCAGGTGCTCATCTCCAGGAAGTTTCTTCCTGCCCAGCCCCATAGGGTCAGATGGTCTCACGCATGGGGCAGCCCTCCTCCAGCCCAAGCTGGCTGGTGACAGACACCACACTAAGTCCCCTGCATGCTGGGGGTCTGGCACTGGCCTCCGGCTGTGCTTTGGGAGGAAGATCTTCAACCTCCCCCAAACCATTGTCACCCCACAGGACTCTACCCAGCAGCACCAAACTTTGCTCCTCCCAAAAGAGTGGTCAGTAGGGTCTGGTGTGAGATGCTGCGATGGTCATGAAAGGAAATCACGTCCACCTGCCACATTCAGAAGCCATCTAGCAAACTGACAGCTGGTGAAGAGGAGGGGGTGAAGAGAGGCACTGGCAAGCACTAAAAGAAGTGGTGCTTGTTAATACCCACCTTGGGAAGGGGAACTTTGCTTGAGATGGTTTGGTGGCATAATGCACAACCAGGACAATGCCTGCTTGCATCTCTGGGCCCAGAAGTCTCCAAAACTAAATCAGCCTAATCTCTAAATCTCCAAAACTAAATAACCATTATGCACAGACCAGTTCTGCATTAGACACGTGGTGGAACCCAATATTTCCAACTGCGCTGAGACAGTTATTTCCAACACAAAATCAAGAAATGTATCAAAACCCCACTAATTCCCTATCCCTGCACTTAAAATGTGCTTTGAAAATTGCCAGCTTTAACATAAAATCAAGTTCAGGATATTTTAATTTCTCTTCTGATTTTGAGCCTCTTGGGTGTGCTCCAATTATGTTGTGAGGCTTCTTTCTAGAAAGATGAGTGCCAGAATTTTATTTTTTTTTTAATCCAAAAGCAAGACTGTCACAGAATTCTGTAAATCTGTGAAAGCACTCAAGGAGAACGAAAAACTATGCAAACTTGCACAGAAACAATGATAGCAAACTGTACCACTGCAGCTCATATTGCTCACACTGAGACACCTGTATCTGGGGAGGGGACTCTGTAAACACTAAGGAACACGCCTAAAAGGTAAAAATCCCAACGAATAGAGTAGGAAGCTTAAGGAAGGGAGGAGGTTGGCTCCTCGTGTGTTTTGCTCCCTGCCCTGCCTGAGGGACTGTTGTTGGCTGCACCACCATCCCATGCAAACACCAGTTGCAGGTTGACCGCCCACCACTCCCAGGCCCACTGGGTGTTAGTGCTTACAAAGCGCTTTGAAAACATGCCAGAGCAATTGTGCACAGAAATACAAACAGCACAGGGGTGCTGGAGATTAAGTATGCCTAGGGAATAAGGGGCTTTTCCTTCCAAAACTACCCTGAGTGAGTTGTCTCGGAGGGCAGGTGCCTGCAGAGACACTGTTTGGCATATAAGCTGCTGTATGGAATTCTTGCCTGTCATCTCATATTAGATCTGGTAACTTGTTCAAACTGGAGGAGAAAATGGATTTCTGCAGTAAATTTCAGGCATCATAAAGAAACATATGAAATTTTAGGCTCTTTAATTACCAAATTCAAAGCCAGAGGAAGCAGAGAAAGCTATTAAAATCTGCTCAAGGATAATTAAGTTAAGATTGCTTGAAAATGTTACATGGTTAAATGCTGCCCTTTGTGCATTGTGAGAGCAAGGTTACTGGCTCAGATATATCTCTTGGTTAGGAAGAAAGACCCACCTGCAGCAACCCTGCTCTACAGGCTTCTGGCAAGAAGGAGAAATTGGCTCTCCTCGGTGAGTGAGTTAGTACCATGCTCACAGAGATTGCTGGGGGATTGAGAGACGTCTCTTCTCCCTATGGCTAGATTCCTGAACAGAGCTCGCCAAGCCTACAGCCTAAAGAGCACTTCTTCAAAGTAAAATTGAGGGAAAAGTGTGTTCAGCCTGCGGGTTGCAGAAATCAGCCTCTCCCTACCCAAAGAAGAGGATCCAGCAAGCGCCAAAAATAGCACCAACTGCCCCGGAGACCCTTCTAGTAGTGCAGAAGTCCCATCTGTAACCAGAAAGTTGTGATGTCCCGCGTCAGTAATTACCAGCAGGCAACCCGAGGAACGCCAGATGTGTCTTCGCCACGAGCAGAGCGAGGCCTGAGCCTTCCAGCGCCTCCCGCTCGGGAAAGGTGCAGCGGGCTGGCGAGGCGGCAGCAGATGGAGAGCAGCCAGCTGGGAGCCGCTCCAAAGCCGGCGCCCAGACAGAGGTGAAAATCAATAACGCTGCTAATAAATCAAAGCGCAACCGCTGGCACACGGCCCGGCTTTGCCCCGGCCCCGGGTTAGTCACTTGTGGCTGCTCTCCTCTCCTGGGGCCGGGCCTCGCACCAAGCAGTGCCGCTGTCGACTCCTGCTGCCAGCACCGGGCCGGGACAGGCGGCTGCTCCCGGCCCCGCTCCCGGCCCCGGCCGTGCTCAGCCCCGCGGGCCGCCCCTTCCCGGGAGCGCTCCCGGAGCATCCGCGGGATCTGCGGGGCAGCGGAGGGAAGAGGGTCAGGCTGCTCACCCCGGGAGGGAAGGGGTCAGGCGGCTCCCAGGGCTGCAGCCCGCAGCCCCGCGCTGCGCGGCCGCCGGGCCGGCAGTGACACCGCGCGGCGGGCACCGGCACCGGCCCCGGCAGAGCGGGGACACGGCGGGGGGAGCGCCTGCTCCGCCGGGGGCCGTGGTCTCGGCTGTTGGCAGAGGGCTCTGCGTGCCCCATCCTCCACTGGGGAAGGAGCCTTCTCCTCCCTCTCCTTCTGGATATATATATACACACACACACGCACATACATATATATAAATGTATATATATAGCTGCAGCCCACCTCCCTCCTCCTCGACTCAAAGCCTATAACGCTGTCGTGTCTTGCCTCTACGCCCCGCATGCCCATTCCCACTGGTGGCGCGGAAGAGGTGCCAGCAAACCCTCCCGGCTCCGTGACACCCTCCAGGAAGCAGGCAGCCTTATCTGTAATCAAACTCACCCCGCTTTTTCCCAGCTTCAGTCCCTTACACCATCCCCATTTGGCTGGCCCTCCCGGGATGTTTTAAATGAGATTCTGTTTTCTTCAGGCCAGGGATGATCTTTCATCATGTCTGGTACAACCCTTCCCGCGCTGGATGCAGGCAGCATGGGACCTGCAGGCATAATTACAGTCCCGATAATAAGTACCAGTCATGTTGTTTGTCTCCCCGCTCAGCCTGCCACGCTGTGCTGTAATCAAACTTGCTGATTGTTTTTAAAAGGCAGGTATGTACTTTGGGCCTGATGCAAGGTTGTCCTACATTCTGCTCTGGGTCACGTCGGGATCTCTGGATTCGGTACTGAAGGGCTGCGGTAATCCTCCAGGCTCGTGTGCTGCAGGGCTCTGGTTCCCTGCCTTCCCCAGAAGACCTGAGACCCCGGCACTCAACACAGCATGTGGGCACAGTGCTCAATCAGAGGACACACCCTCTTGTTGTCTGCTGCAAAGGAGAGATGAGATGATGCTGTCCTCTCATTCCACTTTATGAGCTGCAGCACTTCCTGAAGGCTGCCAGCCCCGTGATGCCCGGCACAACGGACGTGCCGGGTACATTTCTCCTAATTTTCCCATTAATAAGCATGTGGTAAGTGCTGGTGCTGGACGGTGCTGTACTGGCAGTACCACAGACTCCCATGAGGAGACATGGCAGGACAAGAAGACTCCTCGCTGCCTATCGGATTAGCGTAAGTCAAGTCAAGCTGGTCACTCCAGCTGTGCAGATCAGGACAGGAGAGATATATCAGCACATCCTGAAATGCCAATTTGCCTCTGTGTGGCCAGCCTGCTCTGTGGGAGCCACACACCAGGGCTGCCACTGTCTCTGACGAGCACACTGGTGCTTGCAGACGCTGCTGGCACATGATGCTGCTGTGGAGCTGCACCACAGACACAAACTTCTGCAGAGTTCACATCCCTGGTTTTCCCCAAAGGGACCTGGTTAAAGGGCAAGACTTTGTCTTTGGGGAGACAACCAGATCTGTGATGTGGCAGATCACTTGGGGAAGGCTTGGGAATGCACTGAGACCCTGGACAATAGTCCTCCTTCCAGATGCTACTGTGCTGAGGCTGACAGGGCTGTGTATCTCTGTGCCCAAGGCCCCTTGGCACGTGTTGCCCAGGACCCATGGGCATGTGTTACCCCAGCCCTGGAGCTAACTCATCCCCACACGTCCAGAATGAAAATGCAGGCACATGTCTCTTCTTTCTGTTGACCCTGTCCCTTGAATACTAGCAGTTTCTTCAGTGTCTTCAGAGGCCTCAGATACTCATTTTCAAGCCCCCTCAAAAACATGGCTTGGGAAGATGCAAAACACATCCACACCTGGCATCGGGCAGATGCCCATCTGGATGCTGGAGAATGCTACAGAAGAGTCTGTTCTCTGAATATCACCGAGATCAGAGAACACTGGGCCTCTCATCTACTGAGCAAACAGTTGCATAAATGAAACTGCCTCGGGCTCGCTGGAGTAAACTCACACACCCAGTGTGTCCTGGAGTTCACGCGTTTTAGAGAAGAAAGGCACAGAAATATCACTGTCTGCTAGGGAGAGTTCACTGCTCCACCTTTTTCAGCTCTCCTCTGGCAGGTTGTCTTCACGCCTTGCCTATCACACCGTTCTCTCCTGCCCTGCACTCTGGGCAGGTTTCCAGGCTCCAGCTGGGGAATACTGACTTGATTAGATTTGATTCACAAAGGCATTTCACAACACTTGTTCACCTAAACAAAATAAAAGTCTTGGATCTAAGGATATTAATTAAGGGCAGGATAGATCCTTTTGAAGTAAACTTCTGGTAAGTCACCAAATTTAAAATAGTACACTTTCCTGCCAAAATCCCCTGCTGAGAGAAAGTTCATATAAGTTCAGCTGCCTAACCCATGACTTCCCAAAATATGAGGTGACATGTTTTTGACTTTTGGATCCCCTAGACATAAAGACTGCTGTTCCAATTTTGTCAATTAACCACTTATCAGGTATGCAGGAGGTTTTAGCCATTTTTCAGGCCTCAGACAAACAGGATGCCACCAAGGATGAGGAGGATGTTGTGTCTCTTACTCCTTTGCCTCTGGTTCTTTTTGCTTGGACTCCTAATTGATGTGTCCAACATGCACACTAGGAACAAGAGCAAAAAGCCATCACACCTGCAGCAATGTCCAGTTCCCAATAATTTCTGCTCAGCCTGACCTGAGAGGGAAAAATCCCTCCCTGGCCCAGTTCCATGCTGTGGTGTCCATCATACTCAAAATTCACTTTTCTCCCCAGCTGATTTCTCAGTAGCTACACATAGATGGGAATGAGCTGGCTCCTTTCTGAAAACTAGCAGACTTCAGTGACTACTGCTGAGTTTATAATGAGGTTTGCCACCCCATGCTCTCAGACTGACACCATATTCAGTTCCACAGCACACTTCTCATCTTGCCCATCCACAAGGCCATAGCTGGAACTGCTTTAAAAACAACAAACAAAGCATGGGGCACAAGGAGAAAACTAATGGTGACATACCAACAGCCTTCCTGGGTGCTCAGGGAGAGGAGCAAAGCTGACCTCTTTGGAACCAAGGCAGGGGAGCATCATTTGCAAGCCACTCTCTCCTGGTGAAGAGGTCAGCCTCTCTGACCAGCTCAGCCACTAGCCCCTCCTGAAGCACAGGTGAAGGGACCAGGCTGGCTTTGGTTTCCACCCTTCTGTCAGTTTCATCCTGGAAGAAAACCACTATGGGGACACATTCAGTTTCCTCTCCATTAAACCATTCCAGAAAAATAATCTCTACCAAATGCACTTTCTTAAGAAGCAGCACAAAGCCTGCTCTGTGAATCCCAGCAACAATGTGCTCATTAAAAACTTGCTGTTACGCAGTAATGAAAGTGCTCTTGGGAAATGGGTCTAAAAAAGGGGGTACGGTCAGGAGCAGAACATGGATGGAGAAAGGAATTTACAGTCAGACACTCCTTCACTAGGATAGAGTTGCTTCAGTCTTACTGCAAAATGCTCTAAGGCAAAGCAAGAGCTGTTCCTGAGCAGAGGAAAACATGCAGGCACATGTTACACTGGCCTAGGGACACTGCTCACATGATGGAAAGGGCATCTGAGGGCCACATGACAGCTCTCAGGAGAAGGCCATGGTTGAGGTGGACCTCTGAGAAGAGCAGGAGACTGTCCTGAAGCTCAGCTCTGTTCCCATCAGCTCCCAGCCTTACTGAACATAGAGGAGTTTCACGCAGCAACAGATGCAACCCAGGATTGTACCTGTGCACAATCCCCACTGTACCTGGGCACAATCCCCAATTCCTCTGGGGAAGCACAGCCCCCAGCTTGCCTGGCAGGTCTGGTGCACCACACTGCAACATGACACGAGAGAAAGCATTTTTGGTCATATCAAAATGAGTAATTCTTTTAACTGGAAATCTCAGTGAAGTGAAGACCATTGTGCAAAACATTTCCGTGTTGATGAATCAGCTTCTTCCAAGGGGAAAAGCTGAGCCATTTGTAGAACGCTGGCCCGTTATACAGCACAAGCGCTCCCCCAGAGACCTTGCAATTAAGGCCTGAGACAAGCTGGAGCAAGCAGGCAAAATAAACCCTAGGTTCACAGGTACCAATTAAGCAAGGAGAGCAGAAATCTGAGTTTACCACTGGCCTGACCAATGCCAGAGGGGAAAAGTGAGTTGTCCAATTTCAAAATTAGATTTAAAAGAAGAAAAGCTGGTTAACATGAACCAATAAGCCTCACTAGGCTGGAAAATGATGAAATAGCCCTCTGTGTGTTCTTGCCTCCCCCTTTTATGCATATGTCATAAATAATTAACTGGCTCTTTGTCTTCAGCCCTTGATGAATTCTGGGGTGTAGTAACAGGAGTAGCCGATGGTATCTTGACTCTTCTGCCTTCAGACAATACAACACTCTTGCATGTAATCCTATGATGGCACAAAGCAGGTTCTCCTTATCCTCCCAATCAGGTTTCTATCCTGTCTTCTTCCTGTGCATGTAATTATCTTCTGGAGTCACGTTCATAGAAGCAATAAGCACATACACCACTCAGCAGCACCATTCAGACTGGCAGAGCTGCTAAGGCTGGGCTGTAGTTACACAGTAGAAATCCTTCAGCAGCAGTCAGCAGCCCTGGACAATAACAGCAAGCAAGCAACACCTTGTAGGCCAGCTTACCCTTTAGCTTTTTATTATTTTTCTGGTCATGAGTCATGTGGGAGTACCTAGCAGGTAATATGTCACATACAAATGTTGGGCCTGGACACCAACAGAGCAGATGATATTTTTCTTTGGCTGTAATCTGAGCCACCCTCAAGAGGCAAGGTGTGTTATCACTGTCCTGGCAGTCATGCCGGTGGCTGGGCATGCAGCAGTGTCCCACCATGACCAGGAGTTAGGGAGTTGCCAAAGCAAATGAAACACAAGACAGGAGGTATGTGAATAAATCTGGTCTACCACCACTGCAGGCAAACACAGTTCATGCTGGGAACAAGCAACAGAGAATGGGATCCCATCCCACCCAAGGGCAGGATTGTCATATTCCACTTTCTAGCAAACCACTCAACTGTCCATAGCTTGGGAAGTTCTGCAAGACACCTTGCACACATTCGTGCACTTCCTGAGAGCACCATAAAAGCCACAGTAATCCTGGAAGTGTGACAGTACTGGAGGCTGAACTAAATCACACCACTGTGTGCATTTCATTTGATGTGGTTGAGGTGGGAAAAGGCAGCCTGGATGGAATAAGTGTGCACTTCTGGTGTGGACAGTCACCACGGGCTGGCAGAGGGAAGGGAGCTTTCTGGGGAAGGAGATGGAGCATGGCTGGCACAGAGGGCATAGATGGGAGGACTGGCCCTAGCCAGGGTGAGACAAGCAAGTTCACTTGAGATCTTGGGAGATGATTTAAAAAATGAAGCACAAAGGTAGATCTGAAGAGTTGCATGAGCAGCCACATTGAAGTAGCACGAACAGGTACCGCCAGTCTGCATCTCCCTCTCTCTCATCCACACCCCTCATCCTGCCCCAGCTGCTGGCTCCACAAGGCCTGAGTCTCCACAGCTCCCTTGTAGGAAAGGAGGGCTCCCACCCTTTCTCTCTGTCTCCTGCCAGGCTGGGAGGGCTCTGCCTTTCCCATGTACATGCTCCTGTGGGCCTCAGGAGGCCTGTGGGCTGTCCTTGGCTGGCACTGCAAAGGGGCAAGGAGCACCCACACCCCTTGAGGCCCCTTCTTGCAGGAAGCATGTACAAAAGTGCAGTGGTGAATTTCCCCCCTCCTTCCATCACGTATTACAAGCCTTTTGTGAAAGCAAATAATTAAAAAACAAATTAATAAAATCAAATTAACTGAGACATGACCTCAGCGTGGCCGCTCGGAGCAAGAGGCAGTGTCTGGACCTGATTGACTGTTGCTACACCTATGCCACAGCATTTTATAGAGTAGTCAAAGAAAAGGCAGGGTCCATGCTGCATGTTATTAATGTTTATTGGTCAAAGAACAACAGTAAATCCCCAATTTTCCAGCTTTTTCTTACGGGAAATGTAAGGGTTTGATTGGGAAGTGTTCACCCAGCTGCTGGAGCTGAGACTGAAATGAGCGTGTTGTAACAAATAAACTGCCCATTTTTTCCCGTGAAAACAAATATAAACACAGTGGGATCAAAATCTGCTCTTTTCTTTGGTAGATGAAATGCCTGGCTTGTCCCAGCTAAACTAAACACATTTCCCTCCAGCTTTGCCCTTCACTTTTCAGTCATGCCCCCAGCAAGCCTGCAATCCCAGAGCAACATGGAGACAACAGGATGCTCGATCTGGGACAAACACTCCTGTGCAGAGTGACAGACAACAAACACAAGGCAGGGTATTACTGCGGGCTAGGGAGTGTATCCACCTCAAAAATGCTGTTGACTGCAGATGTATGAGGAAACATGTCACCATTGTAGACAGCCGTGTACATGGCGATGTCTGATTGAGATCACTACTAATTACTCTGGCAGGGTACTTGAGGTGCCTTAGAAAGCCAACACCCGCTGATGAGGCGTGATCCTTCCTGGAGTGGTGCTCTGCCGCTGATTGCAGCTTGGATGTTTCAGCTTGTGCTTGTCTTTCCTCCTGAGAAGGGGGCTGCAACTTCTTCTGACCCTGAGCTCCCACAAGGAGTGTGTTCTCTGGTCTGTCATGAACTTCTGAATGACAACCCTGAAAGCAAGTAAATTTATGACAGTTTGATACTCAGCTATACGCAACTGCTCTTGGGGTGTGGGTTTTCACCCGCTTTTGCTTGGCAGTAAATTCACTCAGGAACTGAAGGAAAAGTATGATGCAAGCCATGCCCTAAGCAAGGAAGAAGGAAGGTGCTAGCTCTGCCCTCTGTCCATGCAGAGAGGCTCCAAACAAAACTAAAAGCAAAAAAGAAAAAGGCAAGAAGAAATGATGGATGTGAAATGCAAGAGGGAAATATAGTTAAGTATCAGAGGGGTAAAAAACCATTCAGGAAGAGATGTGCACTTGAAGCACCCCTTCTGCATGGCTAGGGCTTCCATTCCCAACTGTGACACCTCCAGCCCCACTGTGGCCTCTAACCCATCGCAGGGGACCTGAGAGATGTGAAGGCCACTGAGCCAAGGGTCACTCATTTGTTTTCAGGGCACGGTTCATCCTGCCCAGCCACCTCTGTATTTCAGCCATAGTGAATGAAGAGGTAAATGCCAGCTCTCCTGGACATTCCCATGGTGACACTGAAGCCACATAGCACAAACACTGATTCCTGCCAGACAGGTAGTCTTCAAACGAGTCAGTGCCCTGGGGAGTAAGTATTTAGGCATACTTGTAATTTGATTTTAAAGGTTGGAGAATTCTAGGCAAAGAGCTGGGGAAAGTGGTGTGAAAAGACCTCAGTGGTTTTCTAACTAGCATCTTCTTGGCATTGTAGCAACACGCATTAGCAGTAGCAAAAGATCCAAGACAAGACATTCAACAAAAACGAGGTCAGTGGAACAAAACACATTATTACTGAAACCACCTTGCCTCACAACATTAACTGTGCCATGAAAGACACTGACTCAAACCCGATAAGAGATGAAATATTAGAGGTTGCAGCACACATTTCTCAAGAGCTCCTCCATTGATCCTGCTGCCCAGTTGATGATCAGCCTCTTTGACGACTTCCAGTTTCACCAGGGGGGTCCTTTCATTTTCCCCCCTGTGCTGGTGTGAGGTTCCCACATGGCAACTTGTGCCATCCAGTGTTCACAGCAGTGCTGACTGCTCTGGCTTCTTCTGCATGGTACTTACAGATCCATGGCAGAGGCCTATCCCACACAGAGGCTGTGCTTTTCCATCACATTGCTCAGGCACTTGTTTTATACTTCTTTTTTTTCCAAAAAGGAAAACGGAATAATTTTTTTCAGGTTTTCTTTCTGTTTTGTTTTGGCTTGTTTTGTTTTTAAAACACCTTGATATTTTAAATCATCTTGATGCAGAAAAAGGACTTGCATTTTGGACTGATGCAAGTGGCCATGAGTGAAAGGATACTGTCATTCAAATATTGTACTGAGGTCACACAGCACAAGGAAGTCAATTAAAATATTTTTATCACTGTTATGGTAAAGACTCTTGAAAAAAACCCCAATATTTTGCAACCTTGCATTTCCTGACACATGAAGATGAATCTAAGTCCCAGCACTGGGAGCAAAGACCTTTGCTCCTTTGCTCATATGGGAAAAGAAAGTGGGAAGGCACATCTTGTGCTGCTTGTCTAGGTGCCCCCTGGAAAAATGGCAGGACCATGCTCCAACAGAAACAATTGAGCAGATGCCTGCAGGTGGACTTCAGAGCCACGACAAAGCTAAAAAACCCGCCAGTTTGGGTCAGAAAGAAAGGAAAAGCCTTTGGCTGGAGCTGAAAAAGGGCTCTTGACATTTAACAAAGTTTCCCGTCAAAGTTCCCCAAAAAATCAGAGGTGGACTCTGGCTGTTTCTCTAGAGAAAATAATGCCACAGGTATAGTGAAAACTGGAAAATGAAGGTTAGGAACAGGGTGGTTCTTTACTGATAAATCATCATGACACTCTTCTTTGCAGAGTAAACAGGAAGTTTCTCCTCTCCGGTGTACCAAGGTCTTCAGGAGGAAATGATTGCATACACAGTTGCTGAGTCTGTTACCGATAATTATAATCTGTTTTTCCACTGAAGTAAAATCCCTCACTCTTTTGCAGTTCAACTCAGGTGATAGTTTTCAACACTTACATCATCATCATAAAAAGGAGTGTCCAAAGTCTTGCAGGGACTGGGAGAGGCAAGCAGTGGGCATCGGCTCTGCCTCCTGCCCAAGAGCAGCAACAGCAGCTGGCAGGTGATAAGCAGCATTCAGTCTGGGTAGGGGCAGTATTCAAGCAGGGAAAATCAACAGGTCCTGAAGCAAAATAAATCTGCTGAGTTTTGAAATAGATTTCTACTTGAAAGAGAAAATCTAGCATGGAGGCGAAGCTGGGAGAATTAAAAGGGCTGCCAATGTGGGCTGCCCTTGCAGAGTGAAGAGGGAAACATCATCCCATCCCATGCCATCCCATCATTGCTGCTGTTTGGGGGAACCCAGGAACATTTATCCCTGGAGCAGAGCCAAAGGAGGGGAGCAACTGGCCCAGGCACCACAAGGACTGAGGGATCCCCAGGGAGGAAGCGTGGGGAGCTCACCCTGTTCCCTACACCCTCACACACAGCCCTCTGGGTCAGATCAGTACAAGTATTTAGCTGCCTACAAATGCAAATCAGGCACAACGTGGTGTTTCCCAAAGTATTTGCATCTCAGACACCCACATATTCCTAAAACTCTCCCCTTCCGCCTATGCACTCTGCGTTAGTTTCTTCATTTCTAAAATGGATATGGTAATTACCCGCCTCTCTGGCAGCAGCAGGAGAGGAGACACCTGCTCTGCTGCTGTTACCTCAGTGGTGTCAGCACCACATCCCCTTCCCATTCCCCTCTGTGCCAGGTGATGCCAGCTACTCCATCAGCACCTGCAATTGCATCTGGAGACTTTGGGAGAGGAGAGAAATGCCAGCTCTGAGTCTAGCCTTGTTTAAGATGGTTTTCTGGGATGATGCTTCCTGACCATTACCTCAATATCTTCAGGCTCCTGCCTCAGGAAAACTTCAGGCTCCCCAGACTGGCAGCACATCTGATCATTGTGTTTCACACATGCAGCTGCTGGCAGGCACGTGATGGGCACTTGCCAGAAATACCACGGGGTCATGAGCGTGCACTGCAGTGAAATGAAATCTGTGTGGGTGCCTTTCAAGGAAACCACAAGTCTTTGGGCACCCCAGCAGTCACACAGCTCAGGAGAATCTGTCTCCTGTGTGAATTTTTGCAGTGTATTTTTCCTGGATTGTCAGCCTTTTGTACTTGCCCTTCATAGCTAAGCCATATCTTCATCTCCTCTTGGCAGTGCTCATTTCTCACAGTAAGAGAATATCATCAAAACCTAAGCATAACAAACAGAAGTGTATTCTTGCCAACCAGCATAAAGCAATCCCACATTAAATTGACCTGCTGGGTAGTGCTTTGCATTCTACTTAAACATAAAATCCTGTTTTCCTTTATATAGGAAAGAGGGAAGTGTACAGGCAAAGGGGTTTCACTTCAGGAACAAGGAATACCAAAGAGAGTTCACCAATTCAGTTTGCAGGCTGAACTCAGCCATTAAAATATCACAACATGGAATCTATATGCTCAAACAAACACTTCAGCTGATCATCCACGTACTTCAGGCAGGCAATCCATCAGGTCTGACCACTCTGACACTTTTGAAAACTTGTGCAAATAAAAGCATTAGGCAGTGCAGCAAGTTAGACCTTGAGGCAGGTGCACCGGCTGTGGGCAGAGCAACACAGCTGACCTAAAAGCTCCCAGGCCAAAGAGGGCGCTATCAAGACCGAGGTCACAGCATAGCACATATGGTGGGGTCATGGTGTTAAATTCCAGGTGCTCAGGTGCTGCTCAGCATCTCAGACCTGACACAAAAGGTACCACCAAAGCAGCAATGTTGCAAGCAAGAGGATGCAGCTCCCCTTGGCTGCAGTAAATGCAGCTCGTTCTGTACAACCTCCCAGGGAGGTGTTGAGTGTAGTACACTAAATTAGCAGGAATGCTGCAGCTTGCTATTAATGCATCCTGTGAGCTGCTGGACTCACAGAAACTCCACAGAGAATGGTGGAAACAGACTCTCCTCAGCTGCAGACCTATTTTCTCAGCCATTTCAGCTCCTATTTTTCATCCGTGTCAGGCTCATCCTGAAATGGAGAGGAGCGAGCGTATGGTGATGGTGCAGCGGTCCTGAGCTTTTCCCTTGGCCACAAGTGTAACACAGAACAGCCCTGGAGTTTTAACTCAGCCCCTGGTGCTGCCTCCTGGGAATCTGCTACCAGTGTTTTTTTCTCATCTGAGCACTCAAAAAATTGTTTGGTTATCTAAACATGCCAAGATACACAAAACCAGAGGAAGATAGTAACAGTGGAGAGCTGGGCGGTAGTGATTAATAAAGACACCAGATCCTTCAGACTTTCATTAGGAAATACAGCAGAGACCTGAGTCACTGGCTGCTCCCAGGGTTTGCTGCAGCTGTGGCACTCAGCAGCACCTTGCAACACCTCTGCTGGCTCAGCCACCTCGCTTGCCTGGGAGTTCCACTACAGCCCACTCCAAACTGTGCTGGAAGATTGGAAAATTGCCCAAACCACTGTTTCTTGACCAGCACACTGGCTTATGGAGTATGTGCTTCAAATCTCATGCCATGTGGGTGAATGTCAGGGGACCCAGAGACAGGAGTCATAAGAAGAAAGCCACAAGAGCCCTGATTATTAAAAGGTCTCAGCACTTAGCTGCTCTAGGCAGGGTCTTTCTTCTATTTGCACAATGTCTGAAGCATCCCACATTGGTAAGCTCTTAAATCCCTTGTCACCTAGGGACTGTCACACTGGGTCTGATAGGTCTTTCCTTCTGTAGCTTGCCTCCAAAAGGACTCAGCAGTGGGTGCTGATGGAAAGAGGGTGAGAAACAAGGCATGCACTGCCCAGCCCCTCTCTTGGCGGGTCCTCCTTTTCAGAAATTCTTCTTTTTCCTACAAGGTGTGCAAGGCTAGAGAGGCATTTATGCTCACAGATAGCTTATGTCTCTGGTTCATCCTCAGTCCTGGGCCCCCACCTGCATGCACTGCCTACTGGCCAGCAGCAAACCTGCAAGCTTCCTTGGGCAAAACGCAAGGGGAAAAAATAGTGAACATCAGCCCTCAGAGCTACAGGGGGACTCAGGTCAAAGGGTCTCCCAAGCAGGCAGCCTGCCCACTCCTTGGCAACCCCCATTGCAAATAACCTTGCAGCAGAACCCACTTTTCCTTAGCAGGGCTTGCCAGCCACAGAGCAGAGCTGGGCCAGAGAAGCAAGTGAAAAAATTCCTGCTGATTTCAATGAAAAGCAGCAGGCCAAGCTCCAGTGCTCCAGATATTCCCACCAGACACCAATGCAAATTTTTTTGAGAGCTGGCTCTTACTGTAGTAGAAGACACAAAGCATTTATCTGGCTTCTTCTGGCATCCAGAGGTTTCTCCCTAGAGAGGAGGGATAAGTAAAGACTTTGGTAATTATTTGTGCAGCCTGGTCTCCTGCTGCTCACTCCTCTCACAAATGACACCCACAAGCATGGTGGAGGTGGGCTAGGACAGAGGCAAAGCCCTGAGATGGCTCTGGCTCAGCAAATGCTGCCTAAGGCTTACCATGGGCCAGTGCTCAAACTTCTTCAGCACACACCCCTCCACAGTGTTAGCTCCTGTTTTGCTGACAGCTGCATCTGTGGAGAGCCTTTTGCTGATTCACAGGCTTTGCAAGGGTTATTATTAGCTTATTGAGATGAAATGGCTGTTGATTTGAAAAGATTTGGTACAAAACCAGGGCAGAGTGACCTGAAAGTGGGAGGATTTCTTTTTCTTGATGGCAAGTGTCAAGCCCATCACGCTTTGCCTGTATGCACATACAAGCTGATGAGGATTAATGCACAAGTAGTACACTGTTGCCACTATTAAAACGGCAGCACCCTCCCCCTGAAGAAAAAAGGGGGAAAGAAAGAAATCCATTTACGTGGATCCCCATCCCCTAATAAACTGGGGGTGACAGCTCTGGGGGATGAGCAAGTGGGGCTGATGGTCACTGACACGAGGTGTCCACCTGCTCTGGCTGGCTGTGTTTTACTGTGCAATATTGTCTCCTAGCAAAAATGCCCAGTGTCTTTGCCCTCCATTTTCCACAACCATCTTAATCCTTCAGAGCAAGAGCTCTTGTAGCAGTAGTTGGGAAGTGGAGTCAGATGTTTCCTGAACTGTCCTATAAGGTTTCTCTGTTAAAGGTTTCAAGCAGCACTGATGCCACAGGAGAAATACAGCAGGAGTGGCTACACAATCCCTCCACCACCTCAGCAAAACAGCATAGGAAACTAAAGAAAATAATATGTCCTGTTAACAATTTATTTGTACAAATCATCCAACTCCAGAAGCAAATCAGATT
This sequence comes from Coloeus monedula, assembly GCF_965178545.1. Classification (NCBI taxonomy): domain Eukaryota; kingdom Metazoa; phylum Chordata; class Aves; order Passeriformes; family Corvidae; genus Coloeus; species Coloeus monedula. The sequence goes on along the minus strand of NC_138782.1, from coordinate 25,633,478 downwards.
GCTTCCTTGGTGCTTAATTAAGCTGATTTGCTCTCCCTCAGACACATGGGAATAGGATTGGTTACTGTCACAGCCTTGACAGACTTTTCAGGGCTCCAGATGGGTTCCCCCCTGGCTCCCTGGGTGGGTATCAGAAGGGAAGGATTGCTTTTAGTAGCAAGTCCTTGGGGAACACTCCTTGGCCAGCCACTGCACCAAGAGGTCGAAGCTGAAGTCCCTGTTGCTGTGGCACCCCGGGGTCAGCATTTGGGCCAGTGCTGTTCAGGCTGGGCGGTGCTTGACACACCAGTCCAGCTCCGCAGCCTCCTGCCGAGGGAAACAAGGGCGCTGCAGTGCTCCAGGCAGGCTCATGCTCAGCTGCATGCATCTGCCTGATGGATTCAGCCTGCGGAGCTACTTACACAGCTCTCCTGAATTTCTGCTCATCTCAGTGAAAGAAGAGAGATCAGCAACAGAGCTGACAGCTGAAGCCAGACCTGTTCAGATCTGCTGCCACCAGTGAGCCTGGCTCAGGAATCTCTTTCTGAATTTCCATTTGGACCCACAGAATTAGTTTGAGTACAAGAGGGCAGCAACAATGCACCTAATTTGTTTCACCCTGGAATACATCATCATTTAAAAGCCTGGAATATTTATTGTTGGCAAAGAGATATCGATTGCTTAGCCACAGGCAGAGTAAAAATCATTGAGGGGAAAAAAAAAGAACAAGCAACAAAACAAACCAGAAAAATTGCTCCGGTGGCTTCCTGCCGCGCTAGTGTGCCATGCGCTGCCTCAGTTTTCACTGCCTTCCAGCATCCCTCAGCCCTCACAAGCTTCCAAGGCACAAAAAATGGCCTTTCCCTTTGAATTTATTGGAGAATGGTTTCCAGCAGCTCCCAGGCACTTTATCACCTTCCTGCAGGGGAACATAAAACAGGGCCCTTGTCTCTGCCTGTGCCGTAGGAACAAATAAATAAGGGCAGCTCCCTGCGGCTCCGCCACTGGCTCATCCATGCGCAGGAGCTGGCTGCATTGTACCAGCGAGCTCAAGCTGCGGAGTTCAGAGCGAACTCAGCTCTGAACTCCCCACCGCCCCTGGATGTTTGGAGGCAGTTATTTCCTTCTTGGGGTTTGCCCAACAGGAAGGCTGGTTCCCACCCCAAAAACCTGGTTAAAAGCTAATGGTCTATTGTGGCTCTTGTAAAAGATGAATTTCCCTGCTAATGGGGGCTGCCTGCTTTCTTGTGGTGGCAGCGCTTCCAGCGCCGCTTGGACGCTGCAGTTGGGTGCGTGCGGCCGGAGCGGTTTCCTTTCAGCAAATTGCCTTTTAATAGCGTGAGGGCAATCGCTCTCCTCACTGGGGTGCTGCAGTGGCCCTGTGGCCACTCGCTGTCGCTCCATTTGCCACAAAACCCCTCGCCTAGCTTCTCCTGTGGCCTGCGCTCAGGGACGGCGGCACCGGCGCCTTCTGGGGCAGCTGTGGGGCAGCTCCGGACAGGGACCCACCAGCAGGAGAAAGCGAGGCTGATCCTGCAGGCAATGGCCTGGCCATTCACTGGCGTGGGGGCTCAGATAAAACCTCCTGGGCGAGTGAGCAGTGGCGGAGGGCTCAGGGAATTGCTGTGAGGGCTGGAAAGCTGTGGCACTGCTGCTGGCCAGGGCCTCCTCCAGCCCCAGCGCAGAGATCCCCGGGCTGCCTCAGGCCCGGGGGAGAGGCAGGGTGGTGCTGGGCCGCTTTGTGAGATAAGGGTGGGGCTGTCCCTCTGCACTGGCAGCCAAGCCTCTCTCATCTGTCTCCCGGCACCTGTCCATGGCCATCCCAGGACAGCTGGGCACGAGGACTGCAGCCATGCAAGGTGACTACAGCCATCCACAGGGACTGAAGCCAAGCACGAGGGTTGCAGTGGTGCAGCCCCTCCAGAGGCAGCCGCTCGCACAAGCCCAGGCATGGCAGAGTGAGAGACTGAAATGTTAACAAGGCTGTGCTGGCATCAAAGGGAGAGCAGCATCCCGGCACAGCCGTGCTCCCCGACACTCTGCTCTTCCCAGCACCCTCTTTGCTGGAGTGAGAAGGACGTAAATGAGCGCCTCTGTGGGTTTTTGCCACCCGCCTCTGGAGATCTGGTAGGCGTTCCTCAAGGTTTTGATTATTCTAATTTTTGCCCGGTTTTAAAGGGAAAAAAATAACATAAGGTGCCACCCATATTTCAAAAAGAAGAAATGTGGACTAACCTGTCAGTTTATTCACAGGGAACAATTTGTTGTGTTCTCATCAAGCCATACTTCTATTTCTTTTTCCAAAAAAATGTACTGTCTTTTCTCAGCCTAACCTTACTGATTATCCCTTCCCAAAAGCTTTAGATAATTATTTGGTTCAGCATTTATCACTTAAAGAGTAATTCATGTGCTAAAATGCATAATCCAACAGCCTACTTTAATTGCAAGATCTTAGCACTACAGTTGAACTGCATTGTTGGGTTTAATCTCTCTTATTCTTTTATGGTTCCTAATTAGACCCATGCAAATAACAGACTTTCTAGACGTTAGCAGCTCTGAAAGCCTTCAGCAAAAGCTACTGGGGTCCAAGTGTTTTGTTCTACTCAAAACATTGAGAGAACTTGAACTTGTAATTTCACTCACAAAAGTATTTCAAAATGGAAAGTGGTTTGGAGTCAGGGTTTTTTTATAACTATTTCAGGAAATTAAAGCATTTTACAAAACAAAAAGTCATCATCCCTTGAGTCTGTCTCTGCAGTGAAACCACCACCAGCTACTGAAATGTTTGTGCTGGTATGAAAATTTGGGGGGAGGGTGTGGATTTCTCCCCTTGCCTTAACATCACTTAAAGGAATAGATATTGAGAGCCCATGAAGTAAACCATCTGCTTAGTAAAGACCTGAGCATGGGCTTTGGGTCCCCCAGTGCCCCAGATCGTGTCTGGGCTTTCCAGTCATGCCACACGAGACGGCATCTCTGCTGTATACATAAGATTATCTTCCCCAAACAGAATAGTAGCATTTCCAAGACAATCTCAATCCTGTCTAAAGCAAACAAACCTGATTTAAGGATCCTAAATTCTATGCAAAATCACTTGTCTAAAGTACACAGGGGCTGGGAAGCACTTGGGAGTGCTACTGATGCCTCTGGGCTTTTTAGAGGTATCTAAGAAGCATGAGAACGTGGTGGTTTGTCCTTACATCCTGTGAGACAATGAGATCCACGATACTTTTGTGATACTTCTGTAGAATGACACCAGTCCTGGAGGTGGGTGTGGGCTGGATGTGGTGCTTCCTTGCCCTGAGGGAAGACAGTGAGGGAGGACAACCGAGTGCTCTGGGACAAGATGGATTTACTCTCCTGTAAAGCCACAGCTCTTGCTTGCATCCAACATGCTATGGACTCCGCCTGAGCACCAAGACAACTTCTTTTTTCAGCCCTCTGCTTCTCCCTGCCTGAGAAGCCGTGTAGCAGGGAAGCATTAGCTGCAAACAGATCACGGAGGGCTCTCATTTCACCACCTGACACATAAAAGCAAAAAATAAAGAAGTCAGAAACATTATCACCATGGAACTGTTCTGGATGAACTTCATCTGCGATTAAAACCAAACCAGGAGCATTTTCAGCATGGCAGGCATTTTCTTTAGCTTCCAGAAAAGAAAAACATGAGTCAACAGGCTAAAGAAATCTCAGAAACAGGTGGTGAGAGACACTGTATGGAGTTCAGTATTCATGCAGTTGCTCTGGTTCTTACATAGGCCTGTTTTAAATGAACCAAAATACCACTCTCTGTTTGTGGTTGATATATATTTACTGCCTTACAAGCAATGGACATCTACCATAGCTTTGCTCCAGTGACGTTTATTCATTTAATAAGACAGTCTCTTAAATCTCCTCTCTACAACCTTTAAGAAAATCAAAGTGTGACCAAATTCAGAAAAAAACCACAAAAACCTACCACATTCTTTTGGGCTTGGTTGGGGTTTTTTTTCTAGTTCTTCTGGACATCAAAGAGAACAAAATTAGGAAAATCCTTGAGTCTACCTGCTTCTGTATCCCTCCTAATTGACCTGCACAGGAGTCTGTCTCTGTATCACTTTCAAGCTGCTTTAGCTAAATTGCTTCAGGATACAAGAGGTTAAAGCATCCTGCTGGGCAGAAATCTTTTACTCTAAAGGTCTAACAGCCTTTCTCTTAATCTGCAGAGTGGAGCTGTGATCATACAACAGCTAAAGTCATGAGCTTGTTAATGCTAAAATGACAGATGTTATAACAACAGGATATTTATTAAGTTTCCCATTACCCTGCTGGGTTGTCAGACCCAAATTTCTTTCTAAGACTGCTTTTTGCTTTTTTTAATAACCAAAAGTTAACAGAAGTCTGTTTCCAGCATTCTAACAAGAAGTCACATGAGAGGAAAAAAACTAAACAGAAAACATTTGTAAACTCTTCATCTCTGTCTCAGCTTGACTCCTGTTAAAGAAGGAAGCAGTGCTACTGTCTGTCTTTCTGCCTCCATGTTATGCTATAGATTTGTTTTAGAGTAAGTATAGTTTTAACCTTTTACCTAAACACTATACAGCATTGCATGAAAAGTCAGAGTCCATGTGATTCCAAAGTCCTGGGACTTCAGTATCTATTAATTATTTAGTGAAACACTGCAAACTCTCTCATGGTGGGTGTTTCTCCTCATTGCCAGATTAGGAAGCATCCAGCAGCCCTGCCTGGAGGATACCTACCCCTATGATCAGTGGTATGCTGGGAGGCGACAACCCCTGCCCAAGCAGGGCTTGGAAGTTATTGTGGAAAAAGCAGACAGCCTAGAAAAGCCACCTGCACAAGGAAACAAGAAGTAACCAGGTTTAAGCAGTTATTTCTGCATAAATTGAGTTTCAAGACTCATTCATCAGTTCTAAACTCTGTGACAGCATTGATCCCAGACCAACTGGAGTGGCAGCCCATTATCAGAGTTGTTACACCACCAGTGGTGCCATTTCCACCAGCCTGTTGCTCCCTTTACACCTACGTCACACATGGCCTGGATTTGGAGGCCTTTCCTACAGAGAGAGTGGAAGTTTCAAACATTGAGGGCCAGCGCTGCACAGATGGGTGTTCTGTGACAGGAGGTGCTCAGAGCACAGGTTAGCTGGCCTGCACATCCCAGCTCATGGCAGTCATGCCCTCGCTTCTTCCATGTGCTGTGGCCCTAAAATCACTGCAGCACAGCCAGGATTACCAGGAGCAATCCAGACCTTTCTGAGGAACACTGTTGGTTTTCCATCCCTCAGGTTGGGTTGGCTTGGGGTGCAATCCAACAGAGGATGACTTCTTTCCTTAGCTGTAGTCCTGCTGGATGCTTCTCGAGATTTCTACAAGCTGCCCCTTGTGGTGAAATTTTAACCTTAAACTGAAATTTTAACTTTGGGGGAAACTGAAGTCCATGTGGAGATAAATGAGACCCCTCAGAGAACCACAGCTTCTACAAAGAAATCAGTCACATTTTCGAGTCCCAGAGAGTACTTCGTATTTCTTTAAGCACAATCTAGCAGAGTTTGAGGTATGAGAAGCACGACAGAGGTCAGAGCCCTGCCTGTGCTATGAACAGAGAGCACTTTTCACCTGTCAGAGTTCCCAATGCTGTACCAGGGCAGGCTCTTATAATCTACTTATCAGAGATGAAAAGTGAGATGGAAAACATGCTCTAAGGGGTCCTGTAACAACCATTACCATCCTATTCAATTTACTTAGTAAACATCTTGGACCTACCAAAAAGCACCTCAGTGAAATTTCAATGAATATTAAGTTTTCCTCCTTTACATATGAGTGGCTCTGTTCAGGGTTAGTCACAGGTGCAGAAAGTAAAAAAACCCAAAACAAACAAAACAACCACCTCCCATCCCCAAAACCCAAGAGCCCAACTTTTCTTAACAAAGGCTTAAAGTGTTGAGAATTAATCTGGCCTTGCCTTCAGCATATTATTCCACATTTCCAGGTCTTTAATACCTTCCATCCAGCTCAACTTGGTTCAGAGTCTTGCACTCCTACTGAGCACAGGAAAACAGTGTCACTGGCTCAGCCAGCCAGCGTGTGGCCCCTGAAGGCATTGTCACAGGAAGATACCTTGAAGCCAATTTGGTTAAGACAATCCCCTTCAGAAAGAATCTGTCAGAACAAAGCTCCTGTCAGAACCAAGTTGTATGAAAAGTAGGATAATCATATTTAGGTGAAACCCTCAGCATACCTTACATTATTTAAAAGAAGGATCACATGTCCTGGAAGGAGTAGCTGAGTGATGTGCAGTCCAAAACTGCATCTATCATGCTCTCCACTCCTCCCCTACCATACTTTCACTGGCTGGATAAATCACTGCATAGAACAGGATCTAATCTGGTTATTTCTGGAATAAATTCACCATCACATCACCAGTGTCTTGAAGGATTAGTTTTTCAGGATGCTATGTATAGTACAAGTTAAAATGCATCTTAGGAATAGATACATTTTCTTATGTATCACTAAAGCAGCTTCTTTTTCATGAAGTTCAAGCAAACATTTTTCCACCCTAATTTATTGCCGTGGTCCCTGTTTTCACAGCATGGTCTACAGCTACTCAGCTCTGCAAAGTGCTGAATACTTGTCAGTGGCGAGTGACCTGCTACCAAAATTGTGTGGTTAGCTCCACTTTTTATTAACTGAAACTTCCTTTTTTTCTAGCTGATATTAAAGAAAAATAATATGTTAGCAAAAATTCGACAGGTTTTTGAAAATGAAGTTTATTTCTATGTTCTGTGAATTAGAAACAAGGATATAGAAATAAGGAAATCATTTATGAAATGCTTTATCAGGAGAATTAATTATTTGATTTTAAAATATTCTTAATAATACTAAAAAATACTTGCATTTGAACTTTAAAAACATAGAAATATTTCTGTTACCTAGAGGAACTTTCATACCTTCATCATCATTGAATAAGTAAGATCTATTAAAACATAGCTGGTTTCAGTAGCTGCAGACACTCTGCACTGCCTTAACCTCAAATTTTCAGTTTGAGGTTAAGGTTTAGAGATAAAGGGGAAAGGAGACATGGCAGCCATCCATCCTTGTTTATCTCGTTTAATTTTTGTCCTAGCCCAGACCAATGACTTTTTTCTCTCCAAACCACTGTTTCAAAAGGGGAACTCTCATGTTGCATAAGAACCCTCCATATTTGACTTTACCTTAAGTCATTTTGAGAAATACTGCTCTGTCAGGATTTTACCACTGCCAGCAACAAACCCCCATGAAAAGACATTATTTTTGTCAAGCTGTAGGCTCTTGCAGAGAGAGGCTACTTCTCATATGCTTGGGGGTGAAAGAAAACTGCTGTTACCTGATTTTCTACACCATTTCTGTAGCAGTGAGTTAAGCTTGGTACTTCACACTAACCTTTCCTGATGGAACAGCTGAGGCTCTGCTGGCTACCTTCTGTCTCAGAAAGATTGAGGTCTCAGCTTCAGCTGTGCTATGTTTAAGCACGTTTTTCCATGTCTTTCACTAACTTGGATTTCCACGGACTCCAAGTGTAGGTCTCTCAGTAATAAGCTGTTGAGCACTGCAGAGCTATAGAAGAAAACCAAAGAAAACCATTACCCTCATTAAAGCAGCTGCAGGAGGGGGAAAATACAACCACTCCAAAATCAAACCCCATACACACTCCATTGCTCATCTTTCTCCATTGATGCCATAATTTCATTTGCTCTCTACTAACCAGAGTCACCACCATGGGAGAAGTGACCTGCCTTTTTGATACTATCAGAGATGAAAGAAGTTTTGGCAAAAATCTCATAGATCAGATTTTCTATTCTTAAGAAAAGATCTAAAGAACTCCAGTATCTACCCTATCGTATTTCCATGCCACATTAATTATTGCATGCACATGCAGTAATAGTAACTCAGGTAACTCTCTGGGAAGAGAACAGCAGATAAGAGCATTACAGAAGGCTACTGCAGAAGCTGTGGTCTTGAGTATCTCACCAGCTTTCAGTAGAGAAACATTGTTTTGACATTGCCTTGTTTTTGTAGATACTTTTAGAAAGGGCACACCAAGTGCAGTGGTGCTCAAACTCTGGGTTCAATGGCACCTTTTTTTTCAGGGCAGCACGCAGTGTTGCAAGGCAGTTGAGCAACACACTCTCCCCTTAGCTGTGTGGCTAAACTTCTCAGCATTAAGGGAATAGGAAAAGGGACAAAAAACCCCACCAAACCATGCAAGTTTTCAGCAAATGTTACTGAGGTTTTGAATAACACATAGAGCTTGGGTGATGCTCTGGGCTTTTCACATACGGCCCGTGATGTCACGCTGCGGCTGTGACGTCAGCGCAGCTCTGACACAGGAGCTCTGCCCACGCAGCTTGACTCAATATTTAGTTCTGCAGTTTTCCTACTCCTTCAGAAAAAGATAACTGGGACATTATGGTGCCAAGTGTCATTCCACTTCCAAGCTCAAGCATATGCACCAAACACCTCCTTTTTAGTGATAACTTGCCGACTAACTCGTCAGTGTCTCTTACTGTGCCACTGCTGCGTGCAGGGAGGTTTTCAACGAACTTGAAACACACCTACCAAGGCTGGGTAAGAATTCTTGTGATAATTAAACACAATTCTTTCCTTTTTTTTTTTTTTTTTTGATCAGCAATGTGAAGAGAAAATCACTTCAAACTAGCATGACATAGAAGTCTAAGACCTCTGCCAGTATGGATATTTAGGATGAACTGCTTGAGCCTGGATTTTAGCTGGTACTTAAGCCCAACCCCTCCTAACACTCAGCTGGAAGCACGCAGAATCAACCCCATCCATTTGGGTCAGAACCTTCCCACATGCCCACAAAAATACAAGTGAAAATCATCACCCAAATTCTGCTAACTCACATAATCCCTTTCTCAAGGGAAAATGTACTTGTCTGCAACTGACTGGGGTAGAGCCCAAGGCAGCACAGGATAAAACGATGGACTGCATCTCCAGTCAGCACTGCCTGATGAAAAGATCTTGAGGGTAGGCAGTATGTGCAGCATTTATCTGTGGGAGTGTTGTTCACTCCTGAACTAGGAGTATGAGCACCCAGCTCAAGTAAGCAGCAGTGACCCAGTTACCTGCAGAGACTCCCCGAGCTGTACTCTCTGCACCCTCAGCTAGAGGGATCACACGGTAACATCAAACCAAGCAGTGAAGCTGAATCCAGGTCTGCAGCAGGCCAGCAGCATCCCCTTACGCTCTGCAGACACACTCTAAAGCACAGAAGACTGGCAGCAAGTAACTCCCTCAGCTGAGGTCTTGCCTATACTGCAGAATGCAGCTGCCTATAGCACAGAATGCAACAGAAACAAGTGTGGGCCAACCCACAGCAAACCTAATACATGAAATTAAATCCAACAAATCCACCCAGTGAGTCCAGGGGAAGATGAGGACAGGCTTCAGCCCAGGCCAGCAACACAAGCACAAATGCAGGAAGCCCAGCAGGTTGCACATCCTGTTCCACAGCATCACCAGGGCTATTCTTAGCTGCAGGAGCTGGTGCAGGAGGGAAGCGCTGGGAAGCCAACCAATGTTGTAACTAGAAACAGAGCTTGGGTGATGGGGGGTAGGGATTGCCATTTGGTCTCAGCAATACTTTAACATTTGTGTTGATTGTCACAAAAAAAAAAAAAAATAGATAAACCAAAACACAAATACATATAAACGCTAGCCAAAGTTTCAGTGGCAAGGCTTTCATGCCAGATTTGGGAAACTAGTGCGGATCAGCCTGAGAAGGTGCCTGCTGTAAAGTGCTTGTCTGCCTGGAGTCAGACACTCGCATCCCACCCTTCTCCTGTGACATTAGCTCCTCTGAAAAGCAGCAAGGAGTTGTTCTGGGAGCTGGATCTGGTCCTTGTGGTCAGGCAGTTATCTGACGTACAAGGTCTAGGAATGACATACAGGAAGGTACATGTAAAAGCAGAAATAAGCTATAGACCTGAAGCTTCCCTTCCTGCTAATTTAAAATTCCCACACCAGCATGTCTCATAAAGGATGCTCATAGTAAATTTAAATCACATCCTGTCATGAAGTGGTAGAAGTAGCTTTGGAAAATGGCAAAACTCAAGCTCACATGCAGTGCTTACAGCACAACCAAACATACCCTCCTGCACATATAACTAATAATGTGGAATCACTTTTCCCTCTTGAAGCAGAAAAAGGAGCTGCTGAAGCTGCACCAGTGAAGGGCTCCAAAATGAACTCATCATTGCAAGCTTATTAACAGCTCAAGGCAGGTATTGGTCACCATCCTGCCCTCCTCAGTAGTAGTGCTGGCAGCTGCAGTCAGTCTTTTTCTCCCAAAAAACTGTGCAAACTGCAGTGTTTCTGAATTGAAACAAATGAAGCTGAAAAGCACCAAAACATCTTCTGCTCTAAAGCAGCTTTCTTCCAAAGACATTGAAAAAATAGTATAGACTCATATTAGAAAGCCTACCTTATTGACCCTTACATCAGATATTTAACCACGGCCAATTAACAGGTCCAGAAGAGGGTTTTATATTCTTTTCAAAAGCTGTTTTCCTTTGATATAAAAAAAACGTATTTTGCATAATTAACTCTTCCTGATACTAGAACTGAGCAACTATTCTTTTAATTGCACCTGGAACCCAGACAGTTGGAGGCCAGGACTTTACAACCCATTTACTAACCTCCTCTTCTATTTGTGCTCTTTGCATTTGATTCTGAGGTTCTGAGAGATGCTGACAGTGCATTTCTACTAGTTAGATTCCTTCCTAGGAGCTGATCTGAGAAAGAAATCCCAACTAAATGTATTTGACAGTCAAGAGCTCCATTTATTTTCTCAGCACTTTACTATTTAAAAACAAAAAAAAAAAAAAGGAAGAAAGAAAAAAAAGAATATTATTCTTTATTTTAAAATAAGGCAAAAAGAAATATCGTCAATGAACAAGTTATGCCAATCATACTTTAACATTGTTCAGGAAAAGGATCCAGGACATGAAAATAAAGAAGCCAAATTAATCCCATGTGCTTTTTGGAGACTTACAGATGAAAGGTGTTTTTCAGCTTTGTGGTTTTGCTTTTCAACTAGTTAGACAACACGGTGAGTGCAAAAAATATAAATGTGAGCCTGCTAAAACATGGTGCTGTACCTCACAGGCAGCTAACTACACAAAGCAAAGGTCACAAGGAATAATCAGACGTTCTGTTATCAGCAAAGCTACGTTTGATTTGGAAAATTGTCAAGTCTGGCTTTAGCTCAGGCAAATGGAGCATCCACCTCTTTCTGTCTAGCAGAGAAGGAAAAACCAATGATACTGTGGACCCGAACCACTTAAATGCATACCTCAGAAGGGTGTAACTGATGCTATGCTATGGAACTAAAATATGCAGAGCATATTTATATACTTTTAAATATAGTTAGCAGTATTTCCCATTCCCTCCACGTGGAACTCAGAAAATCTAGTTACAAAATTCGCCCCCTCCATCCCCCCTGGTCTCTCCATAGCTGAAGAGATTAGAAAGTGCAGTCAAAGCAGGGGGCAGGGGAAGGAGAATGGCAAGAATCTTTATCCCTCCTCCCCAAACCCCACCAGGCAGTGTTTAATAAATTCACATGGCCCGATTTCAGAAGCAAACAGCAACGTCAGTTTAGCTAAACTTGTTAACAAGTCTTAGGACACTCAGTGGGCTTTTTCCCATTTCTTTTTGGAGAATGGGAAAAAGGAATAAATCCTGGAATTATATCGAACTGACAGTATTTCGACAGCAAACTTAGAAACACCATAGAAGTCCTGATTTTAATACATCCAGAAAATCTAGGTACTTTTTTAAAAAGCCAGGCTGCACTGGCAGAAGCTTTGGACTCACTCCCACAAGTAATTCCTGGTGTGCAAGTAAGTACTCGTCAGCCCGATGAAACTATTTAAGAATACAGAAATGTTCAGGACTGAGCCCTTGCCATGACTTTTGGGGAGTCACAAGTTGGGGCCGGTTGTTTTACATAACTCTGTGTATGTCCATACCGCACACCGCGATGTGGCAGCTACAGATATTACCAAAAGCCCACACTGGCTGTTGAAAGCAGTTGAGCTGTAATTATTAGGGGTTCCACAGAAACCATTTACTCTGCTAAAAAGGAAGCTTGATGGTACTGTGGCTAGCCCACTGAGTGTCTGAATTAATTTTGCACTGCACTTAGGTGCAGATATAATCTAGGAAGTGATTCTAAAATAGCATGTTCCTGGATGAGACATGGAGTAAGGGTAAAGTATTTCATCCAGTGATGTTCAGTACATCTCTGACACATTTAATCAGAAGCCTAAACAATCTAGACACTGAAGTACAAACTTATTTTTCCTGAAAATCAGTGTTCCATAATTGTTTTTATTTTAAAAATTCAGGAATGTGATACACAATACAATTAGCTCCCCACCCCTGCAGTGTTCACTTACATGAGATTCACTAGTTTCATGCTTTGTGGGAAAAAAAAAAATAGGAAAGAGAGACTGTGCAGTGCTTTTGAATGCTCTCAGTGTTCTTAAAATGTGAACTTTAGAACAAATCAAGTCTGTACAACCCCAGACAGATCAAGTTAAAAAAAAAAAAGCAAGCTATTTCACAAGTTAGCGGGCTACATTCAGGTCTCCTACAGCCAGAACAGAGAAATTGTGTTCCTGCTGCTGCACAGCCACCACCTTGACCTCAGTCTATGCTTTCAGGGAGTTTGCCATTGAGGGTTAAGGAGACTAAAGGGCCCTGGTAACACCAGCTGGTGCTGCACGTGCAACAGGGCACATGACAGAGAGGCCACGAAACTCCCCATTCTGCCCCCATCATCATCATCATCATCATCATCATCACTGTCACTTCTGCATCCTGTCAAGATACTTAAAATAATGACGGGGAGAGTTTTTTGACTTTTTAGCTAGCCATTGCCTGCAATGGACACAGAAATAGAAAAATATGACTTCTGGCACAAAAAAAACCCCAAAAAAACCAAAACAAAACAAAAAAAACCAAACCAAAAGATTAAATAGTTTAAAATGGAATTAGTGACTACAACTCCATCTATTCAGATGCATTTACTGAGACTATTAACCAATGATGGTAACTGTTATGACTTACTAGTTGCCCTCATTTTATAAGAGCAACAGGAGAGAAGTCAGACTTCTCAGTGCTACCAAGGTTTGATTTGTTGGTATTATTTTAAACAAACTAAAGAGCAGTAGTTCTATGGTGCATTAGTGACATATGGCAGGACCTCAACAATTCATACTAATGATTGAGACCAATTTCAAACTAGTGATGAAAATAATTAGTGAAAGTTTACCATAGAAAGCAAGGATACACATTTAAAATAAAAATACTACTTTGTTCATTTCAAAATTTACTTGGTTAATACTCTGTAGTATAGTAGCAGTGGTAGCATACTCTGCAAATGTAGTCTCATACAAGATCTCATTTAACAGTCAACTCTAGATCATATACAGGTAACAGAAAAAAGAGTTAAGGTAATTCAGACAAAACAAAAACATATATAAATACTATATTAATACATTTAAGTTAGTTTATGAGACTATACAACAAGCATAAACACAGAAAAAGGTGAGCAATGCTGGTGACTGTGAAGCACCAACCTCCCCAAGCCAGCACAAAGCCAAGCCCACCCATCCAGCACCCACAGCCGATGCATCTGAGCAGCCAAGAGGCAAAACCCCCGGGCAGTGCTGTGCTGCAGCCAGGCAATGCAGCCTGTGATGAGCACCCTGGAAGCAGAGCCAGCACCTCCACCATTCCCATGCTTTGGCACACAGCGCTTGGCCAGAGCGTGGCGTGAGCAGGGGGCTGCTCTTGGCTCCACAGACTGCACAGTTAATGCACAACACTGGTAATCCACCCATGGATAATCGAGAGTTGACTGCAAAGCTCTGCTGAGAGCTTGGGTGAGACCACTGACATGACGTGGCCCAATCCAGGTCCAATGAGCAGCAGGACTATTTTGTACTACTTAGGAGAAATTATGATGCAAGACACAAATTAGAAATGCAAACTAGGGAGGTGTTATGTATCTGGAGGCAAAGCTACATTCCCTTCACTAACAAAACATTCTTTTTTTAAAAAATCTACATTTAAATACTGTTAAAAACCTGAAAACCACAGCATCAAAAAATTTCATAAGGCCAAAACTATCCTCAGTTCCCTCTGGTTGTGCCTAGGTATTGCAATACATTTGTAGAAGTAGTAAATGCCAGGTAATCTAGTATCTTATCCTCTTTCCAGTGCCTTCCAGTAACAGATCTCAGAGCTCATCACACAATAGTTAAGCCTCACAACACCCCTGTGAGGTAGGTATTATCCCCATTTGAAGACAGGGAAACTGAGGCAAAGTGTTTATCATAACCAGAGTCAAAGAGCAAACAATGGAAGATCTGAGCTGTTTTCCAGTTTTGCACATAGGAGCAATCCATTAATCACAAGACATTAGATCCTGTACATAACATGAGAGTGGATCAAAAGGGCCAAGGTTTTAGACTAGATTTCTTGTATGTTTTATCACTGAACTCTCATCTAGTCTCTGCCAAATTCACAGAGTCCACACAGCAGTTTCTCCTTTCCTAAGGTCTAAATTGGCAGCACACTCTAACAGCTTGTTTAGAGCCAGTTGTCAATTAACTGAGTCAAGATTTTAAACCACAGATTTGGATACTGAGGAAGTGAAATTATGTAATACATAAACATCTTGAAGTGTGAAATATAGTGAATATATTACTCCCTGCACCACTTCCCCAGAAGTCAGTGGAGGGCTCCTGAGGACACAGTGCGGACCAGGACTGAAGTCACTGCAAGTGTTTACAGACACACTCAGCTAGAAGCAAAATGCACCGTTACATGACTTGTTGGGGAGCTGCTGTCTGTGTTTGAAAGCATGAGTTACACTGTTGGTGCTTGAGCTATATTGTTGGAGGCAGACCTCCCCCAACAGAGCACTTATTGACATAACTGATTCTTTATCTTAGTAAACTCAGCATCAGCTAAAATATGAAGCTCCAGCTCTTTATTCATAGCACTGTTGAGTCAAGGGTTCTTTAAACCTCAAAGACTTTCATGACCAGACAAAACTTGGAAGTAAGGTAAAACAGCAGAAAATCTATAAAGTATAGAAGACTGTGTTACTTTATTGACCAGTCTCATGTCTCGATCACAGAGCAGTATATAGTAGCTTGAACTGCCATTCTGACAGAAAAAAAACCCTTTCACATCTGTTGTTTTCAATTACCTCACTACCTGACCAGAAGAAGAGGGGACAATTTCTGACAATCATATGATGTTCTCTTTAAAATATGCTGTGCAATAAATTCACTAGAAAAGCCTTCACATTTATTATTATTACATAGCTTTAAGAAAAATATGTGAAACTGCAAAGTGGTTTCCAGTTTTTAGTAGTTATATCTTTAAAAATGTTCTACGAACTTTGGTTTTCTTAGGGCTTCTAAATAAACAATATATTAAAATATCTACAAATCAAATATTAAAGGAGAAAGCAGGTCCAAAGAATCTGTAACACAAATTAAGTTCCTACATGCTTATCCCTCAAATACCTTTTCACTGGAAAAAAGTATCTTAATTTGAAGCACAGCAAAAAGTGTCTCTGCTGAAATGTTGAAACTGGTTTTCTGAAGTGTTACAGCATTGGTGCACTTCCTGTCTATCTCAGTCAAACAAAGTCAACACAAACACATTGTATCATGACAGTGACATTATATTCTTTAAAACAAGCATTCTATATTTAGCAATATGACAAGAACAAGGACTTCAGCAATTACACTACTTGGCAAAATTGCATCTCAAACATCTGTCTCTTCCTCTTGCAACACAGCTGTTGACAAAGTCACCACAACTCAGGTAGCACCCTTCAGGGAGTTACAAAGATGACTCAAACTGCTCGTTTTGATCGGTGTTTGCCTCCAGCTTCACTGAAGGGATGCTCTCTGACTTAGTCCTCCTCGTTTTTGGAAATTCAATGACAACTTCTGAACAAGAAATACTAAGTGACGAGGATTTTTCTGTCTTCTTTGCAGTACTATCTTCTCCTGTTCCACAACACTGCTTCAAAGCACACTGAGTCCTGCAAGGCAACTCGCATTTCCCTCTCCCTGACTCGGAGCCAACGCTGGCAAACTCAGGCTGAATGGTAGTTGCATGAATCCCTTCGTCGTGAAAGATCTCTTTGATGCGCTTTGCCACCATCATGTACGTGGAAGGGTCAGGACACTTGATGTGAGCAGTGCCAATGATCCTACTGCCTGCTAGCTGCCAAATGTGTAATTCATGGATTGCTTCGACTCCTTCGAGGGTACGTAACTTTGAGTTCAAAGAATGGACATCTATTTGTTTGGGAACAGTCTGTAGAAGGATAAGGGCTGACTCCCTAAGTAACGGGTAAGTTGTGTATAGGAGTATACAGACCATAATCAAACAAAGCACAGGATCTAAATATAGCAACCAGCAAGGACCAGCCACAGTAATGCCCTCTTGCTCGGACTTGTTAGCTCTGCCAAGTGCTTGGGATAAAGTAGCATTTTCCATGCAATGATTATTGACACATGGATTAAAGCAAGGCCCATCTTCAGGGCATGGATTCCACAACCCATAAAAGAGCAAGGCATTCACTACCACAATGACTGAGCCCAAGGCATCTCCAAAGACATGCAGAAAAACTCCACGCATGTTAAGTTGTGCACTAGAGTCTTCTTCAACCTCCTCTTCATCCAGAGGATAATGGCCAGCATTCCCATTCACTTGTACATCACTCATGTCATCTTTCATATCACCTGACAAGAAAACAATAAAACAATTAGGCATGAGCTATAATACAACATGTTACTGTAATTTCTTATAAAATCATATCCAACGGTAAGCATGGCACACTGTGTATGAAACCAAAAAGCAACTCAACCCACACACTTAGCAACACCTTCTCTGGCTGAGGAAAATTCAGTTGTCCCAATAAGTGATCTAAACAGTCTTAGAAGGCAACTGTTTCTACAGGGAGCTTAAAGCTGCAGAGTGGAAAAGAATGAAGATGACCACATTTTAACTTATTCTACTGAAAAACTACTTCCACCTTTTCCAGCTGTTTAACCATTTGCCTATTCACTGTTTGTTTCTTAAACAACATGCAGAACTCCAGAGCATATGTAAAATGGTGGTTTAAGTAGTTCAGTTGGTCACATTTGTTCCTTCTGTTGAAACATTGGTAGACTGATCACATTGCTAAAATCTCTCTTTAACCACAGGACTGCACTGCTATTTCAGATTAACATTTGAAGCCAGAAGCTCAAAAGCTGTATGAATACAGCTGTGTAGCAGCTTCTTTTCAGGTTTACCAATGCATTTTCAAGAGGCTTCTGAATTCAAGGAAAAGGAATTTTTTCCAAGATGGTGCATGGAGCCAGTGAGATACAATCAGCTGAAATTTTAGATTCAAAATGCAGAATTTACCAGCAGAATTGACTATAGGGCAGTGTAAATTATCACTGAAGCTCTGAGAGGCTATGAACTACTGTTATTTCTATTTCAGAATAAATAAATAAGTAGTAAAATTACATTTTATGCAAGTGACATATAGCTGTTGAGTGACACACAGCTTCTGATATCCAAAGCCATGTCATGGACTGTGCATAAATGGCCATTTTAGTGCCCTCCTTTGCCACACCTGTCTGCAATATTTACCACTCCAACACAGCTAACCAGCTACATGGGAATAAATACACACATCATTACAAAGAAGAATGCTTTCTGCAAGAAAATCATCTTCCAGTGTTCAAACTGGAGAGAATTCTACATGATTAACCTCCTGCTTTTCTTCAAAAGTTCTTCTTTGGATATTTCCAATGCTAAAGAAACACAACAGGCACTGGCCCCTGGCCTGACAAACTGAAACAAGGAGCTCTTACTGCTTCTGAGGTTATTGAGTTCAGAACTTTGTAAACATTAACAAGACGTGCAGCTTCTGCTGTTCTGCTCTTGTGGCTGCGATTCTGCAGTTGTAGAGTGTGCACAAGTCCTCTCCTCTCTGAAGAAGGAGTGGGCTCCTACCGAGGCTGAGTTCCAAGCCCCAGCTCATTAACTCATCCAGTACGCTTCTGCCCTGAAGCCCCAGCTACATTTTCCACACTGCCTCTAGGAGTTATGGAACATGGGACCTGTAACTTTCCAGAGAAGTAAATACATTAGAGGGAAATGTCTTAGGTTACAGAGTTCAGACCTCAAAGTCCACGATGAGAGTGAGGAAAGAGGAACGCTCTGCTCTGTACCAAGTACTTGGAATAATGGAGATCCGGAAAGTCAGTACAGCTGTCTACAAGAGTGGGTAACAGGAAACACAGCCCCAGAAAGATCTTGAATTTTTTTTAATGGCAAATGGTTAAAACAAGTCCATTTGAAATATGTCCATTGAAACATAACAATAAACTGATTATTTTACATAAAGTACATGCATAGAAATGCCTGTGCAGGACTAGCCCCTAAGGCTATGCCTACTTTTCACTTCCACCTTAGGAAATCGGGGACTACCCCACTGTGTGATTGCCAGTGAAGGCACAGGACCACCCTTGTCTTCAGCTCTACATCTTACATCTTCTCCCATGTCTCCAATCACCTTTACCTGAAACTTTTCCATGGGCAAACTATGAATAGCTCCATCCATTACCTAATCATGATAGGGCACAGAAGGAAACACAAACTTATTTCAAAGTTTCACTGTGACCAAAATTATACCCTATTACCACCTAAATACCCACAACAAATTATTTGTTATTGCCAGAGGCACATCCATGAGACATTCCAGCCAAGTTAGCTCACAACAATATGCATTTTAATCCATGCTATAAGTTAACCTTTTGGTCTAACTAGTCCAAAACTTGGCTAAAAGCACAATTTTTCACCATGCAAGAATAATTCCCAAACCAAAATATCTATGAGACAAAGGGTTAAGGGAATTTTACATTGTTTGAAACTAATTATTAGGACACCTCTGTTGGAACTAAACGAACATTAAGAGTTTATTATGTAGTCAAGAAAATGGTGTAGTGTATTCAGAGGAACTTTCCCATCCTCTTGAAAAACCTGTCTTTCCAAAGCCAGCATGGAGTCGGAGAAACAGAAACTAAGTTCCTCAAATGTGTACTGGAACCTCTGACCACAGAAAATCTGAAACTGTAGCAAAGTTCACGCCTATCAATTAAAGCTCCCTTTAAGCTAAAACAATGGTCTCCTGATGTCACCCTGAAACTGAAGGAGAGAAATTGGTTCCAAAGCCCGAAGTCCATTCCTTCTGGTGACAAGAATGCCCTAGGAACAGAGAAGTGGCAATCACACACACCTTTCACTCTGCTAGCACGCAATACTTGGCTTTGATCAAGCTGCTTCAAAATGAACTATCCAGGATTCTGGATCCATTAAAAAATAACCCAAAAAATTCCTACCCATAAAACAGTTTAACCACAATTGGGAAGGGAAGATTTTAAATGTATGTCTGCATGCAGGTGAGTGGGAAGGCGCATGCTTTAGAAAGCTAAAGAAAAATTATTCCAAGACACCACACATGTGCCCTGACACCAGCATGCTCCACATTCCGGCTTCCACAGTTCTGACTGGCAACTTCCAAGACTTCTTCCTATTAATACCGATGCTATTAAGAAGCACAGCATTATCGCAGTGGAGTAGACTTCAGTATGTTTGGTTTAGATGGAGAGTAGCTTCCCAGGTAGCTGATAACTGACCCAATGGAGCAATCCAGCTGCCGGGACCGAGGCACTGAGCCGCGCTCCATTTGATGTGCAGCCAGTTCGGATGGCATTAGGACAGCGTCTTGTGACAGCTCGTGTCGCTAGGCAAGAAACGCTTGTCATGTGCCTTTCCTTGCAGAACCAACTTTTTTCCCAGGGCAAACTGCTTTATCCTAAGACTCTTTTACACTCTGACCTGTCTGCAAAACAAACATGCAGCTTAGGGCATCCGAAGGAAAGGCGTGAGGAAGAGGTGCGACAGCCATGTGCCCCAAGAGCTGCTAACAAAGTTTCTCATCTCGTTCCCAGGAGGGCGGATAGATGGCCCTCACAGAGCCCGCACCAGGTGGGACCAGGACGGCCACCGCCCTACTCGGGGAAAGGACCCCTCCCGCTTTTCTACGCCTGGATGGGGCAGCGGCGCTTACCCCGCGGGGCTTACCCAGTTTCTCCTGGCTGACTCCGTTGGAGCTGCTGCAGTTCTCCACCAAGGTGCTGGTCTCCTCGCGGTGCAGCGCAGTCTCCCCGTCCCCGGGCGGCTGCTCGGGCTTGGGGCCGCCGCGGGGGTGCTGCCGGCCGCCGTGCGAGTGCCCGTGGCCGTGGGCGTGCCCGTGGCCCCCGACGCCGTGGTGGTTGAAGAGGCAGAGCCCCAGCAGGTTGATGATGAGCCCCGCCACCCCCACGGCGATGACCACCAGCGGCTGCTGGATCTCGTGGGGCTCCGTGAACCGCTCGATGGCCTCCAGCAGGATGGTGAAGCAGAGGGCGGTGAGGAACACGGCGTTGACGAGGGCGCCCATCACCTCGGCCCGCACCCACCCGAACGTGTTCTTCTTGGTGGCGCGGGTGCGCTGGGCGAAGCGCACGGCCACCAGCGCCACGACCAGGGCCATCACGTCGGAGAGCATGTGGAAGGAGTCGGAGAGCATGGCCAGCGACGACGTGACGCGGCTCACCGCCACCTCCACCACGAAGAACAGGAAGGTGAGCGCCAGCATGCACAGCAGCCGCGCCCGCCGGTTCTGCCAGCACCGCGGCCCGCCCGGACCCTGCGCCGCCATCCCCTCGCACATCGCGGCTGCCCAGCGGAGGCGCGAGGAGCGCGGCGGGCGGTCGGAGCCCCGAGCGCTCGGGCGGCCGCTGCGCTCCGCTCCCCCCGCGCCACCGCCGCCGCCGCTCCCTCCGCAGGCGCCGGGCGAGCAAACTTTGCACCCGAGCCCCCTCACTCTTTTCACACGGAACCCGAGCGCCGCCTCGGCCACGCCTCCACCCGCGCCCCATTGGCCGGCGCGCCCCGCCCGCCCGGCCGTGCCCTCCCGCCCCCGCTCCCGGCCCGGCTCGCCATTGGCCCGCGCGCCCTCGCGACAGCGAGGCCCCGCCCCCGCCCGGTAACGCCCATCGGGCCGCGGCCGCCCCGTTCCGCCCGCCCTCGACCGAAACGGAGAGCGGGCGGGGCCGCCCGTGACGCGCCGCGGAACGGCGGCTCCCATTGGCTCAGCCCCCCCCCGGCTTTCCCCTCCTGCCCCGCCCCCGCAGGCCCCGCCCGCGGCGAGCGGGACTCGTGCAAAAGGTGCGCTTCACACGGCCCCGGCCGGGCGCGCGCCCGGGGGCGGAGCTCCCCCTGCGGGCCGCGGGGGCGGGGCCCGGCCCGGCGTGAGGGGCCCTGTGACGTCACGCGTCCTGAGCAGGGATTTTGGGTGGGATTTGCGCTTTTTTTGGGTGAGTTTGTGTAGGGAGGTTTCTGTTTGACTCTTTTCCTGTTCGTGCCACTGAGGGCAGTAAAATAAGTGCGGAGGCGATCAATAATAGCTGATGAGCGGCTAAAAAAAACTGGAAGAGAAGAAGAAAGAAGTTTTGCTTGAAGTTTTGAAAGGCTGTATAATATAATAAAATAACATACTAATAAAATAATTATATAATAATTGCTACAATATCAAATATTATAATAATTTAAAAATAATAATACTGAAAAAATGTGCAGATCCTAAAAGGTCAGTCCCTGGACATTGTTTGGTTTATTATGCTTGCAGTTAGGAAAGGGAAAGCAAGTGTTTTGAGACCTCCAGAAAAATCACAGAAGTGTAACCACAAAATTAAAAAAAAAAATTCCCCAAAATTACAAAAAGGCAGAGCCGACCTCTTACTTTGCCCACTACATTCCAGGGAACCAACAAACATGGCAGCAAGAGAAAGAGTGTCGAAGAATATTCCACGAGCAGAACATGGAGAGGAGACAAGCAGCCCTAGCTCTTTGCAGCTGTAGAGGTGTCGCTCTGTGTGTGGATCCACAGAAGCAGTAAGAAAACTGATGCCCCAAGAAGGAAAACCTAGCAAGAATGCAAAACATTGTTCCTATACTTTCAGATTCCAAAGGATTGTGATTCAGGGCCCATGCAAAGGTTCCTGACTTCATTTCAATAGTAAAATGGCCGAAGGTGCTCACATATCCACAAGGAAAGTGTTATCAACAAGCCTAACTGAGAGCACTGATTCAGGACAGGCTTCCCCAGTGCTCAGCAGCATCCCCATGAGCCCACAGCTGGATACCACAGTGTTATCCATGTGTGCCATCCCCACACCTTTGCTTAACCTTCCTCACTTGGCAGAGGTGGCTCGGACACCACAGGCACTGCTGTGCTGACCTGTGGCGCTGATCCCTGCTTTCTGTGAGATTATCCTGGTGTCAAAATCTAGGTGTGCTACGCCCTGAACGTAGCGGTAGCAGCCCACACAGAATTCTTTAATGCCCATTGTAAATACAGTCAGCAATTAGATTGCTATAGCGTTCTCCTCATCTGCCTGGCTTCCCATATGCCCTAATGTCACTAATTAAGAAATAAATAACCAGGAAGCTGACCGGCAATTACATAGAAATGGAACACGCCCATGTTTTGTCGTCCTCACTCCCACACAGGGCCATTAGTTTACAAGGAAGAATTGCCCAAATTTAGGATATATGGGTCAAAGAAACTGGTGCAGCTCAAAGCTCTTTTAATTCCTGCAGGTGAGATGGGTCATCATTTTACAGGGATTGCTATTAATCCAATGGAATTTAGCTAGGAAGGAAAGGAGCACAACAAGTTTGGTGTCTCTCATTGGCTCAGGTTCAGGAATTACTGAAATTGGGTGTTAGTTGGTTGCCCCTGGGTGTCATCATAGTTTTCCTGATTAAAAGTACTCAGTCCCCTCCTGAGAGAAATAAACAGGATATCGTTATCAGTAGAACCCTGATGAGTAAAACTTCATTATACACTGTGTCAAGAGCTTTGCATAATTTAAAGAGGGGAGTTAGGGCTTTTTGGGCTTCTTTCTTGGTATGCAAACAATGTCCAGATCAATTTGTGACCCTTTTAACATCTCTTTACCATGAGACCACCTGATCTGCTCAAGCACACCCACACCACTGGTCAGCGTGCTTCAGCCTTCCCCTTACAGGATGGCATGTTGTTGATCCTTAGCCATGTCCAGGGATAGCTTTTTCTCCTGCTATACCAGGCTGAATGTTTAATTCCACTGGGGGCCAAAAGCCACAAGACATGGACCATATACCCCAGGAGAATGGGAGGGCCTGGTTTCTTCCCAGGCAGGGAAGAAAAATGGTTCCTGAGGCCTTCCACCGCTCCGTGATGAATAGTTTTGACCCAGCCACTGTTGTCTCCATGGGCTTCAAACACAGGGACTTTGACGAATGATCTCCCATGGCAGCCCAGTCCTGCTGCTGGACATGCCAGGCACAGAGTGGCAGCTGGACCACACAGGAGTTCACACATCTACCTCTTTCCCACACTCTTTCTTGTAAACCAGTGGGCTGTAGGCTGCTGTTTCCAGGCTTTTCTATTGTATTACTGTACACGAGCAGCCAAGAGGAACAGGGAGAGTTCCTAAACTTAGGGCTGTCCATCTGGCAACATCATCAATTTTAAAATTAATCGGAAAGTGACTGATAAAGGTACCTAATGAAACCAAAAATGGTGTTTTACAGGAGACACAGTGTTCCTGCTTAGGCTTTTAAGGAGAATACTTTGTCTTCAGAGTAGGGAAGACTCTGGATTTTTTGTTAGGTTTTTTTTTTTGTTTTTGTTGGTTTTGTTTTTTTTTTTTTTTTTTGGTTTTTAGGCTTCCAGGTATTGTTCGTGACTCAAAGAATTCTTTCTCGGCTCAGCTTCCGGTCCACAAATGTGGAAGAACCCGTCTAAAATCTGTTTGCTTACCATAAATGCTCTGTGTTCCAAGGAGAGAAGTAGCTGTGGATGTCTGGCGCACAGCTTCCTCCCCCCCAGAGCCAGGTGACGGGTCTGAACAGAGAGCTGCTGCTTGTCACCTGTCCTGCAGTGAAACGTTTTGCACCGAGTCCTGCTGGGCTCTCCTGAGCCAGCCGAGCACTGTGTGAAGAACAGGACTTTGGCTGGGAGTTTTGCTATTACTCAGCATGTTTGCTGAGCAAATAAAGTCACTGCTTTTTCCCTTTGAATTTCTGCACAGGGTTGCAAGCGAAGAGATCTCCACCATGGAGGGCTCTTCATCACTCCGTGCCTTTCCACTTGGAAAAGGTGAAACCCTGCCTATAAACCGCTGATGTACAGAGCACACTGCCTCCTTTTAACACCTAACTCTTCCCTTTTCTGTGCAGTCATCAGACCTGCCGGCTTTTAATGAGGGCTTGTGGGACTGTGGCAAACATGACTCCATCTGTCTGCTCCACTTCAAGGCTGTCAGTGTTCATTTTAGGCTGCGTTTCTCGCAGCCACTGTCTCTCTCTCTGGTAGCTGTCCTTACAAGGTTTGTTCAAATTAGATTTGGTGTTGCAGTCAGCAACACCGAAGCAAACAGAAGCACTCACTGTCCAGCTACCTGCATAAAAAAGGTTGTTCCTTGTAATGAAAAATAACACAAATGAAGAGTATTACTGTTCTTGTAGCTCTAGGTTGGAGTCACTGTTATGTACTGATTAAGGAAAGCAGCTTTATCAAGGAAAGGACTTAGACATGTGTTTGCATTTAATTAAAAGGCCTTCTTTGAACAGAGGCAAGTTAAGCATGTGCTTACATGCTTTTGTTTGTGACCTGTGAAGAAAGACTATAGCAGTAATTGGCACTGAGATAGGAAATGAAGGACACCTTGCTCTATAAAGAGATTTCTTCTTCTACCTGGTTACTGCATCTGTGAAATCTGGGCTCTTTGGGAGTCGGTGGCAGAACTCCAGTTGAGGGGATCAGCATATCGTCCACTATACGTCTTCTGAACCTTTTAGAAGCAAAACAGATTAAAAGCCCATTTTTTTCCCTTCCAAAACATTTTCTCCCTAATGAAGAAACAGCTGGTTTTAAAAATATGCCTTTCTTATGTCCAGTTTTGATCTTTCCTTTATTTTGCTTTTTTACTTTCAAGCTGTTGACTTGATCCAATGGCATTCAGTAGCCTGTAACTGCTCCAGAACTTCGGGCCCAATTAACTGTATGGCCAATCTGTAATTGTTTCTAACAAACAGGCATGCCCTTTTTGGTGGACTAAAGAGCATTTCCTGGTTGCTTTGATCACCAATATGTCTGCTTATGATACAAATAGTATTTTCTTAAAATCCACAAGTAGGCAGGCAAAATAGTTGCTCTAATCAGCTGTGAAGTTAATACTGATAAGGTATTAGTTAGAAAAAATGCCTTATTCAGCCGATGCTTGAGTGGATCCAACTAGAAAAATCACCACCATATTAATCATTAAAGGAAAAAAGGCAGGAAAATTTGTGGTGTTTTACTCACTTTTGCACACAGTGTGGCTCTGGTGGAAAGACAAACAATGATTCAACAGGGATGGGAAAATTCTGTAAATACGGATTCTGGAATGAAAAAGTGTCTTTGCAGCTGATTGGTTCATAACATTTTTAATTATTACCAAAATAAACGATTATCCTTCATATGGAATTTTTAATAAATCATACTGTTAAGCTCAGCCTCTTATTATCTGTAGAGAGAACATGAGAACAAGCCAATTCTCTTGGAGCCATGGTAATGAGTATCAATGAATCCATAGTAATTGCTGAGGACAGACACTGAGAGAGATATGTGCTAATCACAGTGGTGCCTGCTACACCTATTTACAGTATCAGGGCCTGTCAGAGAGCTCACAGTACTTTCTGGTGCCCAAGCTGCTTAACTGGGGGGCAGGGATTTCAGCTGTCACAGTAGGATGCTGGATTCCATTGGTGAAGGGTGTCTACATGGTCTCTTGCTGGAAGAAGATCACTCAGGTCCTCTGAGGTAAGTCCCTACAGGAACAGTTAATACTGTAGGAACTCATAAATGTGCATGTACTGGCATTGGAAAAGTCAGTTCAAAACTATTTCAACAAGTGCAGCTCTGAGTCGTGGGAGGCTGCAGAGCACCTCCACGTAGTGCTGCAAAGAAATGCCCCTTGGTGACACATTTTGCCCTGAGGAATGGAGCTATGCTGGTTTATCTCCATGACTCCTGGGAGTTCAGTGACATCAAGGGCACACTGTGCAAAGACCTCAGTCCCAGGGACTGAGCTAGGCAGTGTAAGAACATGGTATCAGAAGAGGAAGATCCCCAGGGAGATTGGAATGGAAGCCATCCCCCTGGCTGTATATATGCAGAGTTTACAGGCTGCTTCCTGCAACAGCCATGAGTCCAGGGATACAGCACATCCTATCATTTCTACTGTGCGAGACAGGCCTGCCTGCAGCATGGCAAGGAGCCTGGTGGCACAGGACGTGCAGGGCACACTCAGGCTTGGGGCCCCTGTGCAGCACAGCTTGACAGGCCCCTGCTCTGACCTGGCGCCAGCAGGTCTGATCTGGAGGGCAGCCTCAGGCTCGCCTTCCCCAGCAGCCCAGGCACTCCTGGTGCTTCCAGCCAGCTCATCTACCCACACACTGCTCCTGCTGCCACAACACACACCAGGCAAGAGCTGCAGCCTTCTGTCCTGACACAAAGTCTTTTTTAGGTAAAGTCATTCAAGTGCCTGAGCAATAGCATACTCATCATTTTACCCTTTATGTATTAGATATTTACTGTATCAGCTTGAGATGGATGAATTTCCCTTTATTACACAACAAATACTGATGCTTTGACTTGGAATATGCTGCAATCCCTACTCTGAGACCTGCTGGACACTGCTGCTTTTCCCAGACACCAAATGTGGCCTTCACATGAAGGCTTCATGTTAAGGATCAATTATATTTGATGTTTGTCAAATCATATCCCAAGGCAGTAAGCACACACATGTAAAGTTTATGTTCTGTAACTGCATCTATTAATTTTCAGAACTGCCTTTCACAGAGGCCTTTTTTTTCTCAACTTTAGCTGGTCCAACTAAAAGCTGGTGCAAAAAAGAGCCACCGCAAGTCCCTTCCAGAAATTACATTCCTGCTCCCAACAAGGCCTCAGATCTAGCAAAGAGGGCATGTGATGCCATGAGGGGCATCAGCTTTGCCTGCCAGTGCAACCAAAACCCAAATTCTTTTTCATCTTCATTGTTTTTCAGCCAGTCCAGCCAGATAATCCTATTTACCTAGGGCAGCAGGATTGCTAGAGCTGACACACAGGACCATGTGATTTGAGCAGGGAAAAGTGTGTGACCATATACTGGCATCCACTTATGCTGGTCATGAAACCACAGCCTCAACTGGACAATAAGAGAGGGATTCATGTTTGGGAATTGGTAGCTGATACACAAACATCTTGTGATCATGAGTCTTCCTTTAGAGTCAGCAGAGATCTAATCACCTTTGTCAGTGGAGTCTGCCATGTGGTTTATCTCCTCCTACAGTGCTATGTACTTGATTAGATGAATTCCATCCTTAGAGTGTGGATTTCTGTCCTGGATTATAAAGAAAACCTGGTGTGAACTGCTTGGAGATTAGGTCAATGGTTAATGAAGTGTCTCCTGCACCCAGTGTTAGTTTTGCCCACTGTAAGACAAGGATTTTCCTTATTCTTACATTAAAGAGCATGAGCTAAGCGAGTTCTTTAATGTCACAAACTGAGTAATGCCAGCAGGAAGAGTAGAATCCAGTGGCCTGTCCTGCCAATGCTAGAAATGTGATGCTCAAGGCTGTGTCTCCAAACTAAAATTCACAGACATAGCAGAGGTGTTTTGATTTAATCAGTCCTGGGCAGTTGACAGTTCTCTCAGAAGCAAACATGAGGGGTGGCTGCTTTTGGAAAGCAGGTAATTTGTGTAGGTGATTAAGCATGGAGGAGCCTCACTTGGGGCATGAGTTTTCAAAACACCTTCATCCAAATCTTACGAGCTAATTCTGTACAGTTCATTATCGAAGTCTATTTGCATATCAAAATAGTGACTGTGAACATTGCTTCTTGCAAAATTTATTTGTGTTAACCTACCTTATATCTAGCCAGATGTTTCTGCCTTAATGTTTGGGAAAACAAAGGTTCACATCAGCATGGGTGGATTAAATGATGTTCTACAGTAGCTGCAGAGCCAATGGAGGGAACCCAATTCTATCACTGCTAAGATGACAGAGCAGTAATTACATCCAGCAGTTACTGTGGCTGGCCCAGGAAGGACTTGTTAGTCAAGTTTGCAAGTAATCCATTTGTGAAATATTCCATGTACTTTAGTGACTAACAATGTATATTATCTGGTTGGTTAACTGTGGAGATAAAGGTCTTTTTTCCTGTCATTTGTCAAGCTCTCGTGCAAAAAGCTGCAGTTAAACTGTGTATAACCTTAGGATCCTGAAGAGTGCCAACTAAAGCTCTAGGAATATGCTTATTCAGTTTTTTATTAGCCACATAAAATAGAAAAACTTTGTGCCTTTGCCAATTAGATAAACCAGGGCCTATCTCTTTCTTGGAAATCTCTCTAGCGAATGATATTCTCCTTGAAAAAAGGAAATATATAAATAAGCAAAATATGTATTTGAGGAGCAGTAACATAGCAGGCCAGCGTTGTTAAAGCTCCAGTACATGCATTTTATAGCATTGTAGTGATATAAAATCACCATAGGCACTATCAAAACACATATAGACACTAACTGTTAAAAATCAATTAATTAGGAGATCTTTTGCAAACGGGTCTTCAAAGCTTTTGTGTCCTTGATAATTATATCCAACACCTTTGAATGTAACCCTAAGTAGGAAAAATGTTTCATGGAGAATGATTGGAGACTTGGTTACAGCCTATAAGCACACAGAAAGTCAGCCAATAGTGTTTGTGTGTTCATGTGTCCCCAATGAGTTGTAACAGGCTGGGCTGACACAGTCCTCCATGGGAGACAACCATTCCAGCGGATTGCCCTCTAGGACACTGCGTGGGTGGACAAGGATTTGGGTGTGCACATGTAGGCCCCTCCTGAAATATTCTGTATGGCAACATGCAGGCACTGTGTAGGCTGGGGAGCGTTACAAGAGGGAGAGGAGGAGCTACTTGCTCTCTGTCATTATAATTAGCCATCGTTGTATGTGATGGATTCCTGGCATTGGCTCTGGCCTGATCCAGCAGTCGGGGCAGCAAGGGCCCAGCACATCCTACCAGGGCGCGTAGCATGAGTGAGCCTTCCCTCTGTTGAGGTGATTCATCCCAGCCCCGCATACCACAGCGTCCTCCTGACCTCCTTAGTCCTCCTGGCCTCCTCAGTCTCTCTCTGACCTGCTGTAACTGTGTCACACAGCCTGCTTGTGCTGGTCGGGATGCTGACACAGATCCCAGAGTACGGACATGGATCTCTGGCAGCCAGATCCCTGCCTGTGGCAGGGAACAAGCAGTTACAGGACCCGGTGCTGTACCCTCTGACTGACAGGCCCCAGTGTAACCCCAAACTTGGAGGCAGCCCAGCTTCATGTTTCTGTCTTATCTGCTTCACCCAGCAAAGGAACCCTCTGGGCCAGCAGGATAGCACATGTGCTTGGGGGCCCTCCCACCTGCAGCACTGCTCCCAGCTCCCCTTCCTCACTCCTGCACGGGTGTTTATCTGGGACAGCTGCAGCCTTTCAAGGGGAATGGTCACCTCCAGCTCTTCCTTGCAAGGCCTGCACAGCCTTTGGGTGTGCCTGAGTGCCATGATCTGCAAGCTCTCCACACGGCCTCTTGAAGCCACCGAGGTGCAAACCAGCTAATAATTAAACCTGCTTTCTCAGTTTTACTGCTGGAGAAATGCTTCTGTGGCAAAGCACTGAGGAGAGTACAATACTCCTTTCACATCAAAAGAATATGCAGATACCCAAGGTAAATACTGTCCTGCATTGAGCACACTTATTTGTGTGCTGCTCTCTATTTACCCTGATGGTTTCAGTGAATTGAGTTCCTCAGCCCTCCAAAGAGTTCTCAGCACAGTGGTCAAACAATGTAGTTTTCTGGGTTTTATTTGTTCCAGTAAAAAACCCCAACAGTGTGACTGAAAAGTACAAAGGAAATGGAGCAGACAGTCAAGATGGAGCAAAGACAGCAAGTGGGAAAAGCAAATCAAAAGCAAGCAATTGGCAGAGTTAGAATTAGTTATTTCTATTAATTCCAAAGTTCTTGCTTCCTTCTGCCAGCCTCACCTGATTGTTGGGCAACAGGGGCGGTTTCTATAGGTTTCCCTTTAGTTAAAATAATTTGTTTATAAGACATATTATTTGTAATAAATATAAGGGTATCATTTTGTAAAAACATTCTTCAGGAAGTAATAAAACACTTGCTCAGTTAAAAGTGTGTCCTCAAGTGTTTTTGCTGGATGGGTGTTATGCTCATGTGGCTTTATTCCCCATAATCATTCCCAGAGAGAGTAGAAATGAGGGATGGTGGGGAAAGAGATTTGGAAACAAATAAACACTCTAAATCAAAAGGACAGGACTTTGTATGCAACCCAGGCCACAATAGCATCAATGGCTCCCACAGGGCCAGAATTCCTCCTGCATTCACAATCCAAGGACAAAACCTAATAATCTTGCCCTTGCTTTTCCTACTGCAGCAACTTTCCTTGGTAGCTTGCAAACTTCAGTTCATCAGTGTCTGACGCATGGCAGATGTCCCCCAGAGCTGTGGAGCCCCCACACTGTCATTCTTCTGATGTCACTCGTGCCTCAAACTTCAAGGACTTACCAGCAGGGGTGTGGGGGAAATGCATTTGTCAACAGCTTTTAGTACAATAGTTCTTAGCAGGATTTGTATGTTGTGAAAAAGGACAGGTTTCCTTGGGAGTTCCCCATCCTTTGCAGATGCTGTAAGGGAGATGAAAGAAAATTTACAGAAAATCTAAGGGGCAGGTTCTGAAATTATAGCTCAAGGTTGATCATTAGGAGCTGAGGCTTTGATATAACTTTAAACCCCGACTCAGAGATTCTCACATAAGGGACTCCTGCCTAAATTGTGTACTGTCCTCTCGAAATCTATCCAGCAGTGATGGAAAGGTTTTGGGTTGTGGGGAAGCTGTCTCACTCCTCGGTATCTCAGCCCTGCAGTCTGGCTACTCCCTGGCTGCTGGTGTCTTCTGGCAAGAGCAGCCCCAATCACTCAGGTCCACATGCTGGAAATGTTTCAGAAGTACATAAATAAAACATTAATGAGGATCAATGTAGGAGAAAATCTAGAAGTAATACACTGCAAAGAGATGACCCTAATAAACAGCTGAAGGGGTCAATGGACTTTTTATTATGATGTTAAGCCCAAATTTTGATAAGAAGTTTCTCCATAACTCACTGAGGAAGATGTAATCGTGAAATGGGTACTAAACTAGAACTCCCAATTATAACACATGCCTTGAAAAGGCAATTACATGGAAATCCTTTGCTTCCAATGATGCTGCATTAGGGTTAATGTTTCTACCATTGCAGGAAAATTACAGTGAAACCCCAAGTACCTGTAAAGAAACTGTTGTTTTAACAACCACTCTCCCTCCCATACCAAGGGACAATTAGCTTAGACAAAATTTTAAAAAAGGAAAGTATGTCAAATATAGTCTTTTGATACTTCCTCATTAATCTATGCAAAATTACCTAAAATTATCCTTCCTCTTTCTTGAAGAAGTAACCACTTCATAAAACACATAAGCAAGAGTGACAGTACTCTGAGCAACCTACGTGAGGAAGCAGAGCACTGAGTGCACGTACAGACAGGCTCACCCTGTTAATTCAGAGCAAACTTCCTCTCATCAGTTACTGGGCTTAATCTGAGTAATAAAATTAGAAGGCTGGATGTTGCCACAGAGACATTTCCAGTTCACCTTGTGGCCTGCATTGGTGTGTTGAGAGGGACCCAAGAGCTGTGCAAAGACAACGTATGAGCATGGGTTTGTTTCTGCTAGCTGCATGCTTAAAACAGACCAAAAACCTCACTGCCAGGTAATGCAAGTCCTAAATAGGAGTTTCCTTAGAATAACTCCCAGGCTGAGAAATGTCTAGTGCATGCATTTATTTAATTCTTTATTATATATTTGCATTACATATATGTATTTATTAGACATTCTATTTTATATTTTAATATATGCATGTATATGTTACATATTTATACATAAAATTTAATATTATGTATTATGTTCATGCTTATTTCATGCATTTATTGTTACTTATTACTTGCCGAGGGCAGGAAGCGACCTCACTGCTAATCGTGGGTCTTAAGGCAGCTGGGGACATGTGGTGTGAGGCTGGCTTCGTGTCCCGTTCCTCAGCACTGCTGGGGCTGGCACAGCACAGGGGGATTTACAGCACGGTAAGGAGTCCTCCTGGCATTAAAGAAGTGAGCAGATCCTGTTCTTCCAGGCTGAGTCACCAGGGAGAATGAGCCTGTGAAAGGGGGAAGACGACCATTGTTCTGTGTTTGGTTACTAACAAGGAGAGTAGGAGACAATTCTGTGTTTGCATATACGGAAAGCTGTCCTCACCACTGCAAAGACTCGATTTGATTCAGTGCCTTCCTTGTTGATGCTTCTGATTTTCTGTAAGAGAACAATTGGTGATTCTACTGTAAGATCACTAAAAAATATTCATCTGCAGCCCGATATTGTGGGATACTGGATTAGGACTGAAGCTGGCAGCATATTTGGTAGTACATGTTTGTATAATAATAACAACAATAATAGATCTATGCAATGTATGCAGTTTTTCTCCAACTTTGTACCAATTGTTTACATACAGTGTGTCTTGTCCGCTAGTAACTAGGAAGAGTTAAATAGCATTATTCAGTATGTACAGATCTCAAAGTACTTCACTACAGCATGGTAATTTCTTCAATCCCACATTCTAAAGGTGAGAATTTTTTTGGTTTGGTTTTTTGGGTTGTTTTTTTTTTTTTTTGGTTTTTTGAGAAGGTTGTCAGTTTGCCCAAGCTGAAGATGTAGGGAAACAGCTCGGTAAAGGATGCAGGGGCAGGACCTGCAGAAAGGCTTTAGAATCAATTTCCATTTGTGACAGCGAGTCTTGCATGCAAGTGAGGCAATGCAAATGTAGCAGGCCACGTGCAAACGCTGCAAATCACTGCAATAATGCTGAGCTTAGAACTGACCTCGGCAGCAAGTGCTACTTCACTTCGAGGAAAGTGGCTTTGAAGATGGAATATAAACTAAAATAAAAGAATTTTAAAAAACCCCCAAGTGACCGATAGAGCATCTGCATCAGCAGCAGCAGGAGCAGTGACTCTCCCGAGCGGTTTTCTGCCTCCTCTCCCTCTCGTTATCCCGCTCATCCCTCCCATGCCCTCCGCGCCCCTGTGCTCCCGCCGCGGTCTCGGCTCCGCCGGGCTCTCCCCGGGACGCTGCGGGGAGCGGGCGCGGGGTCACCGGGGGTCGTGGAGCATCCGGGCCCGGGCAGTGCCGAGCACTGGCGGGGCCGGGTCGGGGGACACTGGGGCATCCCCTGGGCGGGGGGTACCGGACCGCCGGGGCAGCATCAGCCCCGCAGGCGGCATCGCCGTCCCCCCTCGCCTGGGGCCGGTGCTGCTCCTCTGGGTGCTCTCCCGTGGCTTCCGCAGCCGTCGTGCGGCTCCTGGACTGGTTGGAGCTCCCCGACGGATCTGTGCTTGTGATGGAGCATCCAGAGTGAGCTCAGGACTTCTGGGATGTCCTGGGGAAGCAGGGATTCCTTTTTCGTTTTCAGTCGCAGAAGGATTTGGGCTGTTCTACTCCCTTTTTCAGCTTTGGCCTATGATACTTTTCTTAGCTAGTGCAGGTGTAGGGGGTAAGGGGATAAAGGCAGCGTTTTGCCTACTCAGCTGTTCTCTTTCAGCACCGGAGGCTTTCTCTCACAACCCAAAGTTTGTAAACAAGAGTCAGATGCTGGTGAGAAGGCAGTGGGTGTGCCTCGTGCCAGCAGTGCAGCCCTCACATCCCCAGCAATGCCTGAATGAACGGGGTCTGAGAGGGAGCAGCATGCACCTGAGGAGCTCTGCCTGTGTCCTGCAGGAATGCCAAAGTGCAGCCCACCAGAGTGGATCTGCTTTCACTGCTACCATGGCAATTCAGTGGTAACTTGCTCCCTGGACATCCTGCTCTATGACATGGTCTGTGGGGACCTTCATGTCAACAACGAGGACATCATCTAGGGCTGGCGGTTCTTCCCACCATGGGTGTCTCAGGGTGGTTACCTGGCTTCATGGCATGGAGCAAGTAACAGCATTGGGAGAGCGCAGGTGGCACACAAGCATCTCACTCTTGCAGCTCTGGAGAAGGTGGCACATATCCCGCCATCCTGCCCTTCTCCAAAATGAAGAATTAATTGGGATGCTTGGGTGCAGCTCTGAGCAGCCCCAGCATGGCTTGAACACTGCAGACCCTCAGAGAGGGTGGACAGGAGCTTTCTCCCACTGACCAGCAGTTTCTTGCTTCTCTCCATCTCCCCACATTGCCAGCACCTAATCATATCAAAACATCATCTCAGCCTATGAGTTTGAAGGAAGGGGGTTAGGAGACAACACTTTTTCTGAGGACAAAACACTTCATTCACTGTCAAAAATAAACTTTGTGCTTTTGGTCCCCTTCCTCCAAGGAAGTCTTTCTGTGTCCTTACCACCAGCTTTATTGCAGTTAGGTGGGGGTTAGGCATCCCAAAGAATGAAACAACAGCCCCCATTTCAAACTGCAGCAGCCACGCCAGTGAGCCTGAACTGCCACCCAGGCACACACTATGAATGTGAAAAGCAAGTGGGTTGCAGGGACCAAGATCTCACCCTGCTGTGAAAGCTGGGAGGAAATCAGAAGTGGCAAAATGCCATTTCAGCTCAACCCCTGCCCAAATTCTTCATCTTCCACCTGTAGGCCCCTGCAAAATGGCCAGGCAGAGCTGGGCTCTAGAAAGGTTCAGTCTGGAGTGCTTTATGCCCCGTCATGACAGCGATCAAATAAATGATAGTATGTATTGATTGGAAAATGGATACTGAAGGAAGAAGGGGATCGTTGGAGATAGGGAAGTCTCTTCTTGCCTCTCCTTTCTCTACCGAGGAGCTCCTTATGAAAAGAAATGCCTACATGACGTTTACACCTGGCATCTCCCCACCCGTCCACCCCTTCCCTCACTCCAGTGTCTGATCCATTCTGTGGACTTCATTAGCTAACCTAAGAGGAGTCCCAATATCAATCAACACGGACCACACAGAGGTGAACCCTGCATAGTGAGGGAAGATTACAAATCTTACTTCAGGGGTAGAATTTGAGAATTGTGTCTTTCAGGAGTGTATAATTTACTCTAGCAAACCACAAAACACTAAACATAGGCTATGAATCTTAGATGAAAAAAGCAGGAGGCCTGAGAGCACAGAGATCGATAAACCATAGGCCCTGGACTGCAGGGATACTGTATCATAAACCATCAACCCTAAGCAGTAACCACTAAAGCTGGGTAAAAACCTGGAAATGTTGCTACTGGTGTTTTACAACCTTTTTGGGGGGTGGAGAACATGACAGGGAACAGTGGGCTCTGGCTGTCAGATAGTGTTCCTGAGAAGTTTTATATACTGTTACACCTAGACTTTATTAACACCCTGTGCAGGGGTACTGGATCTCCGGCACAGCATCAGCTCCACTGATGGCATCGTGGTCCCCCCACATATTTTCCACATCCCTTTGCTGGAATGGCTGATGAGCAACAACCAAAGGTCTGCCACAGCTGGACAAATGCAGATTACCGCCATGGAGAAAATCGTTCTGGGGTGCAGGGGCTGCACTTGCCACAGGGACCGAAGAGATGGAGGCTCAGAGGTGGCATCTCTCACTTTTACGAAGAAGCTTGACAGTCTTCTATATTTATGTCTGATTTTTATTAAGCTTTTTATCCACCCAGCTGGCCAGCACTTTCACACTGTTTAAGTGCTGTTCAGCTGGCTGCAGAGGGCACAGGGCATGACTGCTGAAAATCAGGAAACTGGCCTGTGTTTTTCAAAGATGATGCAGCTTCCCCCCAGGCTATCCTTGATGTTCTTATGCATGTAAAACTTCTGTAATTTCAGAGGTGCTCTCAACTAATCATATTATTAAAATTCCTGGCATCTGTATTAAACATTAATTTCTCTCACAACATTCCACAGTGTACACTGTTATTACCATCCTGTAAGGCTTAAGCTGTACTATATCCATATGTACACACTTACCTTCCCTTTTAAGAAATAAGTATATCCATCAGCATGATGGCAATGTTTTGCAAGCACTCCATAAGCAGTCACCATTCCCATAAATGTTCTATTTGTGAATGCTCTCTTTCCTGAATATGTTTGAAAATTGCATCCTGAGTGTGATTCTAATGCTACACACGTTCTATTGGAAAAACAATTACACCCTTGTAGAAAAATGTGAATTTTAGGATTCCAGAGCAAAAATCCTGAGAGAGAACGAAGCCCATCTCCAGGATGCCTTTCACTATGTTTGACACGTACTGGTAGGAAGTTCTTATTTCAAAAACCTTAGGAAACACTGCATTTATCATATTAGAGTGATAATACTTCAAGAAGACACTGTAAATAATGCAGTTAAACAGCTTAATGCTACAGTTGTAACCAAGCTGTTCTCATTTACTACTGCCATTGTGATTGATGCAGTTTGCACTCTCTGTAGCATTTCGGATTCATAACAGTGTAGTTGTTAACTAGGACTTTGATTCAGCTATTTTTATAATGCATGCATGAAAGATGCAAAATGGCAAATCGGAGATAATTATAATTAATTGCACCAGCATCCGTAGCCAAAGCAAGTCAGCATCTTGCAGCAACGTGCTTAGAACAAACAGGTAAAAATAAATGTAAATAAGATATTATATTTCAGATGAATGTATGGTAGAGGAAGTTCTTATAAATGACAAGGCAACAGTGCCATCTTGAGGTTACTAGGATATTCAAGGGCGAAGAAAGCCGCAGACCATGCTCTCAAGGCATTTTACTTTTAAATTGCAGAAATGTGTATTCCAAGGGAAAAAAAAATACTCTCAAGCCATTTTCTTACCTTGGTCGTGTTAAAAGCAAAGCATTTGTAAACACTAGCCCTTTCACGAGATGATTAGAGGGATGGAGCACCTCTCCTATGAGGAAAGGTTAAGAGAATTGGGATTGCTCAGCCTGGAGAAGGCTTCAGGTTGCCCTAATTGTGGCCTTCCCGTACCTGGAGGGAGCCTACAAGAAAGATGACAGTCTTTTTACAAGAGCATGTCGTGACAATGGGGAATGGCTTTTAACTGAAGGAGAATAGGTTTAGATTAGATTCTAGGAAGTGTTCCAGGCCAGGTTGGATGGAGCTCTGAGCAACCTGGTCTAGTGAAGTGTCCCTGTCCATGGCAGAGGGGTTGGAACCAGATGATCCATAAGGTGCCTTCCAACCCAAACCATTCTGAGATTCTGGAAATACAGTCTTTCATGAATCAGTATTAATTTATTTTCTTGGCTGCTTGTTTTCCTCCTTTCACTGATACCTGCATTTTACAGATGGCAAAACATTCTTGCATCCTACATATTTTTCAGACTGTACTGACACCACTGCATATCCTACCCTTTAATGTTTTATGGGTTAAGCCATAAAGATCCACATGAAGGCCAGAACTCCATTGCAGGTCTTCTGACTGAGGCACAGAACAGAAAAATCTGAGTGCACAGATGCGGTGACAAAGCAGGGATTCACCCTCCACATAAATGAGAAGCTTCAGAAATACGAAAGAATGCAGAGGAAAGCTGCACTGACCCATGTGGCACAGCTACTCTGGCTGTGTATACACCTGCCAGACATTCCCACCACACCTAGTGCTGGGCAATAACCACTAGAATGCTGGTGGTTTTACATTAGCAAACTAAATAGTCATGTCTAATTCTTTTAAGCAAAGGTTGTGGTGAAAACAGCAACCACTCTGCAAGCAAATGTGGTGGTTAAGAATCTGCAAGATTGGGTTATGTAGTTGGGTTACACAAGTACTTCTCTATCAGCAAATCATGGAATGGTTTGGGTTGGAAGGGACCCTTAAGATGATCTAGTTTGTCAAATTAAATTGATGTTTCAAACAAGATTCTCTCCTATGAAGTAAAAACCATCTAGAATTCCTCCTCAGATAACATTCATAGCCCAAAGGAAACAAATGTTTTGAAAACAAGCTGTTTTCTAAGAATGTATGTTTTATGGCATTTCAATCCAGAGAGAAAAAAAAATATGTAAAACATATGCCAGACATTAGTTTCAAAGGATATTTTAAAATTTATGAGTCTTGAGTTAGTGCATGAAACTTAAACCACCTTAAGTGAGCAACTCCTACACCAGCAGAGCATTGTTGAGGTTTAGATGGAGATACCTCCTAAGCTTCAAGAAAAGAAGGATTTACTATTTAAAGGACAACTGCCCCGCCCCAAAACACAAATGTTAATACCCTGGATGGCGTCCCATCCTGGACAGCAGTCTCAGGGGATCAGTTTATAACAGTTTCAAGGCAAGTAAAAGGTGTTATTTCAAATGCCATGCCCTGACACAGGCCTTGCAGGAGCTGGTGGACAAGGCATTCAGCTGCTCAGGCAGAAAAGAACATAGACTCATAAATTATGTTATTCTGACCCACCCCACTCATTAGTCAAAACATAACATTAAAAGTAACCTGCTTTGATAGGTCACTTACTTAGTAGGAAGAGACAGCATAAAATCTTTGTGCTCTTTTGTTAAAAAATATTTACAAGTGCAGAAAAGAAGGCACTGTTTTCCCACATATACAGAATATCAATACTTCCTTTATCAACAACTGTGCATTACATACAGCATCATTTTAACCTACAGACTGTGAATCTGTACATTTTTCACCTGAAAAGTTTTTCACATCAGATTTTAAACAAATCATTTATATATATTCATTCTTTATATTGTCAGAAAAGTATGGTAAACAGGATGACCAAAATACCTTTCTTTAATAATACAATTAATTCAGTTTGTTTTATTTGGTATCAAAAATACCTATTTTCATCATATAGCATCTTATGCATTTATCATAAACTACCTGTCATAAACTAAGAGTTTGTACAACAACTGTTAAAATACTTTTTCAGTAGGTTCTAGCTTAAGAGAGGGAGGCACAAGTATCTGCCTATACATTTAATCTTCTTTTCAAAGATAAATACATCTGTTACAGTTTCAACGCATGCCCAAGATTTGTCTGCTCTTCAGTTGATAGTTTTTTTCCAGTTCAGACAGTGCTTGAGCCCGTAGATTTGCAGCATATAGACGCCTTTTGAGATCAGAGCTTTTCCCTTTGGAAAGGAAATAGTTTTCCATATTATGAGGAGGCACAGCTTTCTCTTCACTTCCATCAAAGAGTGAGTTCTTCTTGGTTGTAGAAAGGGGAAGCAGGAGTGCATTATCTTAAGAAATCAAAAAGTACTGCATTAGTGCATCTTCCAGCATTTATTGCTTTTAACCCTGGTGCCCATTTTGTCATCTACCTATGGCTTTAAGTGATCTAATTAAATGCATCTCCATTAATAGCAACAACTCTTTTCTCTTTTTTGAGAAAAAAAAATTGAAAGCAAGCCTTTTAAATGATGGTGGTAAAAGGATATATGCCATAGTAGTTTTTAGGGTGCACCTCCCAATACCAAAGGAAATATTAGTTGATTAAGAAAAGAAGACATGATGCTTCTTTTGAAGGACAGAAATTAAATAAACAGTAACATAAGCCCGTTCCAAAAGAAAATTGAAAGAATTAGACATTAGAAAATTCCTAAAGAATTTTCAGCTTTTAAATTTTTTTCAGCTACTGAAAAAACCTTGTCTTTTCTTCACAGCAGGGGCAGACTCAACCTGTCCAGTGGTCTTTCTACATTACCCACATTGTTTCAACTCTATCATTGTATTAAGTCACTGGGGTACAAATTAGGCTCTGACTTGATGAGTAATGAGTTCACATGCATTAAAAATTAGCAAGTTACTTCCGCTGCAGCCTCCAGAACAGGAATTTTCATAGTGTATCCTACAGCATGCCACTATCAAAAGGCAGTTAATGACTCAAGAGTACAATAACTACCATCAAAAGCTACTATAACAGCTGAGTTGCCTCTCATAAGAGCCAATTCACAAGGCCCAACTTAAGGTGTGATTTTTATTTAATCAAAGGTCTAACTATTCTAAGTTTAACACTGAAGCCTTAATTGGCAATTGATGAGGCTACAGCAAGAATGATATAAGCACTAAAGAGCAAGAAGGGATTTAAAAAGCCAGCAAATATTTCAGCACTTTCTAGCTTCATTACTCTAAGTCAGATCTGTTTTAACATTAAATGGCTCACTAAGAATCAGAAAAGCCCTGCAAAAATAGGGTAGCATCCAGGACCCTGTCTTAAAAACCAGGATTTTTGGTATTCCATTTTACTGTCAAGTGAACCCCTCAATGGACTTCTAGGAGAACTTAGGGATCTAAGAGATGTGTGAGATGCAATCCAGTTGTGAAAAATATAGCCATATTTAAGCAAGTGAAAGCACAAGCAAGCAATGGTGGTACCAAGATTGGAGAAACACTTGGTCTGTTTATATGAGAATAGGCATAATTTTAGAAACAGTGGAACAAGAGCACACTGGACTGAAATGGAAGAGCAGCAAATCACATGCTCTACAGCTATTGCAAGGTTTGGACAGTTTCGTAGTAACTATGTTCACTTTCCTGAATTATCTATCTTGAGGTATTAACCACCCAAACTGGTTTTGCCTATCCTCAAAAACTAATATACCTGGTAAGGTCACAATATCATGTAAAGGGGTGGGAAATGCAGAAGAGAACAGAAGCAAGAGCAGAAGCTCATTTGCATTCAGTCATCCAGTTTTAGATGCAACATCAGAAAGCCAAAAGCAAGTTTGTTCTCAAATTCTTTAATGTGCTGAAGTCAGACAAGATGTTGAGAGACGGGTGGAATTCTCAAAGCTGACAAATATTAGAGACTGCTCAAGGAGCACTCACTTTCTAGGGGCATTTTACTTGTGTCCTTTCCTGCTGTGATAGGCACTTCTTGAAAAAAAAAAAAACAAGGCTGCTTCAGTTTTATTTGCTTTGGAGGCAGTGACATGCTTATCTTGCTTTATCAGACCAAAACTAAATGAAGAGAGTGTTACTGCATGTTAAAGAGTGTTCACATGTCTTTGTTCTAGAGTGCTACTTCTGACCCAGCCCTTCACTATTCCTACCACTATCTAAAAAGGCATTTAGATACTTGAATATTATTTTTAATAATAAAAGATGGGAGCAATAAACAGACGATACTGCCCCTTATGATAGCAAGGATTGAACAACCAAGTGAGTATCAAATACTACTGTAAAACAGATTGGACTAGAGGCAGTCAGGAAGTCTTTTAGCACGTTTTCAAATCTGAGTTTTTCTTTCTATAATAGCAGTGTGTATTCTTCATAGTTTATACAATGCACCAGGCACACCTGCGTCACTTGCAACAAATAATATTTCCCATGTTGAAGCTTTTGCAAGTTTAATGAAAGCTGAATTTATTAGAAGTGTGCAATTTTATTAAAATTAACTAAATCAAAGGTCCATAAAAAGACATCCATACATAAAATAAGTGCAGCTCTGAAAAAGGTTTGGGTTACAAGCAGGCACTTCCCTTAGCTCACCACAAGAACCTAATTTCCCAGACAGCACAAGACTGCAGTGCAAACAGTGCTAACTCAGACTTATGCTGAGCATCACTCATTAAGTCCTTCTGCAAAGCAGAAAATCAAAAGTCTCTTCCCAACCGTGCAGCCATAGCTGGGCTTTGCATTGCCCCAAGGGGGCTGTGCCAAGCACGTTGAGCACCAGGGGCTTTCTTCCGGTCACACCAGCCTACATTGGCCTGAGCAAGCGCCTTCTTGCGTATTTGCATACCTGGACCTTCCGCATAGGTTACCTCCCGCTGCTGCTTGTGGAGATTGCACCTCTTCAGCAGGTTTTCAGCTCTGGTTTGGGAAGAGAAGTTTAAGCTTTTTGTTGCAAGACTGTAGAGTTTCTAATATAGACTATTATAGGTTAGTAAGGTACCTAGCAAGTTTGTCCTCTGCCAGTCTCTCCCGAACACAGAGTTCCCGTTCTTTCTCTGGAAGTAGAAATATGGTAGTATGCAGTGTGAACACGTAAATGTTAGAGTGACTCTGCATGGTGGGCTTTTCTTAGAGGGAAAGAGCAGTAATAGCCAGGGAGATGCACCCACATTTCTGATTCTATGGCTCTAAGCAAAGATAACTGCTGCATAGATACAACTTTATCAATGCACTAATAAAGCATTGACAAGTACTCTGAAATGCCAGGCATGCTTCTGTTCCAAAAACTCTGACATGTCTGCAACAGTGAAGAGATAGCAACTTTCTATTCTACACATTAACTCGTGGCACACATGACACCAGATTTAAATGTTTATATACCAAATACTATAGCTCAGCTATGACTAAACACCCTGCTTACAACAGTAGCAGCTGTTATTCAGGCTCAAGAAAAAAAAATAATACATATGGTTTAAAACTATTGCAGAGCGTACTGCATATGCAAAGAGGTATCTTGTGTGGGCAGGAAATGCCAACACCTGAGGACCAGCCATCTATTGTCTCACAGGTAAGCTAACCTGTGGGGTGCAGCTTTTATAAAAGCAGTTGACAGTTTACTCAAAGATTTTTTTTTTCTCCTCAGCATCAAGCTCACCTTAGGTTATATGTTAGTATAGGCAATGTTTACTTGCACAGCAGGTGAAAAGAAACATAGACTGCACAGTGCAGACCCAACTTTTCTGTATGCTTTCCTAACTGCCACTCATGTTTAATAATCTTCACAAAC
Source organism: Coloeus monedula (assembly GCF_965178545.1). Classification (NCBI taxonomy): domain Eukaryota; kingdom Metazoa; phylum Chordata; class Aves; order Passeriformes; family Corvidae; genus Coloeus; species Coloeus monedula. The sequence goes on along the minus strand of NC_138782.1, from coordinate 25,590,499 downwards.
CAGTCTTCCATATCTAAACTGCCAATTATATCTTAGTAATTTAAAACAGAAGCTAGTATAGCAGAGTAAAGCCCTAAGCATTCTTGGTTTGGCCTTTAGACAAAATTCTAGTGGTGCATGCAGGACTACAGTATCCTACTGCATTAAAATGAGGGTTCTGAAAACTGTCTACTTTTTCTTTTTCCAACTGAATCAGAATCCCAGGGCCACCCCCATCCCAAAATGGAATATCATACGCTCCAGACGTTGTTCTCTCTCTTTAACGGCTTTCTCTCGCTCCTGTAATTGTTGCTCCTTCCATTTCAGCTCATTCACTGCAGCATCTGAGTGTTGCAGCCTTTCTGGCTCCCATGGTCTCAAGCCTCTTCTATCATAATTCTGTTTTTGTTCTTCTTCCACCAAGTCTTCTATCAAGGGGTGCTTCAGAATATCTTCAACGGAAGGTCGGCAGTAATCCTAAAGGAAAGACATTACCAACACGTTCCATCTGTAAGAACAAACATTAAGGCCAGAGATTCCCAAGCAAGACCAGCTGAGGTGCTACAAAGTGAAGGACAGATTGGAGAAAACAACTTAGGAAGGAGTAGCACAACCAGATGATAAAAGCCAAGGGAGGAGGCTGCTACCAGCCTTCAGATCCAGAGCTGCAAGTCTGTGTCTCCCAGGCCAGGCGCCCTCTCCTTGCGGAGTCAGAAGGGGGGTGGGTGAGTGTGCAGAGGCAGCTGTCAGCAGATTCCTCAGCTAACAGTCTGCTGAACAATCCATACCCGCTGGAGGCTTGGGTGTTTGATACAGCTTTGTTGTCCCATGCCATGTTCTTCTCAACACCCCCACACTAGCAGCAGGGAACAAGCTATACATTACCCATATAAAGCAAACCCCAAAATGAAGACAAAACAGCCCCTCCCAACTTCCAAACACACTGGAACCATTTTAACCCTGAAATTATAAGACCTCAATAAGCATGCTGTAAGGAAATTCTGTGTAAGCCAATATTGAGGCAGCCTTTTGGCATCCTGTCACCCTGGCAGGACACTTGAGCTGCTGCTGCCTTTGTTTGATGGACTCAGAGCACAACTCCTCCCTCCTTCCCCTACAAGTGACACTGCCAGTGACAAGGTGATAACAACCACTACTTCAGGTTGGTTTGTTTCATAAGTGAGAAGAAAAACCAGTATTTCAGTTCTATCCCAAATTATAGGTGGAAACATTAGTAATTGATTCTTACCTTTACATTCAGCATCTCCCTGAGAAGGTCGTTCAGCTCGTCTGAGTAACGATACGGTATTCGCCTGAACCTCCCTTCCCTTATCTTTTCTGCCAGCTCCTTTTGGTTGTAAGCTGTAAATGGAGGCCTGAAGAAGAAAATTTTTCTTGGATTCTTTCACTAGTTTTGCAGGACTTATTTTCAGAAAACAAAAGCATCAGACTATGAAAAAACCCTGCAGTCAAGGTTTATTTTGACTACCTCATGTCAAGACCAACACAGAAATAAAAATCTAGGACTAGTCTCTGAAACCTTTAAGCTTTCATCTATACAAAATATAATCACACCTACATTAGCAGTTATGTTTCCACATTTGTTATCACACTACCATACTTACGAGAGAGCACATAATTCATACACAAGACATCCTAGGGACCAGATATCAGATTTTTCATTGTATGACATGTAGTTCATTTGTTCCTAAAGAAAGAGAACAATCTTAGGTTTATTAATGAAGACATGGTTCCACTATTGCAGGATAATCAGCTACTATTCAAACCTGAAATAAACCATTATATACTAGAGTTACTGCTAACATTCCATCCTAATTAATATTCATATCTAGTCTTACTAGAAGGATTTTAACAATTTGTGGCAGTACTACACTGTAGAAGACTGAAGTGTTGCACCAATCTTCAACTGATGCAACTCTATTTCAGTGAGCATTAATCTTTCCCACACAAAATCCCCTGTGTCAGGGAAATTAGTCATTCCTTCTCATTTCCACTACAAATTAAAATCCTGTCATCAGGAGGTAATTTAATAAGCTCTTTACCTTAACTCTATGAAACATAAAAGCCCCCTAACTTCCCTGTTCTTTTACAGGAACAATATACTCCAACAACTCTAATGTCCCAAGAATATAACAGAACTTATACAGTGAAGAGCAACTTTAATTAGAAGGAAACTGATTGCGTGGGGAGGAAAGGAGATGAAAATAACCTTGTCTCCAGAACATACATTGTCTATAAAAAAAAAAAGTCACCTGCATTTAAGACCAATAAGGCTTCATTAAAATCTCCCAAACAATCATGGACTCTGAGACCAACACAGCACACCTTGGAGGGGCAAAATGAAAGATCATGTATAGAGGGGAGGTCTTACTGGGGACATGTAATACGGAGTTCCAACAAACGTTCTGGCAAAGCTGGTGTCATGGTGCAATATCCTAGCCAGTCCAAAATCTCCAAGTTTCACATTCTGTTTGCTATCTAGAAAGACATTTGCTGGTTTCAGGTCACGGTGCACAGTGACTCCACCGTCGCTCCGTCTGTGACACTCCTTCAAGGCCAATGTTAATTGAGTCAACACTCGGAGAACAAAGCTTTCTTCCAAGAAATGCCTGAAAAATGAACACATTGTTTAATGGGTTTTCTGAGCACACATCAGTTTGATTAGTCACTGCCAGTCTTAGTTCCATAACTCTTTTAATACTACTATCATAAAATGCCACTGAAATAGCCACTATCAGCAACAGGCATCTATGCATTCTCCTTTAAAACTGATTTTTTTAAGAAAATTCACTGCAAACATGTTAGAAGACATTTAGACTTTTATTACGGAAACCCTGCAGTATTTCCTTCCTTCCCCAAACCATCTAACAAACACACAGCATTTTCACTACTTACAACACAAATATCAATTTGATGCTTGTACGATGAGATCTGCCCCTTTGATCACTTAAGATAACAGTATGTTGTCACCTGTTAATAATGAGCAACATACAATAACAGCCAAAACAGGGCTGATTTTTTAATACAAACTTCCTTAAACGAAAACACTGATGCTGGGGGGGCAGCTGCAGAACTGTTTTAGACTGTTGTCCCAAAGTAAAAGAGGTGGTATCCTGTATTTGACCTAAGAATGTGAAAACTGATACTATACTTACATAGGATGCTTAGACCAAGGTAAAGCCTTATCAACTTGATGTCTCCCCAAGCTTTATATATAGGCACATAAAGTAGCTTTTCACATTGTGTTCAAAATCACTCCTCCCTTCCACATATTTTGGTGTTCCAATAGAACACAGGGGCCCAGTAGTTTTACTCATGGGGAAGGCCAGAACCCACAGAGCAAGCTGCCTGTCTACAAGAGCTGTGACCTCCTGGTTCATGTTCTCAACCCCATTCATAGCCAGAAACCCCTCAACTGCTTCTCCCTCACAGGAGAGCTCTGGGGTTTTTTACCACCTCAGCACCAACATCCAGCCCGGTGATGCATTCAATAGCACAATTCCCATCGCTGTTGTAACTTTGTACAAAACCTTTCGCATTTGAGAAGAGTTGTAGGGTCCAAAGGGTTAATCCCGAAACTGCTCAGGAGTTACAAAATAAGTTTCCCTTCTCTCTGGACTGCCCAAGACTCGTGCAAGATATTCCGAGCGTGCCACAAACACATTTCACGTGCCTTTCTTTCGCGCGCTTGGCGATCAGGCTGGCCAGGTCTCCCCCATCGCAGTACTCCATGACGATGTACAGGGTGGTGCTGCTCCTGTCGATGATGCGATCGTAGTAGCGCACGATGTTCGGGTGCCGCAGCTCCCTCAGCAAGTTCACCTCCGACACGAGCATCTGCTTCTCCGACTCCGTCATCGCGCCATAGTCCAGCTCCTTCCATACTAAGATCTGCGGAGGCAGAAACACCCTGGGGAGTGACTGGGACGGCGGCCGCGCAGGGGGAAGAGGGGCTGCCAGAGCCGCTCGCTCGCGTGTCGCGGAGAGCCGCCAGCACCGGGCAGGGACGCACGGCAGCGGCAAAGCTGCGCCGTTCCCGCTGCCGCCTGCTCCTCCTCACCTTGCCGTCGGCCTTGCGGCGCACCTTGCGGCACTTCCCGTAGGAGCCGGCGCCGATGGTGAGCAGCACCTCGTAGTCGTCGGGACGGCCGGGCATGGCGGGCAGCGCACGCACGCACGCACCCCGCCGGGCCGCGCAGGCCGCTGCGCTCGCGCCGCGCCGTTCAAACGCACCGCCCCGCCCGCCCATTGGCCGCACCGCCCGCGCGCGCCGCCCGCCCATTGGCTGCGCCGCCGTAAACAGCGGCCGCGCGGCCCGGCGGGTACGGCCGTTAGCGCCGGGGGCGGGGCTCGCGCCCGCAGCGAGCCCCTCGCCCCGCCCCTCGCCCCGCCCGCGGCTGAGGGAGACGCCCAGCGCAGCTTTTCCCACTTTTTCCCTTGTTTTCCGCCACGTTTCCCCTTTTCCGTTTTTCTTTCCCTTCCCTTCCCTTCCCTTCCCTTCCCTTCCCTTCCCTTCCCTTCCCTTCCCTTCCCTTCCCTTCTTCCTAATTAGACAAATCACCGGGCCTGCAGGTATTATCAATAAGTCGCATATTCATAGCTCCTCAGGAAGGGGCGTTTCTTTTCCATTAAAAATAACAGTAAATCATCACCTTCCCTGAAATGTTTACATGTATTGGATAGATGATGAGAGAAAGTTGGAACATCTTAGCAGAGTTGGTTTTGGTTGTTTTTTTTTTTTTTATAATATTCAGAAATGCTTAAAAAAAACGCTGTTTAAAATAATCTAATCTGGATTTATTGCAGTCTACAACTCCTCATGAGGGGAGGAGGAGGGGCAGGCAGTGACCTCTTCCCTGTGGTGCCCAGTGACAGGACCCAAGGCAGTGGTCTGAAGCTGTGTCAGGGCGGGTTTAGGCTGGATATTAAAGAAAGGTTTTTCACCCAGAAGGTGGTCGGGCGCTGGAAGAGGCTCCCCAGGGAAGTGGTCACAGCACCAGGCAGCCTGGCAGAGCTCAGGGAGCGTTTGGACAACGCTCTCAGGCACATGGTGTGACTCCTGGGGATGTCCTGTGCAGGTACAGGAGTGTGGATACAAAAACGCTGCTAGCAAGGATTTTCTTGCTACTTTCTAAGTCCGTGAGAGACTTTTCTCTCTCACAGAAGAGGTAGCAGTTATGTAAACAACCAAACACCTGCAGCCTTGAGGAGTCTTGTTTATGGTATAGTAGAAAAATATTTTCACAATGGATGTTTTAGGATTTCAGCCAATCACCCCCAAGGGGTGGCTGATCCTTTGTCCAATGAGACTATGAAGAAAATGTTTATAAAAGAGTTTGTAAAATAATCAAATAAATCAATCTTGCTGCACAATTCCTGCCTGCTGGATCTTCTCTCCTCCTCCTCCCTACGGCTGCAGGACACAGTGATGTACCCTAGGGCCCAGGCCTGCGGTAATACAGGAGTTGGACTCGATGATCCTTGTGGGTCCCTTCCAAGTCAGCATGTTCAGTGAAAATTCTCCTTTAAAACCAGGGAGGAAAATTTCTCATAATTCTTAAAAAAAATCATTCATGAAAAACTACAAAAATCATGGCAGCTCTACTGGCCCACCACATATGAACACTCATGCTACATCATACACAAACCACCTGCCGAAAATAAACCAAATAACGTAATGGCTTAAAATGTGAAATTTGGAAGCAGCAATGTGTGGGCCCACATCCAAACATCGAGCCAGCAAATACTGAGGTTACATAAATGGCACTGAGTAACACCACAATATACTAATGACATTATAGAAATTTTAAGACGGATGTAGTGTGTTTTCTAGCATCATTTATGATAAGGAATGATGCCAGGGTGCAGTTCTGGATTCAATTTAATCCGTCTATGTGTGGAAGTGGCTGTGACTGGAACAGAAACTCCTTCAGCAAAGCATTGTAACAGGCTTGTATAATCATAGAGTCGTCATGGCCTGGGTTGGATGGGACCTTGAAGATCATCTTGTTCCAACCCCCTGCCATGGGCAGGGACACCTTTCCTGCATCAGTTGTGAAAGGGAACAGTTGTATGTCCTGACCTAGAAATTCAGCAACAGGACAGAGTATTTCCTCATATTACATCTCCACATGGTCTCAATTATTCCCCAATTTTGTTTCAGGTTTGAAATAGGTTTGATGGGAGTAGGTGTCATGGTGTTACTGAATATTTATCAAATATTCTTCTATTAGTCTTTAGAAAAATTGAAACCTTTACTTTTATCACCAGGAGGCACAAAAACTCCTGCTGTCCACTATAAAAATTGTATAGATTTCTATCTGTAGAGAATGTGTGTTCTTTACAGGAAAAAATGAGCAAATGAATTATACAGTGTGAAGACATTTTAGTTTTGTAATTAATGAGTACCAGGGTGATCTAAAGGGTTCATGTTTATTACTGATTTCAATTACCTTGAAAGAAAATCCTCACATGTATCATTAGCATAGTGAATAAATTACAGCATTACACAATAAAAATGACAAGCAGTATGTATTATTCAGACTGTAAGCTTCATTTCTGGTTTCAAATATCTCTGTTTCAAACTTCTGTACTTTCAAATTAGCAGAAGGTCATTGTGCATTCCCACTGTTATCAATGGGAGCCTTTCTATTTATATTTCAAAAGAAATAGAGTAGGATTTCAATACTGTGTTTTGTCTAGGGACTATCTTAAAAGATTCTTTAGAAATGTTGGTTTGGATCAGAGAAATGTCAAAATGTCATGCTTCAAAAGCCAGCAGCAGAGTCATTTTACTTTTTTTTATACTTACTAAGAGCTGGCTAATTTTGAGAAAAATGCATTTCTAAAAGTGGTCATTAAAATTTTTAACAGGCACTCCATTTTCTTTCTTTCTGATTTTCATACTTATAAAAAAATGTAAGAATTTTTTTCTTCTTTTATATGGACATGTAAGTGAACCCAGACGCCAATGATCTCAAAAATACGTATCAAGTTTGGAATGGGGGCCTCTTTTGTCAGGTATTGTATTTTCAACTCTGGTCTCTAGTTCAGGAGGAACTCTCAGATTTCTAGTCCTGAAAATACATGTGCTGACTTCAGGCCCTCAAAAGCCACCAAGTAGTTTTCAATAACCTGTTTACAATATTGCTTCTAATATTTTATTTTTCTTTTTTTTTTTTTTTTTTTACATCAAGATAAATAATACTTTATGCAACTTCATATTTCTCTAAAGATACTTTGTTTCTTGTACATGGAAATAGGTAAAAATAAATGTCTTACACTTTGCTGTGGAAGTCCAACACAGCCTAATTATACAAATTATAGCAAAAAAAAGTATAGTAAAGCACTGTAGCAAATTAAGTTATGTTTCTGGCAGCTTTTTTTTTGTTTTCCAGTCAGAGAAGATTGCCCAGGTTCAGAAAGTGAAAATAAGCTCAATAGGAAAAGTGCTGTAAATAAAACCATAAAAATGATGAATGATGAAAAATAAATGCACTTTATAAAAATAATTAGAAAAACAGCTGAGAAAAATCTTGGTTTTTTTCTTTTCAAAGAGGTGAAAGACATGTAAAGTCACAGTCCAGGATCTCAAATGTGCCAAAGTCTTCTAGCAAAAAAAGGAGGAGTTAAGTATTCAATATTAGACAGGTAAGAGATCTTAGAAATATTTTTACATGACAACAAGACAAATTATAAATACTGGAGTGACTGAGACAATGAGTGTTTTATTTGAGTTCATTTTCACCACAGAAGTAGTTTGGGGTTTTTAATATTCAGTTGCGTTTGTCCTTACATGTCTTTGTGCACATTGGGTTTTTTCTCCTCACTTTCTCTCATTAGGTCCATGCCCAGAAATTTTACATTTACCTAGGACTGTTGTACACAGACGACACCATTTTTGGTAATGTTCTGGCTACTGACTTGAATGACAAAAATCATACACAGGATTAACAAAAACATATAAAATACTGGGATATTAGAGAGAAACACTCTAAAAAGTATCAGAGGATAAAATTTCCCACTACTGTTCCTCTTTTGCTTTGTGAGGGAAGCAAAGAATACATTCATTGAAGAAACTCTGCACAATGCAGCCGTGGACAGGACAGCAAAAGAACAAAGTTTAGCAGCTTTAATTGTAGTATTTAAGACCATGCTACTTCTCATCTTCTGTAATGCTTGGATTCAAAGTCGAGTGAGAGTCCAAGAGCAATGTGTGCAGCAAGGCAAGCTTCAATGAGGGAGTTTGTTGCAGCAGCTGTACCTTGAAGGTTTTGCATTACAAACCATTCAGATGAGAAAATCATAAACCCACATGAAATAAATTCAGCAGCAGGTCAAGTCTTTACACAAAAGACTGTAAAATCGACAGGCTAAGAGGATGGGAATTAATGAGGAGGAGACTGAGGAGAAAAGACACATTTTTGCTTTCAGAGAGGGGAGCATATGAATTCTACTAACTCCAGGTTTGCTTTATTATCCATTCCTTATGTTCTGTAAAGTAATATTTTAAAACAATGCATGGCTGGACATTTTGAAAGTATGTAATTACTTAGCTCTCTTTCTTGTAATGAAACTATCAGCCCTATATGTTATACATGTCTTCATATATATGCTAATTTTCAAAATAGTATTCATTAACCTTAAGAACAGAACGTGCTCAAATTGATCTTTAAGACCACTATTTAAACTGATTAAAAGACTGATTATTTGAGATGTATAGAACTTCAAAAGTGAAATTCTGGAGTGTCCTTAAATCCTTAATAAATCAAAATTTAAAGTATTGGAATTGTCTCTAAGGAAGGATTCTAGTATGATAATCCATGATTTCTGTTGGCTCTCTTACTAAGTCATTCCTAGGAAAGCGGACAAGTTTAGGATCTGTGCCTCAGTTTCTCCTCTTTTGAAAAGGAGGTAGTGTACACCTTCCAGATTAAAAATCCTATCTAGAACCTCTCAAAATATTTGTCAAAAAATGCTCTAAGTGATACAGTAAGTAAATATTTTGCTGACTTGAGCTGCCTAAGCAACAATATTAGAGTTTCTTACTGTGGAACGGACAGTGTCAAATGATTTTTCATTAATTTATTTGTACTCACAGTCCCTTCAGATATATTGGGGGAAAGTTTTTCAAGTACAGCCATCACCAGATTTCCATGCACCATTGTTGTCACAGAGATTTTCATTACCAGGTAGGTCAGTCACTATTTCTCTAACTCCCAATGTCTAAAAAACCCATGCTATGATCCCAAAATAAGATTTTCTCCTGCCTTGTTTCTCCTATGGGAGAAAAATGCACAGAAACCACATTAAAGTCTCATCATGAGCAATGATGGCAGAATCTCGTCCAGGTTCTCTCCCAGGTCATCACACCTGCAGAATGTTGTGCAGCTCCGGCTTTCCCTGAATCCGGCACCTTTCTGTACACTTGGAAGGGATGGTCCTAAGGCAGTGTGATAGTGTGCAGCTCCTGCCAAATATGTCCTGGCTTACAAGCCACCACGTCTGGAAAGGCAGGCAGCAGAGCCTTCAAAAGGCTTCAGTGTACCTTGGGGCACTTTAGTGACTCTACAGCTTCTGCAAAGCCTTGATAACCCAGCTGTTGCAACTGGAGAGCAGCCAGGCCCTCTCCAGTTTCATTCACACCACACTTCCTTTGGCTAATGCTTTGTACTTCCTGCAAAAACTGCAGGTAGAATGCCAGCTACTGCTGAAGTCTTTTCTGCCTCTTCATTCTCTTTGGCACTCATACAACTGCACCTGAAAGTAGGAAAAGTGCCTGCTGACCTCTTACTCTTAGCAGTGGTCTGCAGGCTGGCTGTGCCAACGTGTGTCTCAGAGGCAGAAACAGGAAGCTCTTCATCCCTGTGCTAGGGCCTTTCCTGTTTGGGCAGATTGCTGTTCATTTCAAGTTAAGGTGCCAGAAGCACAAGCCACACACTTACAGTCACTGACCTGTGAAAAAGTCCTGCCCTATGGCCTTGCTTAGAAGTATCATTTGGCAGTTTTGCCTGGTATCATCAGAGCCTCTGGGAACAGGTGGCATACATAGGAGCTGATGGCAAATGTAGTCACGTGCCTTTGTTGGGAGCTCTAACAAGCATCCTGGGGGCAAGAGGCCTTCATTTTCAATCACATGATGATAAAGTTGAAAATACTGATGTAAAAAATTATTGGGAAAAAAAGAAGTGGCTTAAGATTGTGAAATATTTTTTGAAGGTTTGAAATGTTGTGCTGATTATCCTGTCACCAAAATTCTGAGATAAATTGTAGCCAGGGAAATGTTAGGAATTTGACAGCTTGGGAAAATCACTGACATTTTATGCACTATGCACAGTATTTCGCCTTTTACATTTTTAACAAAAACGTGTACTTAGCTAAGGACTATTCTCCTCGCTTCCACGAGTGGCAGAGCAGTGGCAGGGAGACTGTCACAGGGGTTTATTTGTTTCCAGTAAACAAAGACTGATATTCATCCTTCTATTACCCTCTTCTGCCTCTCAGAATCCTCTAGTTAAAGAGTCTTTTCCACTATGCTGTCTCTGTTATTAAGCTTCCAAATAAATTGTTGTGTACGTCACTGGAAGGCTGTATAAATAAAAGAGAGAATTACAAGAGTAGCAGGAACAAAAATGAAAGAAAGCTTTCTAGCATTTTTATGTTGAAAGCTTATGTTTCCAGGAAGGTACATAGTAAATGAAGCACTTACACTGCATAAAATCCACAAAAACTCTGTGGGCTTCCTAAATCAAAATATTGTTAAATCAAAAATTTGTAATGTGCCTCAGTAGTGTGTGGAAAATCACGCTGTGAAGGGCCAGTGTCCACAAAGGAGACAGAGGAGCCCTGCAAGAATTTGCCTTGCCTTGCCTTGCCTTGCCTTGCATTCAGGAAAGGGTAAGCCCCAGTCATAGCAATCAGATTGTGAGACCACTTCAGTTGGCAAAGTTTTATATCCATGAAGTCACAGGAGAATCTGTGCTGCTTATTTGCAAAGTCTGAGGTTCTGCTTTGCAGTCAGTGAGTTTTAAGGTAGGAGAAGAAAGAAGGATTTCTTACAGATTTTTTTTTTTTGAGTGTATAAATAAGGACATTTTAAGGTATGTGAATATAGTTATTCTTTTTGTGTTGAGGACCTTGAGATCCATGACACAGGGGATTCTCTCTTAAACTCAGGGACTGACAAAATACAGGGACAGGACAAGGGAAGGTGGCTTTAAACTGAAAGATGGCCGGTTTAGATTAGATATTGGGAAGAAATTCTTTACTGTGTCAATGGTAAGGCACTGGAACAGGTTGCCCAGAGAAGTTGTGGATGCCCCAACCTTGGAAGCGTTCAAGACCAGGTTGGATAGAACTCTGAGCAACCTGGTGTAGTGGAAGGTGTCCCTGCCCACGGCAGGGGGGTTGGAACTGAATGATCTTTAAGGCCCCTTCCATTCTGTGATTCTGTCAGAATTGTTTGGGTGAGTCACACCAAGCTGAGGAGCCACAAGTTCAGCCACCATCACTACAGAGACATTTGATCAGAGCTCTCAGTTACATTCCCTGCTCTCTCAGGTGCAGTCCATGAAGGGGTCTTGGCACCTCTATGATGAACAGAGCAAAAAGTATATCCTCTGCACGAGTCAGTGGCACCAAGTGTGCTTCCCTGTGCTGGCAAGAGAAACTGAAGTGCTTTAACAGTGCTGATACTCACGAGGCTTCTAGTCACCTGCACGAGGAATGGGGCAGCTTGCCCCTCTCTGAGCCAGCTTCAGTCTGTGAACTCAGGGAACCTGCCTGCCACGGTGACACAATAGTTCAGATTCTTTTTTACTGGTCTCTTTGTCAAAACATATTTTGTTTGATTTTTTGTGCTTTCTGCAGGAATCATTTGACAATGACAGCTGGCTAGGAAGTCTTAAAATGGTGAATAGGATCTTGGGAGCAAAGTTGGAGACTATGGCAAATGAGCCACATCAGTACATCAGTCAGTTCAGAGCCTTCACAGAAGAGCTGTGGCTTCTGAGAATCAAGGAGGCTTTCTCTTCTGCAGCTATATTTGCTGCTTTTTAAGCTGGCTTCACAGTTAACCAGGATTTCCCTATCTCAGAACCATACACCTTTTTTCATTTCAGTGTAATTGCTGTGTCTCTGGGTTTCTGAGACTTTCTGTTTTTTAAGATACTAAGAGACCTTCTGGATGAGAAGACCAGTTCCAGCTTTATCACACCCCAGTGCTGGATGTAGTAAAAATCCTTAAAACCATAAGTGAAAAAAATAAAACAAAAAATCCCCACTCATCAGATAAAGCGAAGGAAAACATTTGATTTACAGTCTGCTTCTACAGAAGGCCTCATTCCTCCTATATATGCAATTAATTATTCAAATAACTTGTTGAAAATTGATATAATTATTTATAATTATTCTTGGTTAGAATCGTAGAATTATGTGATTACATCTAGATGAATGCATCATAAATGCAGGAGGTACAGCCTAGATGAGGAGTAAATGTCATTTTATTTTTCAATTTATTCATTTTTACTAGGTAAAAAGATTCACAGAGTTTAATTCTCATGATCCTAAACAGAGGCTCACTGAACTTATCTTTACTGAATTTCTTTTTTAAGTTAAGTAGTAGAACCTCTGCAGTTACGGATGCAAAACTCACTGGGTTTTACAATATTTAGGAAGGCTAGAAAACACCTTAGAGTTGTGTGATTGACGTGCAAGTAATGTAAGTGTATGTTTCCTTTCTACAAAGTCAAGCCTGTAGTGTTGAGTGGGTTATTCCTAGGAGAATATAACTGCTGGAGAAGCAGCAGTTAATTCAAAGTTAGTTTGTTTTTAATCCATCTCAGTCTTTGCTTTTCTCTCATGACACACATTTAAATTTCACATTTCCTTCTACTGTAAATTCAGCAATGTTGTTACGATTGTCTAGCACAGGTGCTTAATAGGTTTCAGTATGTATCAGATAAGAATCTGAACTTGATTTTTTTTTTTTTTTTTTTTTTTTTTTTTTTTTTTTTTTTTTACATCTTTATTAAAAGCCATGACAAAGCTACTGGGTCTGATTCTGCTACAGCAGAGAGTTGTGGAGGCTAGGATTGATTGCTGAAGTGAAATCATTCTGCAAGCAAAGTGCAAAATTGATTGTAAAGGTCTTTAGTTAAGACCATGTTTATTAAAAATGTGCATTGATTTTACTGGTGTTGTGTCTAAGAAGATTGTATCTTCTTCCATGAGGGAATGCTACATCTAAACAAAATAGATCCTGTCCACCAGCAGCTTGCACAATTGGGTAAATTCCTACTGAAGCAAGTAGAAACTCCCTGCCAATTTAAGTCAATGTTGGAAGTATCTTTTTTGGAGATGGATACCAGTCCTACATATGCTCTGATGCCAGAGGATCAGGAAATGAACAGTGAGGAAGACTTCAACATGCTAGAAAAGAGGGGCATGACCTCTGGTGGCAGAGGAAAGTTCTCAACAGATTTTGATGCTCAGAGCAATGAAACCGCAGCTGGAAAGCCCTCTCTGTCATGAGGCTTCTCACTAACTCATGCTAACCAAGAGGACAAAGCATCCGTTTGTGAAATCTCTGATCCTCTTCAAGTTAGTGAAGAACCTCAGGCACAGATTTTAAAACCTGATCTAGAGATACCACATCAAGCCAAAATCACATCACTATCATTATCTTTTTTCCCATCTAAACTACAGCCACTACTGTTAACCACAGCAAAAGGTGTCTCTGAAGTAAGGCAAGCTACAGAAACACAACCTGTAATTTATGTATGGCCATTAATAAAAGATGGAAGAGAGTTCCAGCTCCTTTTGTCACAATTTTCCAAAATCTTCAATACAAAGCAGCCCAAACTTAACAAGACACTGTTCTAGTCCTGGTGTAACTGAAGATGCAAAATGTTTCCAAATAACCCCAGTGAAAGAGGTTGCACAAGAAGAGTGAGACAGAAAGACAGCAAGATCCTCTCCTCTTATTGTAAAGTCGTCTAACAGAGTTGTTTCAGAAATTTTGAAGTCACTCACCAATATCAAGAATAAGGATTATAAGAGTATGCTAACACTTTCATCTTTTAGTCCTGTTGGAGAACAACTGGAAATTCCTGTCTTTAAGGGAAGTGATGATCTACAATGATCTGATGATCTACAATGCTCAAGTCTGCTTTCTGTATGTAATGAGGCATGAAGATTTGTCAGCGGAAGTGGAAATAGCTGGTCATCACATGTTGCTTATGAAGACCATGGTTTGGCTCATTCCATGTAGTTCTATCCATAATCTAACTTTGAAAAAGTTCCACATCCACTGCTGTCAAGAAAGGATGCTGTGAAACAGAACATAAAATGCCATACAACCTGTGCTACCCCCACACACCAAAAGAAAGCATCAAATGAAACACATTTCTCTTCACACAGGATGGCTGCTGTCTCTCAGCCCAAGAACTGATCATACATTTTTAAAAAAATGACTGCCAGCAGTGACACAGTGTGACCCCTCTTCCTATTCCATTTGGACAGTGGCAGAGTTTAGTCTTCATCAGTACTACATTTTGCTTACTTAGTAGCAAAAGGAGAAGGGAAAACAGTGCTTATCTATTACAAGTAGAATACCTATTTCAGGTGTGGGTTTTGGTAGCAGATACTGAAGGAATGGGTTTTCATACCAGACTGATCTCAAATTGCAATACCTCATGGTCAGATTTTGCAGTGTTAAAGGTGACCGGTGTGTGAGATAGATGGGGTAGAGACAGTATTTTCCATGGAGCAAGGTCCATAAACAATTGTAGCAGGGTTTTAACAGGAGACACCTGTCACTGTTGTACTCTTGACAATGCAAGTGCATGATCTCCTATAGCTCCTTGTAAAAATACACAGAAACCCCATAACAATCCTTTGCTTTGAGGGCTGAATAAATTCTAAAGCCAAGAATACAAGTTATATCTGATGCAACTGAACATCAGGAAAAAAAGGCCATGTGGTTGTAGCAGAGGATGGGGAGACAGAAATTTTTTGCAGAAGGCAAATATTCTGGTACCATATGGTGCAGAACTCCCTGGTGTCCCTGAGCTCAAATTAAAAGAAGCTGGCTGCCTGATTTTCAACAGGGAACATTTGAATTTTGGAGCTGCTGTACAAGTGTAACACCCATAGCCTTAGTGAGGATCTTGTGCGGGTTTCCTGATGACAATAACAAAAATAGGTTTTGAAAACAAGACAGTTCAAATGGAAGCAGCTGGAGTGGTATTTTTCACTGCAAAGGTTTAAAAGCTGGTGTTTTCTTTGTATAAACTGATTTTTTTTTTGGTCTGGTTCCCTATGGAAATATAATTTAACTGATCATATCACCTATATATTTTTCTTGGTCTCTATGTCTCTTGTCCTCCTACAAATTCCAAAAAAATAACTCAGCAGAGAGAGAAGAAACATCCCAAAGTGCTCAACTGTATTAGTATACCAGAGTCCACATGGATGATGATGATGATGATGATGATGATGATGATGATGATGATGATGATGATGATGGATGGGTTCACTGCTGGGAAAACCTTTGATTATTGTGTGCCCTTGAGACACCAGAGAATTTAACTATGAGATACAACTCCTCAGGAATACGAACTTCACTAGCTCCACTGCTTCCTGAAGTACGTTTTATCAATCTGTGGTGTTTTATTCTCAAACCAAACTGAAATCCAGTCCTACTGATATTACAGTAAGGTGATTACAGTGAATAAGTGCTTTCATGTGGAGAAAATGCCTGGTACTTACAAGCTCTTGAGACTGATGGAGAAAGGTGCAACACGAACTGATTTTTGGAAGATGAAATCAGGGGAATTAGAGGAGAATGCACAGATTTTTAACTGAACAAATAAATTTAGGAGCAGACAACTTAGATGAGTGGACATTCTCTGATTTTTTTATGTTCATAAATCAGGACAGTGGTTTTTTTTGAAAGATAAACTTTAACTGAAGTTTTATCTGTATTAGCAGGGTGAAATTTTCTCGTCAGAAAGTTAAGACAGATGGCAGCATGTTTCTTTCTGGCTTAAACTTTATGATCAAGCAAGAGGTGGGCAGTGAGGCTTGTAGAGACACCGTCGTCAATGGAAATAACAGAAGGCAAATAACTTGGCTGAAGATAAATCTTTAAGGAACTCACTGCCTCACCATATCCATTCTGTAAGGCAGGGCCCATCTATGCCTCTAGAACATTTACACTTGACAGATACATTTTAGCAAATTTTGCTTTCATGCTCAAATATGTTTAAATATTTTCAGCTGTCCTCATTTGAAACAATCAACAAACACTGTGGTAAGGCATAAGTATTTAAAGAGCCGGGTGGCCGGCCACCTTACTTTTTTCTCTTGCAGTTTATAAGCTTTATTTCTGTAGGAGGCTTCCAGGAAGACACTTAATGACATCAGTACGACCTCTTGCCTAGGCAGCACCAGCTTCTGAGTGGAACTTATTATGGAAAAGACAGACACAATACATTCAGGTTAATAGGAGAAAGCAGGGAGCCAGCTATTGCAGGATATACTATTGCCAGTATACTTACGAAATCTTGTTCTTTGCTTCACATTTTGTTCATATAGAAATACCTTGAGAAGGGTACTTCAAAACAAACGTGTAAGTGTCTATACATGTATATATACAGCTATTTATTTCTTATGCAACCAAAGTTTGCCTTCAATGGGAACCAGTTGGGCCATTTCTTAAAACTAGCACAGCCCTTTACTGAAGGACTCTCCAATACTCACAGGGAATATATTTGCCTTTTCTGTACTTTACCCATGATCCTGAATGCCATCCTGATCCCACAGCCTGATTTATCCTCTCAGAGCCCACACTGATGTGCTGACTAGACATGCATTACCCTCACTGCAGAGGAGAGGTGTGAGGCTGGGACTGGGAAACCGGGCTCAGAATGCTTCAGTGAGCGAGCTAAGGACCCCTATGATCAGAGATGGGGGAACTTTCGCAGTTTCTGTGTAGCCACAGGCACCAGGCAGGCTCAGCACTAAGGTCACAGCACTGTGACTCATGGTGCCTATCACAACTTGCCAACACTGAGACTCAGCTGCTGGTGGCAGCATGGGAAGTTCAAGGCTAGTCTTCCAAGTGGAAGGGAAGAAACAGATTGTGGTTTTCCAGGTCACTGAAGCTGTTCCTATGGTGTTCAAAGGGGAGTTATTTTGGCACTCAACAAATCCAGCAACAGAAAATGTCAAAAACTACCTGGAAATATCTGGGACCAGAGGGAGAACCTGCTGCATGGAAGATCTGTACTCAGGACTTTCCAGGGGAATTACCTGTCAGTTGGATTGTCTGCCCTCAGTTCTATGACAGCCCATAGAGGGTAAAAAAGGTACTGCAATAGAGGGTAGTTCTATACTTTTATCTGGATATCTTTTGTCAGGCTTTCCTGGAAAAGCTGGACTACACTATCAGAAATTAGAGGCACCTCAGAATGCTTAAGGAAATGCCCAATAGGAACAGAACTCAGTTACAGGTTATGGCTGTGCTTCAATTGTCTATGCATAGAGTGGACCCTCAAACAAAGCAAGGGCACCTATGAAATGAGCAGGACTGTCTAAAGAAGCTGAATGCATCAGGAATGACTTTGAATTTTGAGTAAGGATGAGCTCCTAACACAGCATCCTAAACCAACACCAGTCCTTGTCATTCAGGGCTTAATGTTTGAGAGAGCATTATGTCAGAATCATACCTGATTGTTACACCGCATTCCAAACCCACTTCTAAGGATGACTGGGAACCGTGAAAAGCAGTTCTGGTCTGGCTGGCTGTGCCTTGAGCCAGCAGCACTCTGGGGTATGAACAACCACTTGCTGATGGTTTTGGTCTCATGGTGCTTGCCAAGGCTTTTCCTAAAGGACACCGCAGATCTTCCTCCTGTGTCAAACAAACTCCACAGTAGGCCCCTTCTGCAGTCTGCAGTGATACATGAACTGGCACTCCATCAAAAGTCAGCTTGATGGGAACTGTGGAAAAATTGATAAGTATTTCTTTTATCAGGATTCTTTTGTGGCCTGGCAGAGTCCCTTTAAATGCTGGCAGTAATTCTTCATTGCCCTTGCTGTCTGCCACCTCCAAAATACTCATCAGCAACTGCAGCTACCTATCAGCTGTTACACAACTGTCTGTGCAGCTTTTGATTATGTTTTTTTTTTCTTCCACAGTGCTACCATCCTTCTGGAAAGAGAGAAAGGGACAAAATGTTACAGCGATGCTACACAATAGGGCAATACATTGTGAATAGCTACAGTATAAATGAGACAGTTTAGGGTGATGGCTGCTGACACCTCAGGCAGTCCACAGGCCACAACTCTGCAAAATTAGGGTGATAACAATTATTGTGCTATGTGACAAACAAATGCTTAAATCCATGGAGAATTTCTCTTTCTGAATGTGAAATCTGATTTCTGTGATACCTCATTCAGTTTTGGAGGGGCTGAAGCTCAGAATCTATTTTGCTTCTATTTTGGTGATCTCAGGATCATCTTGAATTTACCTTGAAGCCTGGAAATCTGTAGTAAAAATACAGATTGGAAAGAATTTATGGATCACACTGATCTGTAATCGTCCTCTCTTTTTCTACTTAAAACCAGAAAGAAAACATTACTTGTATTGTTGTGTACGGCTTGTTTCAAACACCCTGATTACTTCTATCTGTCTGTTAGAAGTTTATCTCATCGTTAAAAAGGATGAAGAGGCATAACAAGCTCTGAGAATCAAAATTCAAGAGCAGCCCCGCAGATCACTGATGAATTAAAGCAGAAGAAATAGGGGAATTTTGTAGAAGATAGATGCAGAGTGAGAAAAAGATGCAACTCTGATGTAGGTCTGCAATGCCAGCTAAAAATAATATAAAATTTTTGTGGTCAAATGCATGTTTAGTTAAGTAGATCGTTTGATTCACAGAATATTAGTTTGAATAAATACAGGGCTCCAGAGCTCTCTGGAGCTTATTCGCTTTTGTCCTCAGGGAAGTACCCACATGGTGTAATCCCAGTGAAGACAGCAGCTTTGCCTGGGTCCCTGGGGCATGGTGCTCATCCCTCAGCACACATGAGTGCATGAAGTCCCTTACTGGCTGCCATCCTGAGAATCTGCTAATTCAGTTTCTCAGTGACTTCCAGTGTTCTCTTTGGTCCTGTAGGTCTTGAGAGTTCAGGGAGTTAATGTGTTCTCTGTGAGAGGTGATTATTGTATTAATTAGTCATGCTGCTCCAAAGCTTTATATGGATAAGACTGAAGCATTTAAAAGTCAAAAGTTACAATGCCACCTCCCAGAATTATGTCAAAGTGGCCCACAAATACAATCTTCACTGGGATTGCTCAGGAAAAGCAATTCTCCCTCTGGCCACAGGGAGCCACACGGCCACCGCTGTGAGCCCAGGGAAGAAAGCAAGGGAGAGGGCAAAATCTGCCGAATCTGTAAAGTCCCTGCCAGAGAAGTTTGCAACAGGGGTTGTTCTCTCCTTGAGATTGCCCCACCAGTTACACCTGCTTTTTCATCAGCACCTGCTGGCATCTTGCACTCTTGTTAGCCTGACACATAGAATGCGTAGATAGCAAAATACTTGCATGCAAACAGAGTAATTAGTGCAGACTGTCATCACAATTTATAAGTTCCTTTTTGACTGAAATTTTAAGGTGACTTTGCAAGATGGAGAACAACCAGTCATCTGTGAAGCCCTAAGCAACAACAGCAGTTGCTTGACCCCAGAAAATAATCCAGGTTTTGTGTGATCACCCTAAGTATACAACTCTTAAACATTTAATTCTGTCTCTACCAGTGCCATTCTCATCAGTAACATTATAGATCAGAAGGCCTGGTCGTTATCTCACACTCCATACATCTAAGATCATTCTGGTATTTATGTATAGGTCTGGTAGCTGTGTTGTGCTTTCTAGACAAGACTGTCACGTTCAACTCCCTCAGCACCCTCAGCTTCTTTCTCAAGACCACTGCCTGGCTCACAGAGACAGACTTGCACTGCATATTCCCAGTGTCTCCCTCAATGTGTTTCCACAAAATTTCAATTTGGTAAGCTTGGAGATTCAAGAAAAGCTCCTGTAGATCTTTTCTTGTGAGGGAAGGAAGAAAAAAATTAAATGAAACAGCAACTCTACAGAAAAGCATCTAAGGAATTATTAAGGTCTACTGAGGGATCAGTTTCCCTTGTTTTCAGCCTTTCCTTTTCCTTTCTCTAGACACAGCATATGCACTACAAATGTAGAAATACACTTCTTGGGGATTTAAATTCTAACTAGGCATCCAAATAGTTAATCTTTCATTTTTTCAGATCCTTAATGCTCATTGCCATGCAATCTCACTTACCAGAGTGTGTAAACATGTTGAGATATTGCCTAAGAGTTCAAATATTGAGGTAGTTGGTTTGGACTAGAAGGTCTGCTGCACTGATTCATACTGAGCCAGATTAGAGGAGGAGTGCTGATAATGCCATGGACCTGCCTGGTGTCACATGCCAAGTTAATTGCTGGACTAGAAACTGAGCCTGCTAATGCTGAATTTCAGTCTGTTGTTCCATCTACTGTTCTTTGCTGCTCTCAAGCAAGAAGTTTAGCTGTTTGGAGGTGCAGATTTGGCCTGTAAAATCAAATTACATTGTCTCAGTCCAAACGTAGCCTCAACTCCAAACGTCCCCAGCTTTGTCTGAAAGCTGATACTTCCTAAATGAAGAGCTCCCTCTGTTTCATATATCTTGGAGATAAATTGTATACAGCAAGGACTATTCCTTGGAGGACTTTAAAAATGCTCTTTGACCAAATGATATTTGACATTTACTTTGCCACTCTGCAAGGCTCCTCAGAGGGCTGAGCTACTCTCATTTCTGCCACAGAGGCACAGCCACCATTTCACTTCCCTTAAGCTAAACAGAGTATGATGAGCAGCAATTCAGAATTAATTTGACAGTAATGGAGTTGACAACTATTACTGTGAGGTATTTCTGCTATGAACATTGTCATCCTGTCCTCATTTCACACATACCCCCCAAGTTTTGGTGTTACAAGGAATCTCTGAGCAGCAGAAAACCCTATATACAATGCACACACATACACCCTGATGTCCAGGCACAGCAGCAACTTTGGACTTGGCTTCTTTGGATACAGCAGCTGTAGCTTGGAGATAGAAAACAGCCCCATCAGCAAGGGGCTTTAAAGTACATAACACACATAGGTCCACAGGAAGTTGCAATTCCTTCTAAAAAGGAGTCAGGCCTAGAATCATAAACTAATTTTGGTTGGAATGAATTTTTGGAGCTCATGTGGTCCAACACCTTGCTAAAACCATAGAATATCTTAGGCAAAAATGCTTATTATTTTCCTTCTGGCTCTCTTTCTAATTAAAATACCCAAAAGAAACTGGCAGTGGAAGGTTGCATTCTGTGCACATGACTAGAAAAAGCAGTGCAGGTTAAATTTAAAATATGTGTAGTTCCTTTCTTTCTAACACAGGTATAAGTTAATGAATAACACTGAGGTCAATATAGTTATAAAAATGGACACTACTGGCTACAATCACTACACAATATCAGAGTGGATTCTCTCCCTATCTGCAGTGATGTTTTAATACACACATTGTAATTTAGGTCTTGCAACCCTGAGGACAAGGGCAAAGTCCTGAAATAATGAATGGCATAGGGTGAAGAAAACTGATCATTAGTCTCTTTATGCAGCACTCAAAACCACTTCAGTTCCCTTGGACTTCTCTTCCCCTTCCTCAAATGAAATGTGATTTCAACATGCCTTGTGGGAGCTTGGCTCCTGCCACGCCAGATATCCCTGCTCAGTAGAGAGCTGCATTCCACCTGGCCTGTAGCACTTACTCACAGAAGCACGGCACAGAGCTGCTCCAGGCTCACTGCCAGTGACTCGGACATGGCCTCTCCTTGATCCCAACCTGCTCGACATAATGAGTTTGTGCCCTTCCTGTGGAGAGCCAGGCTAAAGACAGATGCTGGAGCTGGTCACTGAAGAAACCCTAACATGGCAAAAATGCCAAGATGTGTGAGGACAGGCATTGCAAGCAAGGACGGGTTCCTATCCAGCTGATGAAAGAAATTTCCTTAACTTTTAATGTCTCAGCAGCTCGATTTGTAAAATCAGAACTTAATGTTCTAAGGTATTAACACAAAGTCTTGGCTCCATTCAAGTATGCAGGAGCCTCATCTCTGACTTCAGTCTGCATAGCTGGTGTAGGCTTATTTTAGTAACTAGCCCTGTATCACAGCAACTATCACAGATATGTATAGCAATCAGTTTAATGATTTTTATCAGTTTTATCATTATGACACTGGGAAAGCTTCAGGAAACAAGATGATTCCAGGACAGTTCTGTAAATGTATCTTCTATGAGAATAACAACACCGCCTACTTGATCTAATCTAATAAACAATGTTTGCCAGTTCCAGGTAGCAAGTATTTCAGCAGACTCAACCAGAACACAGTCAAGTAAGTCCTTCCTTTGCTTTAAACACAGACAACAGGAACATCAGTTATCCCACATGCTGCTGATAAAAGTGGGGCGGTTTGATTTTACTGAAACCCTCCCTGTTGGTTTCCTGTGTGGCCATGGGCAAGTCAGGCACAGGGACTGTGTGTCACTTCTGCTTCTCTGGAATGAAATGAGCTCTGATACCAGCTTCTCAGGAGACAGGTAATGATCAAGATTTTGATCTTTTGATGAGCTGTAGCATAGAAGAGCAAGATGCTTTCATTATTAATATTCTCATACATTTATCCTGTAATAATTTATTGCATGAGCCAGGAATTATTCCTCAAAGAAGCGTGGAATATAAATCCTCTCGAGCTGTTCTGTGAGTGACAGAGGCAGGGAATGCTGGATTCCTACAGATTTGAGTTCTTTGTCTCCTGAACTCTGCTTCCTCCTCCCTTAATAGCAGTGCAGCTGAATGTTCCCTGCAACACCCACTGGGTATGGAGAGCACACGCTGCAGTCACCACAGCCATCACAGACTGGCCAGCTGGCCAGGTTAAATAAAATGCCCATATTCTGCTTACTTTTTTTCTCATATGGGTGTCAGTAATCTGGGGAGTCTGCCCTCTGGGTAGCTATTATTTTTTCAGTAAAAAGCCCTTTTAGGATCACACTTGCAGGATTTAAAAGAAGCTGAGGATGACCAATAGGCCTGAAATATGTGGTGCAGAGTAACAACAGATGAATCAACCACAAAAATCTTCTCTTTTTAGGAAACTGGGGATGTTTCTCCCACCCCTCATGTGTGAGATGGAAATGCAATATCAAGACTCCCAGACAACCCTCTGTTTTATGGCAATAAAGTGCAATACAATTAGCTTAGGGCATTTTCATGTTTTAAAGATAGTTTCCCTATGTTGTCATGACAGAGTTAAATCCTTTTTCATGTTCTAGATAAGCATTTAACAATCTTGTATCTTAATATAATCATTATAGATTTTCAAACCTCTTGGTTTGGGGATAATTCTTATATTTTATTGAAAATTGCTAGTATGATGAATAGACACTGTAATTTTGTCTAAAATTTCATAAGGAAAAATGTCATATATGGAAAAACTACATTTCTAATGCCTAGAAAATATAAGGTATTGAGCCTAATTATAAAGTTGTCCTTTTAAAAATTTAATTTAGCTTTTTGGCCTTAAGATCATTATTCCATTAAGTCATAGGCTGATGAAAGACATGTAGGTAATAGGAGAAGCAGCAGCCTGTTCTTTGGCCTGGCTAACTGCAGACAGTCCAAACAGTTATTTTAATACATCTTAGGAGAATTATAGTGTCATGCATTTGTGCTTACAGCACTAGCACTAGCAAGGTCGTAGGTAAGCTCAGTTTTTTATTTGAATGTGGTTTTACCCAAGCTAACAGGAGCACCCAGGAAAGCTGATATATCATGGATATGACTTAACCAAGATTGTATGAGGAGATAGTATCTTTTCTTATTCAGTCCAGTAAAATACAGTTGTTTTCCTGAGAGGCCTTCCGTAATGTCTTTAATGGAAAAACTTACTACATAATTACGTGACTCCTAATTAACAAGAGCTGGCTCTGAAATCTTCTGTTTAAGACGTGCTGGCCTGCACAGCTCTAAAGTGACAGCTTTAACTCAGTGCCTTCAGTAAGGGTGTGACCATGTGCTCTGTGCTTCGCAGTGGTTCAGATCACTGACTTCTGCACAGTCCCTGTGATATCCATCAATCCTGTCTCCTGCTGGCTCACACAGACAGCTTAGTCAGCTCCATGAAAGGTTTCATTTTTTAGATGAAAAATTCAGATGAAGATTGCTGCTGTCTGTGATTCAATTGCCTCTGAAAAATAGCAATGTCCTCTAATATTCATTGTTTTAATAGTGCTGGTGTACTGGAGTGATAATCAAAGTAAGATCAGTTGTAATTTTGACTGAAAATAAGGTCTCTGTGACTAGATGATCTGAGGACACAGTTTGTGGTTGCATGGGACATCCAGAAGAAAAGAGGAAGCTTAGAAGACATACCACAAGGTGCAGGACCCCAATTTAAACCTCATTTGAAATGGGGTTGTTAGTCCTGGCTTTCTGAGGTGAAAGTCATGTTGGTCACGTCCAGTGGGAAATGCTGACCTATTACCTAACCTCTGTAGTTCACTTGAGACAGAATCACAGAATCTGGTGTCTGTTTGATCCCACACAAGCTAATTCAGCATATTGTGCTGGCAGAAAATACCTAGCTTTGGTTTGGGTGGGCATAAGGTTTTTGTCAGTGCTATTCAGTGTAGAACACAAAAGCACAGGGAGGCAAAGTGACTTGGTAGGCCAGAGGGGAACGTCTTCCAATGCTTTTCCAATGCCAGTCCAGTAGTGACCACAAGGCTTCGTGTGTTGCTTAAAATATTTAAATGGCCTCCAACATTTCAGTGTCAAAATCAATAGCATTCTGATGAATTGGGACATTCATTTTCTTCTCCCTCCCCCCTTCCCACATTTTTAATCTTTTTCTCTCTGCTGGTATACTAAATTTGTTTTGAGGTTTCAGACAAATTTAGAACATTTTAGCTTTTAATTTTAATTAGTAGACACAAGAGGACCTGACCCCTTTTATAATAACTGGAAGGGTTGAATAATCAAAGTCTGAGTAGTCAAGGTCAAAATATGTTTCTTAATGTACATCTTATAGTTATCTAATACCAACTCTATACACCATAGATGTTAATCTACAAATCTTTAGAACCCAAATATTTGTTTTTTCTCTATGAACAAATTAAACAAGACAGTTTTAAAATTGAAAATTATTAATGTCACAGTTGCCTAACATTGCATGTAGTAGCAGTGCATCTGCTCGTGTTTAGGTCTGTTCACATCAGCAATAATGCTTAGGCTAAAGCTGCTTCTGTCTTTAATACAGGATCTGTAATGTCACAGGAGGTTCAATGTCTGCACCACAAGCACAATTACATAATGATGCATCACCCACAGCATCTATTGGTGTGTATTTATCAACAAGGATGAGAGGCATATGCTCAGAGGGATCAATGTTCCTGTTAACACATTGCATTGGAGGGATGAGCAGACACCCCCATGGAAATGGATCCCAGGAGCAGGTAGCCTGGCTTTCTTAAGGCATTGTTCTCATTCTTCCTGAAAGTAAGAACAAGATCATCTCTGCTTGGTTATGCTAATCTGTTTTCAAAGCTCGATACAATCTGTTTTCAAAGCTCAATGCAGTTTGTCAGAACAGGCTATTTCACCATTATAAAAACTCTGAACTCAGGCTGCTACTCCTGCAGCAATGGATTTAGGAGAGAAAAGGGAGAAATTGGCCTGCACACAGAGCTACACAGCAGCACCAGTTCATGGCAGTGCTTGCAACACTACAACTGGCACACTTGGAGACCTAGGAGGAAGCTAAGTAAGTGTGCTTGCACATGCCTGAGCCAATTAACTAAACTATGGCAAGCTTGTATGCAAGTACACGAGGTTTTTTCCAGCCTTAATGATTCTGTGATAATTACTTCTACAAAGCTGCTTCCTATGTCTAACATTCAAAATAACTACCTCAGCCAAGTAATTCTTCAGCTTTTTGGAAAGAACAAACTAGAAGTAAGGTGCTTATATCAGAAAAGAATAAAAGGCAGGAAGAGACAATTTGTAATAAAAATACTGAGTCTCCTAACAAGGAACAGTTCAAAAGAGGGCAGGGTGGGGCATGTAATTGCTGCTGAATGTACAACCAGCCCCCATCAGGATGAATACTGAGTACTTGTCCCATAACTTCATCTTCAGTGGTGAGCTCACCAGACCCTTGTCCTAAAGTCTGTTTTTTTCATTGAACTTTCCTTCCCCTCCTCTAGCTCTGTTTGGAAACCTCCTGGAGCAGTGCAGTGAGATCTAATGAGCGTTATTAGTCAGCTCTCTGCTGCCTTGGTCCTTGGCCTGGTGTGTTCACACAGACTGAAATCAGGGCCTGTCCAAACCAATAAGCCACAATCTGGATGGAACATCTGAAGGTAGAACACCCACCTACACTTTTTAATGCAGTGGTCACCACTGGTAGAGAAACTGAGGAGTGTAGGAGTAAACTTTGCATCTGCCACAAATAAATCAGGAAACGACCATGAATTAAGACCCCCAGTGCTCCCACCCTTTGGGAAGCCTGGGAGAGCCAGTACTGCAGATAGGAGAGGCACTGCTGGCAGCTCCAGAGGCTGGTTTTCATGGACTGCATGCAGCACTAGGAACTGATTGCAGGTTGTGTTTTAAACAGCACCCAGCAATGTAGACGTGACTGGGTTTGAGAGATTGTGCTTGAGCAGTTCTTTTCCACAGGGTATCACACTCCAGTGAGGCAATCAGCTGGCCCAGCTGCAGCCTCAGGCATTTACTTTGCAATTCACTCCCTCCAATAAAAACATAAGAATTCATGTTTTATAAAGCTGGAAGAAAAGACTTTCTAGCACAGTGCAAAAATTAAGTGCATCCCTCTTGTCATGTTTATGCATCACTGTAAATGCTGTTCATCTTTTTAATTTTGCCACATATGCACTTACTGCCTTTTCTTTGCACTCTCGTCTAAATGTTAAAGCAGATTTCAATCTCTAAGTATCTTCCTAAGTCTTTCTTGTAGGTCTGTGACCCAGCTGAATAGAAGCACCTTCCAGCCTCTTTATTTTCTGTGTTTTAGGGTGCAGTCCTGAGATAAGTGAGCTTTCTCCTCATTTGAGGCTTAAGTGTGAGCCATTACTCAGCGAAAAATCCAGATGGAATGTTGTCAGCAGAGTTCTTACCCAGCTCTGGGACAACAGGTGAGCAGGGAGAAAGTAAGGCTGATAGAAGAGCAGCATCTCACTGGCTATTCAGCTGAAACATTTATTGTAGAATCTCTCAGTCACTGCTTGAGCAGAAGCTCATGATCCCACAGATCTTGACCTGAGAAATTCCTGTTTGGGCCAGCACAGCACAGCGAGTGGTACCAACACTAAGCCAATGCCCCAGAAGCCCAGGCCTTCCTAGTAAATCTGTTTGATAGTCAGTTTATCAAATACCAGATACCTATCAGGGATCAGGGGAATCCAACATGATTAGTAACCTGCTGCACCATCAGAGAAAACTGAGGACAGCAACCAGTTTGACAGATCTTATATAACAAACAAGTCAGGTCCAAAAATCTCAGCACAGATGTAATAATCCTCTTATTTATATATCGCCTTTTGGAGGGGATGAAGGACTCGTAACATTTCAGTACTGGAAACTTCCACTGGTGATGCAAGTTGGAAGAAAGATACTCAGTGACCTGAACAACTGAGGTAGCTGAGCCTCTGCAGAATGCAGCAGGCAAGGTAACTCAGGCTGCACTACCAGACAAAAAGGCACTGAGCAATGCAGATGCAGCTGGTGCCTACCAGATGTTCTTTGAGAAATGTTCTCCAACCTTCAAGTAGAAATTGCATAGAAACAATGCATTTCTCTCTAGTTGTGGCAGATAATTTCTGGAAGGATTTTGCATTTGGGATGTGTTCAGCAGAGATTTATCATCTTAAAGAAACTGCCCAAGGTCAAGACAGGACAGCCTGTGCAATTGTTTGTAGCAAATCCTTGGACTACAAAGAACAAACAAACTGAGCAGCCCAAAGCCTTGTACAAGCTGAAACATTCATTTTATCCTTTACATTAAACTTTAGTTTCTCCAGGTGCTCTTAAACTTGTTTTCAACCTAAAACAGGATCCTGGACATGAAATAGCAATCCAAAAGTTAAATCACCCAGTGGTTTTTAGTACCATGGGAATTTACTTGACTAAGAGCAGCACAATTTAAATCAGACCCAAGTTAAGTTTTGCTGGCATTAATGCCACATTCTGATATAAGAAAAATCCTGTTCTATGTCCTATCTGAAAAGGTAATATCAAAAAAAGCCTAAATTATCAACTGTTAATATTAATTCCTACAGGATACCAGAACTCACCCTACTTTCCCAGTTAAGATTAATCACCAGAAAATATTTTGTCCACAGCAATGCTTGTATTGCAAATGGTTCAACCAGCTCATGTAGGATAACGGGGTGCACTTCGTTATCTTTTCAGCTCTCTGGAAAATGTGCTGGAATACAGAGACCTACCAGAGAGTGCCAGTTTGTTGAATTACCTATCTAAGGAGATGGTACCCTCATGAGATCTGGTCTTCCTAAAAATACGTGTGGCTTTGCTCAGGTGGTGATAAAAGCAGTGGTGAAAAGTGTGAAAAGTTTTACTGTGGTTTGTAAGGACAGGAGAAAGAGTCACACTTTTCTGAACCCAGTCCCAAAGACTTTCAAGGGCTGGTGTTAAGCTGACAAAGTGCAGATGCTGTGCCTACCCACTTAACCTGCATGGGTTACAGGTTCCAGGCTAGGCTGCATTTAGAGAGAGCCCAGTGGAGGAAACAAGCTGGCTTTCTATCCCCATCCTTTTCTGATCTAATGATCCTTTAAAAGCCATGTGTCCCCTTTGTCATGTCCCAAGGTGTAGAAAGTTGTTCTGACTTTCCCACTGATTTGATTTTGTCTGCCTCCAGCTTTGCAGCAATGCAAATGTCTTCCTGGCACGGAGACACCACCTTTGATGTTTGATTTAAGTACCAGCAGCCAGTGCACAAGACAGGAAAGAGAGTAAGCAAATCCCAGTGCAGAGCCTTTTCATACACAGAACATATATTTTACATAAGCATGTAAGTCAACTCCTATTCCTTATGGAAACACCTCCCCAAGGCTCCTGCATGCACCTTAGTGCTTGGTTTTTAATTTAGCCCTAAGTAACAGTTGTCATGACAGGAACAGGCCTCAGCTTCATCTTTGAGGCATATATAGACAGCAGTGACCTAAGAGCACAGGCTCCTATTTCAAAGAAATATGGGGTGGGTCTCTTTTTTTCTTTTTTTCTTTTTTTTTTTTTTTAATTGAAATACCATGTTCTTTCCAGGAAGAAAGTCTGTGTACTATCCTGCTTCCTGATTCTGAAAGATAGGGGTGTTCAAATAAAGCCTTTTGGATTGACAACATTTAGTCCATTTGTGAAGGCACAATGTTTTAAAATTATGTAATTATTAATTTTTGATTGTTTTTATATGAATCATGATTAAAAATCAATAAAACCCAAGCACGACAGGAGTCATTAGAGAGAGCCAGAAGTGGATTCTCAGTTGATGCCTATTCAGTTGCCATGTTTAGGCAAAGGAGTCTTACTGTTGGTTTGTTCTGGTTTGCTTTCAGCCTGTGGAACTCCTACGTGGTGCTGCCTTGGGGCATTCTCTGACTCAGTGCCACAGGCAGTAATGGCAACTAATTGACCAATTTACAGATGGGGCATCTCGTTCCTTACAGCCACCACCTGTCTTCAAAGCATCCCTGGTGAAGTTAAAATATTAAGCTTGTCCCCTTTTTGTCAGATTATAACACAGACTGATCTGTTGAAAAGCTGCAGTTTTCTACAGCTCCTTTTTGCTGTTACTTTTTTCCCTTTTAACAGTTTTAGCCTTCTTAGCCTTCAATAGCAGATGATGCAGTAATTAGAAGAAATAAGTATAATTAACCACTGGCAAAATGTTTTTTCTCTCCCTCTGGATTTGCAAACACTTGCAAGTGTTAACAAAAGAAATAAAAAATCTTGTCTTACCTCTCTTAATGTTTGAAGTGGGTGCCACACTTGTACTTTACCGTGTCACTGTAACACATATTTTTGATACCAAGGAAGGGTTATTGCCCTAACCTGGAGACTTCCATGCAGTGCTCTAAGTAAGGAATGTTTTGTTCCTGCAGTTTTGATAATTTAGCTGCAGCTCTGGGCTGTCTTACTATGCAGCTTACTCCTGATTCATCTTCTGAGCTTACAAAATACCAGATAAAAATAGATTATTGTTCTATCTAAATTCCCATAATCCTTGTGCTCATTAAAAATAAAGTCATGTAACTGTTCTTAGTCAGGATTGCACTAATTAGTACAACAGGCACTTCTGACCTTGTGATTTCTACCCTTAATACACTCAGGTTGGCTGTGCTGCCTGCATTACCATACCCAGCATATCTAATATCTCCTTACACAACAAAGTGCTGCAGAGAGAAATGCAAACCAGAAAATAAAGGTCAGGAGCCTTTTGCATGGCTGTTTGGAGTTTCTCCACATCCTCATCCTTTGGTTTCACTGAATATTTTGTATTTATTTCCATATAACAAATTAAAGAGTCGCAAATAAAATTCAGGGGCCAACTTTTCATAGATCCTTTAGGAGATAGGGCAGTTCCCCAAAGAGCTCTTGACCAGTGGCTCTGGTTCAGGTTAGCAGTTTGCTGGTTTTTGTAACAGCTCCTAGGATCTCAAAAATTTCAGGGAGATACCAGCACAAGCTTATTAAACTTAACCTCATTTTAATGCTTTTAAAAGAAAGATTAATATGAAGGAAGCAACTTCCCTGTTCTCACTTTCCCTTAGGGAACAGTTTTATCCTTTTAGTGTTCTTCACTATGCAATAAAATTAAATGTGCGTATTTTTGTGTAGGAAATTAAAAACTGTTGGCAGCAAATTTTTGTTCTGTAGCTGCTAACTCATTTTGGTTTGATTTATATGTGTCATCAGAGTCAGGAAATCACTAATCCATTAATAAATCTAATCCTCTCACCATCAAGCTGTATGGATAAGTATTTAAATAAATTATATTGATAGGAAAATCAATTCTCTGAATGTTGTAATAAAAATCCAGAAAGAACTTAACTATGCAGGTGATGGATCTACCACAATGAGAACAGAAATTTAAATAGTTCAGAGAAATACTCAGTCGTGGTAGACTGACAGAGGATATAAAAGCAGGAAAGGTAGAGGAAAAAAGCTACATCAGGGCTTGGGGTTTTTTTAAAATCTCTTGTAACACAAGAGGGAAGGAAGAACCAATGAAAACACAGAAGATTTATAAAGAATGAAGCTTTTTCTGAAAGTAAGTGGACTTCTGACAGAGCTTCTCTACAGCCTGCAGGATTCATTAACCTTCCAAAGCTCAAAAATCATCAGGTCAACAAAAAACCCCAAAGAGAAAACCAACAAAGCCTTGACAGTGAGGAAGAAAACTAAAACAAAACAGGGATGTAAATTTCAGTGGGCCAGGACATAAGCCAACTTCTAATGGAAGGGTTAGGAAGAAAATTCCTATATATAGCAAGGTTATTTGACACTTGTCCACTCCAGGGATCCTTACAATTTTCCCTGAGGCACTTGTCCTGGCTATTCTGGGTATGAGGATAATGGCTCAGACATATCTGGGTCCTGATTCTCTATGCAGCCCCAATCATCTGTGTTTACATAAGAAAGGAAGACATTTCAATAGTTACTCCACAGATGAAAATTATTAATCTGAAAATTTAGCATGGTATTTATTGCTATTTCTTGCAGAATCAGGGTGTGTAAGCCTGGAGCAGAAGACAGGAATGTTGCATTGAGAAGGTAAAAGCACAGAAAAGCAATTTGACATCTAGCTGCTAATCTGAGTTTCACAGACTTCTGGGCCAAAGCCCATGAATTATTTAGTCTTGTTACCTGCATAATGTAGGTCACAACCTCCCTCTGTAATTAGGCTAAACAGTACCTACTTCTATTTCCGCTCTGTAATAAAACATGTAAGGCAACAACTCTGATTTCAAGACTTAAGGGATGGAGAACTGAACACATGCCCAAGCTGGGGCTTTCTTTCCCTTCCTCATCCTGAGCTCAGCTCATTGCACAGAACTGCTGCATCTTCAGCCTTTTTTTCCAGCCTGGAGTCTATGACTGACAGCACCTGCTGAGTACTTGTACATAACACAGTGGTATTTTACTTAACCCTTGGATAAGATAAGCAGACGAGACTTCCTTCTTTCTCTTAACTAAATTTTTCCAGATTAACTTTGTAGCTTTAATTCTCTCTGCCTGGGGTCTTTTAGGGGTTGTGTTGGTACAGCTTCACTTTGTGTGTGTAAGGCTTATTCAAAGATTAATGTTAAAAATCAATCTTGACCTAGATCCTTCTCTCAGCACAACAGAGAGACTTGGGTAAGGGTCTCACCAGGAGCAGGTGTTAGACAACTTCTGGTGACTGTTCTCACCTACAGGTGCTTCTGCCCAACTTAGCAAATCCTTGGCTGACTGTTCTGAACTTTAGGGAACAGCTGTGGTGCAAACATGGAACATCAAACAGCATCTTGTGAGTATTTCCCTAGAGGAATGGCTGGAGTAAGAAAACCCATTAGCTACCACCTTAAGTGACAGTGGAATCAACACTTAATATTGGAATAACCAGAAGCGGGAGAAAATTTATTTCACAGAAATTAATCCAGTGCTAGTTATGCAAAACTGCTTCAGCAAATATTACTGCAGGCCTGTGGGCAATTAACAGAGCTTAGTTTTAAGACTCTACTAAATATTAATTATTATTTACACCTATTTTTGTCACCAGTTTTGGCTTAGGAGTTTCTTGGAAAAGCAATCCCACCCTAGTTATAGGATACAAGGTTCAGCTCTGAAGGCTCTTAAAATTGCTTGTCAGGTGAGGTCCTGTAAATCATTCAGCCATGGTGTAACAGAGCAGAGCATTGCACATAAAATGTTCCACTGGTTTTGCCAGCTGCAAGAGAGTTATTTAGTCAGAGTGGTGGCAAAAAAATCCCAAACCAAACCAAACCCAAAACCGAAAAGCAAACCAAACCATCAGTTCTGTTCTAACAGATTCTAAGTGTGGCATTTCAGTGCAGGAAAATTACCGTCTCATCCAATGAAGGGAGTTTTCTCTTTCAGGATGCCTGACATCTTGTGCACTTAAAGGCAGAGGTGCAGGACAGCCCCTATCCAACAGCTCTGGGTTTCTCCCCTTCAAATCCTTGCTGATGAGGAAGACCCAGTGTGTCTGCCTAAAAGAAATGCGGAGAGGAGGGAACACAAGAACAGTATCAAAAGCATCTTAAGTGTTTCCAAAAGCGAAGAGGGAGTCGAAAACCCAACAGCTTCTCCTTGGGGGAAAGCACTGGCAGGCTGAGGGTTCCACAGTGCTACTGTACCCATCCCCTCCAAAGGGATGGTAGGTGAGGGTGAGACAGAGATTAATCAGGAGGAGTGTTTAATGCCAGTGCATCTGAATCCGACATTTCACCTTCTACAGTGTTGTGTGATGCCGTCTGCTGCTTCTGAGCAGATGAAAACCAACTAAGATTGTGAGGCAAAAGGATCAAAAGAAGGTCCAGTGTGTAGGAAGCCAGTGAGTTGGGAGAGTCATGGCTCTGAGCTGGGAGTGTGCAGCTGCACCAAAGGGAAGAGCTGGAAGCAGCAGCCAGCCAGCCACCCCTCAGAGGTGAAGAAACCCTCACTAAGGGACTGGGCAGCATTCATTTCAGCTCAGAGCCAGCCAGGCCTCACCTGGAGACAAGGAGACTGTGGGGAGGGAAACACTGCATTAGAAACTCTTCCCTTCCATCTTGCCTTGCTGTTTTGAGTCAATATTCAATATATGGTCTCACTAATGTTGCAGAGGGAAATCCTACTATACCCTCTGCTCCTCCTTGGTCTATCTGCTCAAAGGGTCAAATCGGCCCTTTTATTTATTGCTATGTATTTATTTACAGTGGAAATGCCAATGCAGCCCTCAGTTGCCAGAATCTCTCAACTCTTGTGTTCTGGGATAGTTTCTCTTCCTGGGAGACATCTACTCCTTGTGGCTAGATGACCTTTCTTTTGCTCAGTATCAAACATACACTGCGCTAAGTGATTTGGACCACTCAGCAACTTGTCCTCACTAACAACAAATTGGTAATAAAAAATTTGTGGTTTATTTCATATAATTTATGAAAATACTGTACACTGTTGAACAGATTTGCAGAATTATACTAGTCATCTGCAAATGAAAAATTTCCTCTTCAAAAGAAATTCAGTATAAACTGATCTTTTAGTTTTTCTCCTTGATGTTCTCAAGTGAGATTATAAAAAAACAACAACTATGTTCTGTCAACAACTATAATCAGCTACATTTGCCATCTGGTTTAGTCCTGTAGTTTTGTTGAGCATGACCAGTGTTGCTTTTTCCCAAAGGCACACAGAAGAGCCCTACTGAGGTTAGCTTATTATTTATTCTTTGTATAGACCCAGAGTTTGATCTTATTGATCCCTTTCACAATACCCACTTTTTTGGAACTTTTAAGTTTCCCAAGGTAAACTTAAAAATCCTCACATAACCATCCAGTGAGCTCCGTGCCACCTTTAATCCACATAAATCCACCATTTATCTGTTCTTATCAGCCTTTAATACTTATACAATAATGTCATTTACAACAAACTTGATGATTTATTTTTAAGCAAAATTATTGGCAGCCTTTATTCAGCTGCACCAAATCCCAGTACTAGCTGCTCTGAAACTCCTGATGCACCACTTCTCCAAGCCCATGGAGAAGCATTCGTCAAACCTGGTACAAAACCAGACCAACATTAGAAAGGACAACCAACCCAAGAGACTTCTTCCTTATGCCACAGAGAGCCCAAGGATATATGGGAAGTACTAACAGATTCTAGCTATAGAAAGGTATTGACAAGAAAACCTTATTTTTTTCTCCCCCAGGAGATACTTTTTCTTTACCTTTGAGATGGAAGTAACTGCAGCACATTACACACCTGACCCCCTCATGTGCCTTGTTTTTTACCTGTAGCTTTTTAATATCTTTTTTTGAACAATTTTTTTTTTGTTAAATAGAGACAAAAATGGTTTCTTGTAAACCAGAGTAAGCACACGACATTCACACACCTTTTTTATTTGCTGTTTCAGCTGAAATTAGTGGTATTTAAAAATGGAGAGCATCTTTTCAGAAACGCTGACAGTTACCAGAACAGCAAAAATACAGTACAGTCCTGAGAGATAAAAATTTATTTATCTGATCAGCATGTCATGATATGGTCACAACTCATACAGCTGACATTCTCATAGCCAAGAGGGATGTTTTTTTCTTTTTAAAAATACATTTTTCTTTCCAGCAGGAAGGATTTTTTTTAAAACAAACATTTCATACTAGGCAGGAATTAAAAACAATGGCTTTTTCAATATGACAACACGGCTGGTTAAGCACTGGATCCGCCACCAGTGTCTTAATATTCAGATTTCAAGTTTTCCCCCCCACTCCCTAATTCCCCCCACCCCTCACAGAAAAACACCACACAGAAAAACAAGACAAAACCCAGAAGGGAAACAAAGAGGTAGACGTCACTACAACCATGGCGCTGCTTTGGAAATTGTGCGAGATGTCTCGTGATGCTCCAAGTTGTTCCTTTTCCCTTCGTCAGAGTTGCAGAGCTGGGCCCCAGCAGTGAACACGAGAGGTGACAGGAGCCAAGAGCCATCGCCAGTGAGAGCTGCCAGGGCTGCAGAGTGAGCGGGGCTGTCCCACCTGGTGCTGCTCTGCCCAGCTGCAGTTGCTTAAAAACAGATCCCTCGTTAAAACTGTGCGGTGTCACACCGACGATAGCCTTGCTCCCAACAAGGCTGGAGTCACGTCCTTCTAGGAGGCAAACCAGGGTCAAGGGGGCTCAGGTTCTGCTCTTGGCACACTCTATGCTCTCAGAAACTTTAAGGAGACTCATTGCTACAGTGACTTGCAGAGAAACTCTGCAGCCCAGGCAACGGCACAGCTTCCAGCGGGTGCTGGAGCAAGTGAGGGCTGCAGAAGATGCTGTCCCCTCTCCCCCCTACTGCTCCACTCCTCCCCTTACCACTTCTGGCACTGAAACATTTGTCTCTCTGTCCTTCCTAATAAACAATCTATCACAAATTAACACTGCAGCTGGACAGTGAACCAAAGTGTTATTTTACTATTTGTTGTGTTTATGGTAAGCACAGTAAAGGTTGTGTATCCATTAGTTATAAGCACAATAAATACAACCATCAAAGAAAATCTTCTCATCTATTAAGGATCAGAATCACATGAAACAAGTCTTGGAAAAAAAATCAACTCCATTTTTGCCACAGGGAAAAAAAAAGCCCAGGGAAAAGAGAAATGCTGCTTCTGGTATCTGTCTACATTTCTGAAAAACATCTTGGCTACTGGAAAGATTTTATAAAAAACCCCAATGAAGTAAATTCAGCAAAATAATTCCAAACATGACCAGCCCTTCGCAAAACCACTGACAGTCACTCCAGGCTTCCACATCCATTTTATCACACAAAACAAAAATGCAGGTAACAGAGAAGGGAAGGAGACAATTAAGGTGAAGATAACTGGTATAAAAAAAAGCCTGTTCATCATACAATATGAGCATCATGGTGGAGTAATTTTAAGGAACTCACTCATTTTAATAGGACAGTTGTTCAGTGAATAATTATGTCATTATCTCATGATGAAGTAAAAGGTCTAACTTTAAAATGCATAGAATCCTTTCAATGACTTCTATCATGGCCAGGCAGCTTACAGTTCTTACAGAAAAAGCAGAGCTGCTCAGAAGCATTTCTAATGTATGCAGACATTTTAAACCAGAGTATGGTTTCCATTTTGCTCTTCCCATTGTTGCTCTGTATTTTTTAAAAGAAGTGTAAAAACTATCAAATATGCAATTTTGCAAAATAACCCTTTATTTCATATGGCTCCATTATTTCCAAAAAAATACAGAATCCCAGATGTATAATTATTTTGTGTGATTGTATCAGATCACCACAGAATCTCCAGCTGACTGTCAAGAGAATGCATCCAACCCTGGGCTTGTGATTTGGAAATCCCAGTTTTAAGTACCTTTGGTCCCAAAATTTATGTCAAGGCAAAGCGGAGCAGTTGAATCCTGTCACACACAGTGATCGGTATTTGTTATTATCTTGTACAAACAGGTGAGAAAAGTTATCAGCACTTTATGGCAGTGTCACACAACAAAAAGTTACACCATCTGCAAACCAAGTGAACAATGAACAGTACCACAGTGATCGCTTTATTTTTACTGCAAGAAGATGCACCTTATTTGTGACGCTGGGGGAGGAGGGAGAGGGAAGCTTTTAGTTGTCCAGGAAAGCAAGGTAAACTGAAAATTCACTTTTCAACATCTGGTGAGAGCAACTTAAAAAAAAAAAAAAGGAAAAAAAAAAAGAAGAAAAAGAGACACCATGGTTGCAAGACTTAACAGAACCACGCGTGGAACCCAAGTGAGACCGAAATGAAGGCACACTCACCCCAGGGCACTGAAGAAACTGCTCGGCATGGATGGGCAGGTGCTCTTCACATCATGGGATTCACAGAGCAACAAAACTAAACCGTGAGGACTGACACAACTTCAACTCTAACAACTTCTTTATGAACAATTAAACACAGAAATGTGGAGATGTTTTGTGGGCAACCCTGGCAGAGAACCATCCTTATTATTCGCAATGCACACAAATTGCTCTGTTCTCACTTCTGCGTGCAACAGCTTTCAGTTAGAATTTTTTCTGTGGGGTTTTCATTTTTGATCATTTTACACATTTTTCCATTATTTTTCCCCTAATATAAATTCAGTGTTATATTAATTTGTGATCAACTGTATGGTTCATTAACATTACTATCAAAATACATTTTGAACTCCCCAGAGAAGGCAACCCATAGATAGCAAAGCAAAATGCCCACTACATCCAGAACTGCAGCCAACTGCCAGAAGGTAGAACTGAACTGCAACCGACAGGAATTCATGTTTTACAGACTCGCCTGCTAAGCTCCAGTCTGGAGCAGCACGGTATTTTTAGCACAGAATTTCCTACATACTGTATCCATTGTACGTTTTTCCCTTCATAGCAAAACTTTTCTCTCACTTATTGTCTTTCATGAAGCAGCATCCAGGATGATGCTGGGAGGGTCCTTCAGAGCTGCTTTCCAATGGTTTCGTTCTGGTGTCACCCACAGCAACTCGGCCATAAGGAGCCGCGGTGTCAGGTGCTTTTCACATTTTCCAGCACAGGCAGGAGGGGAAGCCTGCCACCTGACACCATTTCCTCACCCTACTGAAACAACAACCAGCGCTTGGAAACAAACATCTCGCAAGAATAAGAACTACAGAGGAACAAAGTGAAAATGAACAGGACCAGATCAATCAAACGCTTGTCTGAAACATTACTGCGCAGTGCTAGTTTCTTGAGGCAGCACGTGAACACTCGCTGTTGACTGCAACCCACTGGGGAAAGAAAATAAAAATACTGCATTTGAAAAAACAAGATGCTCTTACATGGAGTTCACAGGGTCTATAAAGAACAATCTCCTGATGTGAGTAACTGCTGTGCAATCTGCTTATATAAACTTCCCTTTTTGCATCACTCCAGTCTGTCCTAGCTCAAAATAAAATGAGCTGTACTCTGGGCATCTCTGTGGTTCTGATCAAACTACGTGGGGGAGGACAGCAGTGAGTAGCTTGCCACCTGCCTTTTGCAGTCTTTAGAGTCAGACCCATGGGCAGCAGAAATAACCACTTACACATAACAGTGCTGGGCTGCCCCAACACCCCCCTGTACAATGACAGATTAAATACATTCATTCCATCAGCTGAACTTTAGCAAGAGCAATGTGAAACAACAAATACTCCCAAGACTCCCTCCCTATCAGGGCATACCTACCTCTTTTTAATGGTTACACCAGGATTCGGGTGCAGAGATGGTATTTATGAACAGCATCTTGCCTAAAACACAAAGCTATTGGCAACCACTGTCCTTTGCCTCCAGCCTGCAGTGGTTTTGTGGAGTCAGGGAGGGAACACACACTTCAGGGGACCTTACTGTGGTGTGTCATTTTGCATCCATCCCCACAGAGCAACCACTGCTGCATGTGGGAGGGCAGGGATGGCATATTTGACAAGGTATTTTTCCACAAAACCATGGAAATTGGCACTGCCTCATGTTTTGGTATGCTCTTTGCCCCCCCACCCCCGAACGGGAACACTGGCAAGGTTTTGTATTCTGCACACCACCTCCTGTGATTCATGTAGCAGCAGAGGGAGACAGAAGGGGAATCAATATTGCTAGCTCAGAGCCAAAACTACTGAGGGCTTACTTTGTTCTCAACAAAATTACTCTGTCAAAGGCAGTATGCCAACATCTGAAGTTCTGGCTACCCTGCCTGTATTTAGAGAGATTAGTTTTATTTTAGGAACAGTTCTCACAAATCTGTGCATAATCACATAAACACAATGCCAACCAGACCTGCCAGAAGTAAGGCTGTACATCACAGACATCCTTTCAAAAGGATCCTGCACTACACATCTGAAAGTGTCTTCTGTTCCCATCTGCCCTTCAGTTCTACCCATCCTTCTTCCAGTAAGATTCTAGCAGTAGGATTTTAGTGGTGAGCTAATTAATACTGCCCTCCATGTAGTTATTCAGAATATTTACCATACTTACTTTTTCAGTAGTATCTTCCTACAGATTTATGATAGCAATTGCAACTATTTTTTCTTTTTACGAAACTAGTTTTTCTTCTATTACTCTTTAGCAAAACATTAAGATGGTTGGCATTGAATTATTTAAACTCTCCCACAAGTATATTTAGCACTGTTGCAACTAGCGGGGAGAAAAAGGCCTCTATAAACCACTCCAAGGTCACCTTGGTTGGACTGCAGTATACAAAATACAAAGGTGGCTAAAAATCACCAGCAGCACCAGCAGACCTTCAGAAACAGCTAGAATTGCTGTGCCCTCCAATGCGTGACAAAGCTTCCCTCTGTTCCCTAAGTTTTATGTCTTTCCTTCACTGTTTTTTCACCTTTAAAAGTGCATTTTTGAAACTGATGATGAGGGTTGAGCTGTATTCTGAACAAAAAGGGACTTTAACCGAGTGACTTTGTAATTTCCAAGTTTCCCTATAACACGAGATGCTGGTAGCACACAGAACTCGGAGAGCTGATGGCAAGACCACAGCAGGGATGGGCTGATTCATCCCATGTGGACAGCTTTTAATCACACTGTGATGCTGCAATGCTTTTTGAGGACCAGCTCCTCACAGGACAGACCTGACACTGGATCTTATTTGGGTGTTTGGTTTAGATCAATGTGTCTGGTACAACAGCTGCTGACTGCGTAGCCACAAAGACACCTCCACCAGCTCTGTCGAGGATCTCTGACTCCAGCACAATGAGCTGCAATAAAGTACACGTTGTGCAAATGAGGAATCTCTACCACACCAATGCTGTACACACTACTGAAGAGACAAGTTGCTGAATTTTCTGAGCTCTAACTACAATGCCAAGAAATACTTGTGGTGACAAAGCTTTCTTGTCACAGACATTCTTCTACGGTGGTTGTACAATTGCACCTTTTGTCCAAATGCTGAATTTGCTTAAGTGTGGGTGAGAGTATACATTTTTAAAAATACAGACAATTCTTAAAATAATACATCATCAGGTCACTATGTTACTGATCTTCACTTTTAGTGGAGTTTAAAATTCCCCCAAAGAGAGGTAAAAGTCCATCCAGTATTTTCCTTTACTCTTGAATATTCACATTTGCACATACAACATGATACTCATTTGCAAGAGCCTGGATTCCCATTGTGTCCTCAGGTCCCATTCCGCTTTTAAAATAGGCAATGGTACAAATACTGAAAGAGGCAGTACCACATCCCTCCTGACAAAAATGCAAATGATTGTATGGCAACCAGCCACAGGTTACTGAGGGTCATCTCCCGAGAAATCGCCTTTGTCTGACCCTGGGGCGGTGGAAAAGCTCCTACAAGAGAAAAGAAAAGACACTGAATGCTTTGCACAGGAATGACAGCCTTACTGCATGATTCTTTACCACCACTGCTTGTCCCACCAATGGTGCCCACACACAATTAATTGGGCACTGCTCTATTATGCTGTCAAACTTACGAAAGACTCTCCAGCATTACCAGACACCTTCAAGAAAATAAAATACCTCAAAACAAAACACGACCCCGTATCTTCATTACTAAGAACAATTTTAATTGCCTTATAAGCTTTAAGTATAAGTCTGAAAGCATTCCTTAGAAGCTGCTATCACTGTACTCAACCTTTGCAGAGAGATCCAACTGTCAACTAAGTTTTGTGTTATTTCTGAAGTTTTATTAGTATCTCCATGATCAAATTGAATGGATTCCATATTAAAATTTACAGCTGTTTGGTGCTGATATTGTGTACTGTGAAGAAGCAACACACACACATTCTTGAGATTCCTCTTGAAAAGGTAAATACACACATACACTTCTTTAAAAGAACAGCTTCCACATATTGTTTGAACACTCAGTCATACTAAGGAAACACTGTAATTTGCCGTGGAGTTTTCCAGAAATTCTTTACTGAAATCCTTGCTTCGATGGGAAAGACTGAAAGAGATTCAGCTGACAGTAAAATTTGGTTTTTCCATACTTTGACTTTTTCTGACTTGCAACACTAAATTATATGTGCCTGAATACATCTGAGCTTTATGATCATAAGCAAACTATTTGCATATATTTACATCAGCATATTAAATCATTTGTGTTACATTTCACTGAGATGCATAAAGCCTTGATGACACGAAGCACTTTGGTTATTATTAATCCTGAACATGGGAAATAAAACTCTGAATATACCAGAAAAGATTATGTACTTGCTGCAGCATTATGGAGTCTCAACTTCTCTCAGAAGAACATGAAATTAATCATTCAAAGAGTAAAGATGCAGCAGTGTCAATTTTTAATCTTAGGAACCACACAATTTGGGCAATTAGATACCATCAGCAGCTTATCTCTGTGCTTCACATTTGCAATCACTGGAGGAACTGCAATCAAGCATTTAAGACAAAGCTTTTCTTCCTGCATGAATGCTCCATGCTCTTAATTAAAAAAAAAAAAAAAAAAAGGAACACCAAAGCAAACAAAGAAAAAGCCTAAAAACCCCCTTGATGAGCCCCATCCACCTCTCCCTGATAGGTATTTCACACTTGGGCAGATTTGTCACATCTTTATTCCCCAGTAACTCACAGCTAAGCTTCTATCTGTTCCCTCTACGCTGGATTTGTTCTTCCATGGCCCATTTGTTTTTCTGTACAACCACTGACCTCTGGTTTAAATACCTTTCCTTGTTCCCTGGTAGATACAGAGAGCTGGGTCTTCCCCCCCCTCCCAAGCCATCTTTGACCCTTCCCTTTCCCAGCTGAGACAAGCCAAGTACTTTTAGCTGACCTTCACAGAAATGACTCTACCTTCCCCTTAATCTCAGCTCCCGTTACCTGTCCCTCTTCCCAGTTCAATTTGTGTTTCTTGACATGGATGATGGACCTGTACACTGGATTTCCAGATGAGGTTTCAGACCTGCTACAACAAAGTGTTTCCATAGCACTGGGGATGCCATTCCCTACTTTTTTCATCAACTCACACCACTTGGCTTCTGAGCACAGGGAATGAGGAGCATGATGACTTCAGGATGCAATCACTCACTTCCAACTGCTCCTAGATTATGGTTGGGTTTTCTTCCTTAATTAGTTCCTGAGTGTTTTTGTCCTGCTAAATGTAATCTCGTGTGTTACTGTGGGCTTCAAGGTCATCCTGCTGAAGAGTTCAGGGAAATCAAGAACAAATTTTTCACTAGCTGCCTAAACAGGAGTCTGTTACCTACAGCTATTAACTCGAAATGGTTTTAATTTTATAAATGGAAAGTGTAAAATGCACCTGTAAAAAATTATGGGATAGTTTCATGTGAAATTTTAGGCATACTTTTTTTGGTTTGATTTCCAGAGGTCTAATATTACAGGTTTTCCCCAGGTGATTTAAGTTCTTAACACTTAAGAATATAGCAAAATTGAGAAAGGTGCTTTAGGCTTTGTTTCCTTCTCTTCCCAAATAAAAATATGCCAAGAGAATGTATCCTTACCAACTATAC
This sequence comes from Coloeus monedula, assembly GCF_965178545.1. NCBI lineage: Eukaryota > Metazoa > Chordata > Aves > Passeriformes > Corvidae > Coloeus > Coloeus monedula. The sequence goes on along the minus strand of NC_138782.1, from coordinate 25,547,141 downwards.
TGTCAATGCAAACTTTTCAAGTTTCATGGAGCATTAAATGTCACTCCAGCTTTATGAAGTAAGCTTTAATAAGAGAAGTTCCTAGGCAGTGTGAATTGTAAAATAATATAATGATGATAATGATAACAATAAAAGATTAATAATAACAATTGAAACAGCTCTAAGTCTTAAAACCACACCCACTTGTGACCATGTACCAGGTCAGTACAAAGCTGGCTCTTCAGCAGCCTCAGGGATTCCCCTCACATTCAACCTCAGCACCTTTCCAAGGGGTTTCCAAAAACTGTAGCAGCACTTTTTCAGTAGGCCAACTAAAGCAATGCCAGCAAGTTCTCAAAAAAGTATAAATGGCAGTAACTTTGAATTATGCTAATTTATGCCTAATAAGGCCCTATGTCACAGCATTTACATTTAAAACATGTCTTTATTAATTCATACTGATTGCACTGGCAAATTAATACCGATTACCCTATTTTGGAAGTGCATTTTAATGAATAAATCTGATTATATTAATTATACTCTCAGAAATTCTGGACTAGTTAGATTTTCTGGGTATGTCTTATTTCAATAGCATAAAATAATGTCACAAACCCAAGACTTCTTTACAATCTATTTGCTACACTTGTATTTTTAAAGATATTCACAAAGTTATTTGTCTAATAAAGTCCAACATATGCATTTGGATGTGATTTATATAGCAGGGTGTGACTTTGCCATCAATGATGGCTGAGTAACAGCAGTTATTTCATAAAACAAAATACAACTCCGAGTTGTTAAAGAATTCTATTAATCTCTTTAAGCACTTGGATTGATAAATTAAGCACTCAAAGCTAAATTAAAGCAGCCTTTGCAATAAATCATCTCACAAAAGAGGCATCTTTAACACAGTCACCCAGGAATACTAAACTCAGCTGATTTGAGACACCGAACACTCTCCCCATCAACAACTGTGATTTGCTAATGAAGAGAATATTTTTCTTTAGAGACAAGTTTATTATTTCATCTGGAGTTTTCCTACTCAGTCTACATTTTATAAACTTCCTTGACTCTGTATCAAAATAAACCCCAAATTTTTCCTCTCTGGACTTTGTTTTTCTGCATTATTATGATGCATTCCTATATTCTGTATGCTGAACACGCATTTCCAAATCCCGTTCCCCACTCTCCCTCCCACTGAAGGGCAAGTGACATACTTCAGTATCAACTGTATGGAGTAAAGAGCCCTGAGCAAACCCCTCTAGCTACAGTTTCAAAGTATTTACCTGGTATTTTAAACCACATGTGTGCCAGTATCCCTTCAGTGATGTTACTGATGCCCCAAGTTTATTCCAATTCCTCTGCTCCATTAGCATGGGAAGTGTATGATGACAGGAGTGATCCTGGCAGCAAGGAGGCCAGCACTGACAGCACAGATCACAGCTCCAAAGACTGTATGCCATGTAATTCTCACAGATCCTTCCAATCATCCTTCCAACCATGGATCTTTGCACATTGCTAAATTATCCCACTCCATGAAATGCCACCTTTCACAGCTAAACTGTGTGTTACTGTTTGACAGCTTCCAAACACTACCCTAATTCTGACGTTGCCTAGGTAACTTACCTTTCCTAGATAATTCTTCAATCATACTTTTTTGGCACGTAAGAAGCAGTAATAATAATAATAATAATAATAATAATAATAATAATACTTGTATCTCCTGTATGCCTGTGAAGAATGCTTACACATCCTTAAACCATTCTGAGATCCTTGTAAGAGAAGTCATTAGCAAAGCACAGTTCTCTTTGCTGGGTATCATCCTACCTGTTTCATAGAAATGTGTCAGGAGATCCTCCTTTTCAATGAATCGTTGATACAGCCAGTTTGTAAGAGCTTCAGGCTCTGCAGGTACATCTTTCACCGGAAAAATCCTATCAAAGAAACAAACACAAATTAAACCTAGCAAATGTAATCTGCATGTGGAGAACAAAACTCTTCTTCTGCCCCAGCCCACCACAAAACACAGAGAACAGAACTTTTGTGTAAATCTAACTGCATGATTTGCAGTCTCTCCAACTCAGAGATCACAGAGGCATTAAAGATACAGAAGTGGAAAACTCCAGGTTCCCATCCAGAAGCACACAGAAGACACCAGCATCAGTCTCCATCAAATGCTGTACTACAGCTTTTGATAAAAGCTACCAAGTTGCTGGGGTTTTTTTTAATAGAATGCTCCCACACTAAGATTACTACCCCCCCAAAAAATACAAACCAAGGAAGAAGGAAAGAAATTAAAAAATAAGAAAGTTCATCCACAGCTTTGAAGAAACAATTCAGCAGGCAGAAGCCACATAATGACATCACTAAGCACCAAGAGCTCTCCCACATCCCAGAAAACAAGCTCTCTGTGCTTTTCAAAGGATGCTGGCAGCTTTCTCTGAAATTTCCAAGGCAGGTTTTACACTGAAAACTGACCCTGTAGTCAAATATTGCTGCTCTGTCTTAAAAACACCCATGGAAGAATTGCCAGTGCTTTGGTACTTGGACGCTGAATATTAGGTCTGCTTAGATAAACATAACAAGGGCAGTATTCACTGTGGTACACACAGCCTGAAACCCTCAAATAACCCACCATACCTCACTGGGTTTTTTTTCAAAGTAGAACTTCCAATCTTACAGTAGCTGTGAAACCTCCTCAGCAGACCCTCAGTGCCTTTTGATGTATACAAGAACTTAAATATCCACTGTGTTGTACTGGGAGGCCAATGCAGAAGAGATTTGTGTATCAGGCTAACCTGAAAAATTCCCACTCTGAAATGCAAGGCCTTTACTGTAGGTTTCTCTTTCCAGGTGAGCTCCCACTTAGCCTCTCATCTACATCATGCTTCTATTTTCATTAGTGGATTTTCATTTCATTCTCAATAGTCTTAAATGATAATACTGCAAGAAATTGGAAGCAACACCACAATCACCTGGGCAGTCTCTGGACAGATATGGGAATGTCAGAATAAGAAAATAAGGCACTTCTGAAGAATGCTTTTGTTGCTGTTACAGTTTTCAAAATCTCTGCCTGCTTTGTTGCCAAGTCATTTGTCCTTCTTCCTTTCAGTTTGATGCATGGAAAAATAAGCTGTAAGTGGGGGAGTCAAACAGCAAAGTATTGCTCTAAGGAATGAATTACAAATCACAGTGCTTTGGCATACAGAGACAACCTCAACATAAGGAGATGAGCAACTTTATTTACAAACTATGGTATCAACATGAACTCAGCTATCTCTGCAGCCCTTGAAGTAATTCTACCTACGTCTTCCTCACACTGTGGAGTTCTCTATGCTCCAGTAAAGCCAGTCTTGGTAACCAGAAATTAGCAACTGTTATCTCAGATAAAGCAGCTGGATGAAGAGTCTTTGGCCAAAGACAAATGTTATGAAATGGTGCTTCAGTAAGCTGCTCAAGTTTTCAGTCTGCATATTAAGAACAAACAATAAAAAACTACTTTATCTTGAAGCCCAGATGCTGTACAGCAGGTAAAAATAAAACCACGTAGCAGCAAGTAAAAAACACACCCACAGAGCAAGGACCATTTTGTTGAGGGTAGAACACTAAGAAAGACTTACTCTGTGTCCCCAAACACAACCAAGATGCCAAGCACTATTTTTACTCTCTTCTACCTATCTGCTGTGAAGAGATAAAAGGCTCAGCAACTGAATATTGTGTTTCACAGAGTATTTTTGAAGGACAGATGCTTGCTTACGCAGGTTTTAAGAGGTTTCAGAACTACGAGAACGTGTGTTGCCTCAGGACAGAAGTGTAGGGTTACCCGGCTTCACATGCAGTCTCCATTGTGAAGTCTAAGATACTCTTCATCTCTGCCTTCACCTCTCCCTGACCTAATGGGTAACAACTTTGTTTTGCCAAGAAACAAAAAGTCTGAAAACATCACAGGATCTTGCAAGATACCTGTTAGGAACAATTTTCGAGCTGGTGCTTTAATGGAGCAGCAAAGTGGCACAGGTGATACCAGCACTCTGAGAGACTAATGGAATGCTGCACACCACTTCCCTGCTTGAACCCATCCAGCTCTTGTGTGAATCAATAACACTGCCAGAATGCTTCAATCTCTGGATATAAACTGCTGCTTAGAAGTCTGGGAAGCAATCACTGCTACACCCAGTTTGAATGAATACGAACAGAGTGAAAAACAACTGGTTTTCCAATAATGCTACACTGGCTGCCCCAACTTAGCAATGATAAGTGCTAGTGTATTTGGAAGCATTTTCAAATGTATTTTTAGATTATCCTGAGTTATTTTTACCAGCAGAACATTCTTACTAATGACTGATCTAAATTAGAGATTAAGTATTTTTTTAAAAAATCCTCAAACTCTGGAAAGAAGCCCTTTCTGTACTCAATAAGGCAAAGCTAACCCCCCCCATATTTAAACTAAACATACTGATAATGCCACAGTTCTCTGCCCATCAGATGGCTCAGCTGGCATCTGTGTTTTACAAGAACACTCTCTTGAAGGAGACTGGGTTCAGGAAGGTAATTGATCAAGTCTACTGTTACAAAACTCCCCACACAGGAGATCCAAAACAATGGCAGAGAGCCACTGCCCCAATGGGAGCAGGGTCATCCCCAGCCACTGGACGCTGACATCTGCCAGGTCCAGTGTTAAAAGATGCAGGAAACAGCTCCTTATTTCAATGAGATATGTGAACAGGTGTCCATGTGGTCAGGGCACGAGCATCACCTTGGCTCTACCCCACGTTGGGTCTGCAGCATGAGGAATACCATTAGAAGCAAACAGTTTGCTGATCTCCTCAGGAAAATAAAATATCATCAAACAGAACTGCCAAGGTGAAGAATAAGGTCAACACGTAACATCTGAAGCTCCTGGAGTTTCTTGGGCACTTGCATCTTTCTAGCTTTTGGGCAAAACTAACCTCACACTGCATTAAAAATAAGAGCATCTTTGTTCCTGGTGTGGCAAACAAGGAATTTAATAGGACTGGATAAGAACTTGACCAGAAAATTCAAGGAGAATGGAAATACCTTTTTTTTGCTTCTCATCATGGGAACAGCTGCTCTTCTGTCACTGGGGAAAGTGGGAAAGGGGTAAAAGTAGTCACAGCACAGGCTGCACCCTGGGAAGTTAGAAGTGGTGGTGGAAATAAAGACACATTCCAGAGTGAATCTGTGAAAGAGTCTTTTTTCAGTAATGAAGCATTATCCTCCAGCTGGAGGCACCTACTGGCAGCTGCAAGGTGACAACAGCTGCGGGACACTCCAGGTACCTGACTGAGGGACAGCAACTTCTTAAACCACTGCACAGATTTGTGTCCATGTCCCAAACCAGAATATATTAGAATAAATGACAGTCCAGGAAAGAAGAAAGGATTGTTAAAAACAGGAGATGTAACTGCCAAAGACATGTTGGCATATGTGAGAAATTGTGGGGAATTAGCTACTGATAGGCCGTTTCTGAGAAGACACCAAAGAATTTTCAGAAATAAGGCATATTTAGAAACATTTCATTTCTTGTAACTGGTCCTTATTGGAGAAACTACCTCTGATTCTGTATTTAAATTCTGAAGTTCACAGCTACCACTTTAAGTACTAATTGCCTTTTATCACCTGTCCTACCCTGAACTGAAGTTCTGTATTACTTGCTACTCCATGTAAGTCATGATATTATTTGCTGCTTCAATGGCTCTAAATAAATCCAGGACAGTGGAGGCTGTTGGTAGATGTCAGGCATGACCAAAAATAAGTTACTTGCGTAAAAAAGTGCATTAAAATACACTGCCAAATGGGATGCCCTTCTGCAACACTCATCCAGCAACCACAATGCATTTCATCTTATTTATAGCTCGGAGCCTGGCTTATTTCAATAAATCTGTATCAATGCAGACACAAAAATAGAACTTCCTCAGCAGCTGAAGGCTTGTTTCAGCAGCAGCAGCACAGCACAAAAGCTGGCACGGAGAAGAAAGGTGACAGAGCTGGGAACAGCCCGTGTGGCACTTCACACACAGCCACCCCTGCGTCAGAGCTGACTCGGGCTGGCTCTGACGTCAGGGCTGCTGCACCGCAGCCACCGTCACACAGCCCCAGCGTGCGATGTGGGCATCCAAGGGCATCACCCCGTGGAAAACCAGGGCAAAAAACCCAGCCCTACACCATTCCTGACTGAAGGGATGCTAAGCACCGAGTCAGCTTCATACCCAGGGTGTTTTCAACTTGTAAGTCTCGGGTTTTGCACACAGGACTGCAGCATTTGAGAAATTACTACTGGACAAACTTGACTGGCTGAGCAACACCAAGCCAATCACACTAATGAAGTGCCTGGTGCAAGAGGAAAAGAAATAAACTGCAGACCTGACTCCTGGCACAGAAATGGTGGGAGCTGAGAACTGCAGCCAGTCCGTGGCCTCACTGGACACCAAACACGGACAGCAAACAACTCAGCTTATTTCTGCTGAGTGGAAGTGCAGTGAGGCTGCATTTCTGGTCAGCACACACCACGCAATGACCCAAGCATAAAACTAAGCCATTTGAGAAGAGCAAACAAACCTTTCCAACAGATTCATTACAAGGCAGGTCTCATAGTGATGGCCTCTAGTTTGACATGCCTTGCACCAGATGGACTGAAATCTCCCACTAAAATCCCAGTGCCATTTGACCTGGAGCAAGTTCATTAGGTATTTTCCTTGAGTGTTTTGTTTCAGAGAGCAAACCCAGTATTGCAGCACTTTCCAGTAAGTTCTGAGACAAGTCAGTCAGGGTCAAAAAGTTATTCAATAGATGGGTGAAGCTCTCACACCTTGTGTTTTTAGATTCAAACTTGGTAATTGTTCATTTTAAGTTTCTTTTGACATCCAGAGGAAAACCAGGCCACAGCTTAGCCTAATTATGAACTTCTGAGAAATGTGTCATTGGGACTGAAATCGAGGCTTGAAAAGCAAGGTTCAACTCATTACCAAAATTGAGCTTTCAAAAAAAAAGATTACTGGATTAAACCAAGCCTTCTCTGCCATTTCCATCAGCTAGAAAAGCACCTAGAAATGGTAACATAAGGCTCCTTGCTGTGCTCTCTACACTTTTCTGTTGCTCCCTGAGTAGAATGAAAAAGAAATAATCCTGCAGCAAAGGCCCAGGCTATGAGAAAAGGAATCACTAGATTAGAAAGTCTGTAAGGCAAAAAGAGACAGGTGGTGATCAAAGGGCACAGCAGAAGGGACTGAGTGAGCCACCACAACAAAAGCAGCTCTGCAGTCTCTTCTGCTCCAGTTTGAGTGGCACAGAAAATGTTCCTTTCTTCCCCACTGCTGTCATACATCAGTACCTTGCTGTGGACTACTCTAAAAGGGAATAAGCATGTTTAAATCCTGACTCTTCTTTCATATAGCAGAGATGGCATCTGGACAAAACTATTCTTTGCTTTTTTCAAAGGGTGCTGCTTTTTCCCCCTGTTAACTCAGTTAAAAGAAATTACATGAGAAGCTATTGTGCTCTCTTCCCAGTTATTCAAAAATTACCCTTAAAATTTATTTCAAATGTAATCTCCCAAGACATTCCAAATTACAAAAAAATGAGCAAAATTTTATTGCAATAAATGCAGGAAAAGTGGAGTATAATACCTATGCAGACAGACTTGATGTACATTTAAAGAAAATTTCAAAGGATATCCATGTCAAATGCAGGAAAATAGAAACACACCTCTGACAATTTCCATATTTTTAAAGACAAAGTTTACTTTATCTTGGGTTTTCCTTTGCTAACTGAGCTTGTTTCAAAGAACTTTTTTATACCTCTTTAACAACTTTAGCACAACCTTTACAAGGGACATCTCAGGCCTCAACACCACACAGGCCTTTTCAGACCTCAGTCACTGATTTAATCCCTGCCTACACTGTTAAGGGCAAGGAGTAGTCAATACCCAATTGTTATCAAAATTAAGAACTACTGAGGAACAGCTGGGGGCAGCTAAGGCAGGATATGAGCAAACTCTGAAAAATCATAGAGCATCACTGGGGGACCACTCATCCACTCCTGGCAGGACAGGGGAAATGGGGTGCTCCCGCTGAAGGCATCAAGTGGAGAACTTAGCAGGATCAAACAGAAATGCTCCTGGCCACCACCCTCCCGAGCAGCTACACATTGTGCCATGGGAAATTGTAGCAGTCTAAGCAGGTTAAAGTGGTTCAGTGCAAGAAAGGTTACATCATATTTAAGCTTGTGCTCAAAAGTAAGTGTGAATATACATTCAGAAGCAGGAAATGAATTCAAGTTAATCTGCTGTTGTTTTTAAAGAAAGTATTTTTGGAAATACTCTTTAGTAGGATTCTAAATACATTCAACTTGCAATTAAGCCAGAGATCTGAGAGAGTACTAAGGTGACCTGAATAAAGCACAACAGATACAATGCTATCTTATATAAATTAGGGTGTAAGTATGTTCACCTTCAGGGAAACTTGGAAGGTAGCTTTCTATAAAAAGTAAGGACAGATTTAAACATGGCTGTGGAAAGGAGCTCCAGTGAGCAGCCTGTACTCTGCACCACATAACACTGACACAGCAGTGATGCTGGAGAAGGTCATTCCAACTTAAACTGCCACCCAGGGGATCCACAGGCATACTTGAAAGCTTTCTGTAAAAGTCTAAAAACTCTCCAAATCATCAGAAGGGAGTAAGACAAAATAATGTGATTCTGGGATAAAATGCAACAACTTATTTGGTTTAGGACAAGTGTTACAATACTCCTGGAGATTTCAGACTTGCATTCACTGTAATCTAAAAGCAAAATGCAACTTCTCTCTCCATCAGTTTAGGTCTCGAGTCAAATAACTGCTGAGGAGAAAAGTTTTAATGGTCTCCCATCCTAGCTGTCAATGAGAGTTGCAACACTTTCCAGCTGCTTTTTCCAGTTGCTTTCCTCAACTACTTAAAGTATTCTTTGAGTGAAAAAGCTTTTCTTTGTCAGAAAGTTAGATATAATAATCTATTAGGAAATCTGTTTATTTAACAACAGTGATTTTTAATTTGTTGTCATTACTAAAAAACAAAATTAAAAAAATTCAAGTTGGGTTTACCAACACCTTAACATTAAGGTGGAAAAGATGACCTAGCTAGCCTTCAAAAATATTCCTCACAACTCTATTCAACCACAAGACATTAATCCAAAATTTAAGTGTCTGTCCTAAGATAAGGAATAGTCACTGAACTTTTTTAAAAAAAAAAATAGATCATGTTTAAATGAGTTGCCCACTTGTGTGAGACACAAAAATCCCACTCCCACTGCTACTGATTTCCCATATCCTGAACTGATACAACTGATTTGTGAGTATTTAAGTTCAGTGTAGGAGGAGCAGGTTTATTTCCTACCTGTAATGTACATGTGTCACTGTTGGTTGTCGGTAGCCAAGAATCCAAGTTTGGATGTCTATAGGTTCAGCTTTGGGATATGCAATGGTTGTATCTATCACCCACTGGAGGCCTTTGGATTTGCTCTCTAGGAATAAAAAGCAAATTGCATGTCACTTATTTGAGAGTTATTCAATTTTTATATTACTTCATGAAGTATGAGGCACAAGACCATCAAAAATCAAATCCAGATTTCATTACAGAGCACAGAAATACTCTTCCAAACTTCACCTAGACCTAGATTTTATTTTCGTGGTTATTTCTGTTGCTCTTACATACTGTGGTACGCAGAACAGAACAAGTTCACTCACCAGGTATGAGTACAGTCACAACATCTTGGTCCCAAAGTCAGGTGCTTCCCCCCATTCACCAGAAGGAAAAATCCCAACATAAACATCCAAGCTCCCTGGTCTGCACTTCAAGCACATTTACACCTGGTCCTTTCTAAAAGATCACTGATGGAGCAGCAGCCATGCAGACCCCTCAAAGGTTCTTAAAAATGTGAGCTGCAGGAAATACAGAGGAAATACACCACTTTCAGGGTGTATTCAGGGTAAGAAGGCAAGGAACAGAAGATGGTCAGTTTTCACAGTGGGGAGGATACTGCACCCACAAGGTTCCAGGAAAGGCTGACACCAGTCCATGTTCATATGCCACTCAGCTTACTTAGAAACTGAAAAAAGGATCAAAGGAGGTGAAAATATTTGCTACTAAGATTATTCAAGAGAATCAAATCTGTGGGTCCCTTCCAACTCAGAATATTCTGTGACTTTGTACAAAATCTGAATATAGGTTACTACCAGCAACAGTCCAGGTCATAAATCAACCTAGCCATGACCCCTCTCTGGCACATCTTCAATTCACAGGTTTGCTAAGAGGGAGAGCAGCAGATCTGTAGAGCAAACCAAGAAGGAAGGCCACACTGCCAAGATGGCACTTTGAGTTTAGCTTGTCAATTTTCTCTCTGTTCTAGAGCTGTCTTGTGTTTGAGCTCATGTTATGCCCAGGCCAGCAGAGTAATGCTCACCTACTGCTTGAGACACCAGTACAGCAATATGCTCACACCACACCAGGCAGTATTTTTGAGGATTTAAAAAACTGACTATCAGAAACAGCGACCCATGGGCAAGAGCATGTAAGAAGTGTTAGCTTTTAGTACAAAGCACAATACTCTTCAAGCCTGCAGCGGAGAAAGCTACAAAAGGAATGTAATAGAGGTTGACAAGAACACTGTCAGCACCAAGAACATGTATGGGGATTGACTGTTCACCATCCTTCTCAATACGAGAACAGACACTCAAAATTCAGCCAAGAGGAAAAGTTTTCAAAGCAAAGAGAAAAATTATTCTTTGGGGGGGGGGGGGAGGGAACTGTGGGGAATTCCTTGCTAAAGGACATCAAGGATGCCAAGAGTCGGGTTCAAGAGGAAATTGAGTAAGTACATGGAGGGTTAACTGACCAGGCAGAAACCCCCACCTTGGGGAAACCCACCACACAGGAAACTGTCAGAAGCTTGGAGAATATGTGGGAGAAGTATGATGCAAGTGTGCTGTGTTCACACTCTTCCTCTGGAATCCACCTGGAGTCATGGACTAGATGTTGGGCTAGACAGATGTGTGGCCTCGCCCAGAGTCACCGCTCTAATTTTACAGCAGCCCTACCACACACCTGAAGAGATGTGCAGCACTCAGTCTGAGCAGCACCCTGAAAGCCTCAGTTACTGACTCCAGCTAGAATGTACATGCAAGCACTGGCTTGCCAGTTTCTACCTGCATTTAATTTCATTTAATTTGCATTTGATTTAATTTAATTAAGTGTGAAAAGAAAATTACAGCAATGCCATCACATGTATCTATCAATTATTTTAACAAGCAGCCAGTGTTTTCTTGCTGTCTGCTCATCAGTGGAGTTGTAGTGCTTCGTTACAAATGCACTACTCCAACAGGGCTAGACAGCATCTCCTAAAATTTAGGTTATGAGTTCTTAGTAGCATGCAACATGCTAGTCTAAAATTTGACCCAGGGCAAGCTGCTCAGGTCAAGCTGAAACATTCAGTGTTACCTTCTGGAAATACAGTATTTTAAACCCCTGACAGACATGTGAAATGAGAAGTGGAGGCTGCAGGCTTGCCAGCATCATGACAGAGTGCTAGTCGAATCTCTCTTAAGAAAAGCACTAACTACAGAGTGCTCCATTTTAAAAGTAGCAATGATTCAGAGAAGAGCCAATATGAAATTAATATTAAATCAACAGAACTATTAATTTAGAAATAGATTTTGAAACAAAGTCATTCAAGTTATTATTTTCCCAGATGTAAAGCAAGAATGGATAAAGACAAGCAAATTGCCTAAGTGAGTAAGCAAAAAAGATCATTAATTGCAATTAAAAAGTGCCAGATGAATATGGGCACATTTTCTTATTATTTACAGTAAAGCGTTTCAAAATAATTTATTCAATATTTAGCTGTATTTAAAGCTGTTCTTTCAGTGGATAATGGTTTGCACTTCATTAAGGGAAGGAAGACTCCTGCAGTTCTCTGCTGTGCTGATTTCCTACCTTCTGCTTTTGTGGAGGAGAGCTGCTACTGCACTCGATTCCTGAATCCAGCTCCAAACTCACCTCCAACCCTTTTCAGGGCAGGGTGGGGGGAAAGAATTCTGACAGCCCACCAGAAATCCCAGGCCAGAAAAAAAAATTGTGACAGTAACATCAGCCTCTACAGACCTTCTTTTAGAGCAAGCAGGTGTTAGTGCAGCTACCTCCACGTGCTCTCAAATCACAGTATTTGTGCATGCTCTGGTTTAAAATAAGCTTTACATAATCATCCAAGATATCAGACTGCCAAAAAAATATAAGTCACCGAGGATTTAAGAAAATTAATTTTGAAATACATCTTGCTATCTTTTTTGGGGGGGTTATACTGTGTTGCAACCTGCTCATGAGCAAATTTATTTTAAAGCCAGGGAGCTCTGACAGATCCTGAAACTGGAAAAGAATATGACAACTGCACAAAACACAGAGGAGTGGTACCTAAATATCTCCAAGGATGCTGCTTTCAGGTTTAAGCAGACCTTTGACCAAGGATAAACCCTATTATTCTTTAAATAGAGCACATAAACAGGAGCTCAAAACAAAGACTGCCGCATTAGTTATAACGTGGTGTGAATCTCAGGTCTGGCATTTGTAGCTGAAAATCAAGGAACTCCCTATATCTGTGCTCAAGAACTCCCTCTCACACAGCTTGGCTTGGCCAACTCGGCTGCATGGTTCTGACAGCCAAACTCTTCCAACTTTCTACCTATCATTATAAGACACTCTTCTCCTTCATTTCTAGTACTTGCTGAAAGACTGAGCAGCCTGTCAGAGACCTCAGCAGAAGCAGCTGCTGCAGAGGTCATACTTAGGCTGATCTTTCCAAGCACAGTTTTTTTTTCCTGCCGTGTCAGTCTGCTTGCCACTTTCAGCACAGGTGGAAGATTTTGATTTCTCCAACTGCTCCAAAATGTTAACAGTCTGATTCTTCTTAAATAGCACATAAACATTCTGTGCACCTGCCCTACACAACAGCACCCAAATCACACAGCACTGATGTACCTCAGTGTGAATGGTACATTCTTGCCTTATGAGTGCTGAGACAAAACTGAACAATCACATGGAACAGCAGCTTTCTGGCCTACACAAAAAAAGATAAAAAATAAAATTTAAACAGCTTCCTAACTTGCTTGTTGTTTGGGGGTTTGGGGTTTTTTTTCCAAATCATCAGCAGAGGCAAATCTTCACAACTATTTTCTTCACTGTGGATTCAGTGACATTCAGTTGCTCCATCTTCACTTAAGAAGCAACTTACCATCAGTGTCTTCAAGACACTTCATGATCTGTCATCCTCCAAAGTCCTCTCACAGCAGATACTTGACTGTCTACAATCACAAATTTATCTGGGTTCAGAGCTTCTCTGCGTTCCCCCTCTTTGTCCTCCCTGGGGTTGCTACTTCCTAGGGTCAACTGATGCTAAAACACCAGATTAGACGATGTGCAGAGCCCCTCAAACCCACCAGCAGACTGTCAGTGCTTGCCACTGAGAAACAGAACAAGTCATAGACAGAATTCAGTGGGAAACCTCGCCTTCAGCCAAGCTCTGGATGGTGTCACCCTGCCAGACTGGATCCAGAGTGGGAAAGAATGCACTGACCAGGTGTGCACCTGAGGCCTGCAGCTTGCACTTGAAAAAGAAAATATTTGCCAGCATTCACCAGAATTCAGGTGTGGTTTCCTGAGCACTCAGAATGCAGCCAAAAGAGGCCGGTGGCTCTCCATGCATAGCAATCCGTTCTCGTAATGTGTCCCTTGTTCTCTGCTTGTCCTTGTGTGATCAACTGGATCACTGACCTCAGAATTAACCTTTTTTTCTCCAAAGATTAACTTTCAGACTGAGCATCTCACCAATCATTCCAAAATCCTGACATAACAGACCACCTGGAACAAAACAAGAAGCCCTTTTTCCAGGGGGAAATAAAAACAACCATCAAAAGCTTTTTCACATGTTATTCAAGTCACATTCCTCATGTAACAGCAAATCAGAAAGTTGGATTTTTTAAAAAATCAATTATGAAGTTCAATGTACAGCCTTGCAGAAGTGAAAATTTAATTTCTCTGAGAAACAGCATCAGAATTGAATGTACTCTGCTGCATTTGGGAACAGCAAGGTAAGATTTCAGTATGACTCCAACAAAGCTCATAGGAACAGCTTATCAGACAACAAACTGCTGCACGGTAAAATAAAACAGAATTTAAAAAAACAGACTAGAGCAAGTGTGATCAAAAATACGCTCTGGAATGTGCACCTTTGAAGAACAATAGCTCCAAACTCCTTTGAATTGCCAGTTTTGGGCATTTAGAACATTTTGAAAGTTCTAAAACTCACAAAATCAATTCCTATCAACTGAAAAAACACTGTATTTGCAACCATGTCAAAGACTAAGTGTTGTGCTAAAAAAAATTCAAAAACCCAAACCAGTAAAATACCCCTGCAAACACACACCTGGGTCACTACAGGGTTAGGGTGATGAAGTATTTTTATGCTGCCCGTATTTCTATCCTGCATTAAAATCTTCTTCTGGAATGCAGGTGCTGGCAGCGGTGCTGGCAGCAGTGCTGGCCCATCTGTCCCATCTGGAGGCTTTCATCAGACACCAGAAGTACCTTAAACTCTCTTTTCAGGGACAGACACCACTTAGCTACACTGTCTGCACCGTTTACCTTCAACAGTGGTCATGCTATCAAATGACTGTACTACCTTTCCTATGGTTTTCCACCCTTCTATTTATTTAGGAATAAAATTACATTATTTTGTTAAATTAAACTAGAGTTTCAAAAGGCAGCAGAAGCAACAAGCATTTTAGTAACTTAATTTAGTGTTTACCAGCAGTAAGTTAAAATTCACTCTGATGAAAGCTGGTACTTAGGATTTTAAATATGAAAGAAAACTGTTAAGAGGAGAAAATTAAGACAATAGAGGCTGCTTGTCCTGGAAAAGCCACTGATAAAGAACTAAGCAGTTTAAGTACAAGTATTATCAAACAGTATTAATTGTCCAGCTCAGGAACACTTGCTCTTCCTGTCACTTTACAGAGGAAAAATCAGCTACTAAACTGTGGGCAGTTCATTACTAGTATAAAAATAAATTGCAAAGGGGATTGGATATAAAGAATGCCAGTATCATAATTAAGACTAATGAATCTTTGGGGAGGTTACCTTTCTCAACATAAACGCACCTCTACCAAAGGGATGCCATAAATCAAATCAGAGACCTTATAGCAGGACAGATGATGTAGCACTGAGCTACAATTAGCCCAATTCTTGAACTACAACTCAAAGGCCACAGCTTCAGTGACATGTGACATACAAAAGCCAGCTGGGCTGAGGAGCTGGGGCGTGACATGATCAAACAATTGTATCTGACTCAGTTTGAGTCAAACTGTGATAACAAGTATTTTAAGGATGAACCATCTTTTATTATAGTAGCCTTTGTCATCTTTTCTTCTTTCACCCAGTTTCATGCATCACTCCAGCTGAAAAAGTAAAATGGTATCAAATTTATAATAGTATAAAAGCTACAAGGATCATTTAAAATGAATTAATAAAATTCAAATAATGAATTAGTTCAAATAATGAACTAATAAAATGAGAGCAGTCAATAACAGAACTGTATCATGACTCAACATAACATAGCTACCCAGGAAACTCAACAGGAAGGGGACATAATTTTTGATGAGGAGAACTCAATCTACACACCAATTTAATGAAAATCAGGTGGGAGAGGAAGGTGATTTCCCATGAGTACCAGTAAAGCTTGGTGGAAACAAAAAGACAGGGAGAATAATAAATAATGGAGTAGAAAGCTTATTATAGTAAGCGGAATAATTTGGCAACCCAGGACTCCAGGAACATTGTTACAACAGTATAGAGAGCACAAGAAGTGCTGCAGATGAAAAATGTGTCCAGCAAACCATGAAGTTCGAAAGTGTGATGCTTCTGATAAAGAAGCCACTTCCCAAGCAAAGGAGTAAAATTATAATGTACAAAAGGTTTATAGGCAGTCTCCATGCAAGACCCTGGCAAAACCTTTACTGTGGGCACTACACCTGGCTCTAGCACCCACATCTCAACAATGGTCACACGAACAGGAGGGAAGCTTGATTTCACTGAGATGGGTTTTCCATGTGATTAAAAACAGGGAAAGAGAGAAGAGATTAAAAGTAAAAATGTTCACTGACTTGTAAGGCTTCTAACTTTATAATATAACCTTACCAATTTATACAACTGTATTTCATTCAACTAAACATTTTCTAGCATGGCAAGAGAACAATAAAAGCATTCAGAAAGCAATAGATTAGAGGAAGAATCTTTTATACAAGATACAAACCAAGAGCTAAGATTTCATACATCTCTAAAAGGAAGTTTTACAATGCTAGAAACATTTTTGTGAGCTTAAAAGGAGAGAGGACATAAAATACATCAGTGTCACTATGTACCAAATACTACTTTTTCCTAGCATATAAAATTTACTTTCACTTTTCTTTTTCATCCTTTTTAGTATGCTTTCAAGTCCATTACTATGAAAGAATGACAGCTAAACCCACGCATTTCATTCCTATTTTTTGCCCATTTATCTTTCCTTGAGTAGGATGGACAATATGGTTTCATTTTATTTCTGAGGGAATTCCTTTATTTTACTACCCTGTTAGGTCAACTACTATCAAATGCTCATTTCTCTAGAGTCTGAATCATGCCACTCAAAGTGGAAACAAAAAACCAGGAAGCCAGTTTGATATTCAGCTAAGTTGACTGCAACCCAAGAATAGGAAAATATAAAATTGGTATTTGACAAGAACTTTTGGCCTCCTTCCAGAACTAGAAGACTTGTAATTAATTTGGGGAACTTCTTACTCTTCATATCTTTTTGAGATGGCAAGAAATAGAACAGAACAGGCCAAACTTTTCTCCTCAAAAAAATTCAAACTTTTTAACAAGGATCAGGGTATTCAGTTTCTCTCTTTTAAACCTAAAATGTTTTATGACAACAAGAGCTTTCTTCAGCCTTTTTTTTCTGAATGTAGTCTGACAGGAAACACTCTGATGCATTCCACAGCTTGGTTTTTCAGCTCATTTTAAATCCTACCTTTACTTCTCCAACAACATCATCTCAATTTATTTCCTACGTTGACAAGAATAACTTCAAAACTAAAATCTGGAAGCAATTTCTGTATGAGGGTTCTTGCTAATCCTGAGATTTGAACTTCAGACAGAAAATAATCCAAAGTCCTCTGACTATGTGGCTTCATTAGTAAGGATCTTTGTTTCAAATTGCTAAATGATTATCAGAATTTGCCTATGGAAACACCAGCACCACTCATCAATAAGAAACTACCACAACTCCCCAGCCCACTGTTTCTGTAATAAGTAACAGGAATCCACAAGGAAGTTAAGTAAGATCTAACCCTGCTCTTGAACATGCCAAGAAGTTAATTTTAAAAACTGAGAGACTAAAGCACCATGTCCCATAATGACAGGCATTATTTATACTCCAGCTATACTCTTCCCCTACAGCCCAGGCATCCCAGAACAAAAATGTTGCAGGATTATTCTTATTCCCTCATAACTCTTCTGACATGACAGCCAAACAATCCTTCAAATCTAGTAATCAGTGATAGTTAACTCCAGCCACAATGGGGACAGGCAACACAAAGATCTGTACAGAAGAGAAGAACTTGAGCTGAACAGAAAGCAGTTCAAGAAGAAGGATAAAGTATAAGCAGTGGATGCAAAGAAACTTTTAAAGCCCAGAATAAAAACATGAACTCAGTTAGAGTATTCCAGAAATACTTTTACTATAGTTCCATGCTATCACAAACCAGTGCAAACCATCGATCTTGCTGAAAGGAGTGGATCACCTTCTTGCTCACTCTGGGTGCCTAGTTCAGTATCTGCTTCACCATCATGTGAGCCACACCAAGCATTCATGCAGCCATATCACAGACTAAATCAAATTAAAACTAAGGGGTTTTTTTTTTGTCTGAAGGTCAAAAATAAAGTTAGCAGAACTAAAACTAAATATGCAAACATTTATATAAAATACAATGGCTCATTATGAATGTATTTGATATTTCAAGAGACCAATGCAACACAATGTTTTTCTTAACTCGAATCTTTGATATTTAACTTTCTTTTTACCCACAGAGTGAAGTGATCTTTACCTTTTCTCACAGTGTCTCCACCTGATGGAGTTCCATTTTCTTGCGGCGCTACAAGCGTTTTCAGAATTACTTGTGTTGCCCCAACTCTTGGCAGGGTGACATGTTTAAGAAATGGCAAGTTGTTTTTCTTGGCAAATGCCTGGCTTGTTTCTCTCCTTTTCCTAAGAAAGCCACCCTCTGGAAATAAAACAATCCATTTCCGATTGCGGCTCCTGTAATACTTTTCTAGATGATCTTTGAGTAACACAAGCTGCTGGTCACGGTGTGCTCTCCCCTGAAAGGATAAAACATTATCTGAATAAAATGAATGCTTTAAAGAGACAACATCAGACATAATTATTGTATTTCTAAGGTTTCTCTCTTTTCAGAGATAAAAATAATCCCCTGAGACAACAAAAAGCGATGTTCTCCTCGGAGTACCTACTGGAGGCCAACAGACCAGGCCTCAGTTGGGTTATCACAGCAGAACCACAGACCTCACTCAAATCTGCACGGCTCCAGTGACTCGTTCATGTCTCCTCTTTGATGAATTAGGACGACTTCTTCACTTAAGAACGGTAAGATACATCCTTAATTACTGCAGAAATATCTTCAGGAACAATCTTTTCCCATCTCTGCACGCACCAAGCTACCCAAATTTTCAGAGGAATCTATTTACATTAATTAGCATTTTGGAGTGCTCCAAAGTGACTTTGTCAAATCACTCAAAAGACACAGGAGGGCAAAATTAAAGCTCTCCTCAGCAGAGGTGGTTTTAATTCTCTGAAATGTCAACAAAAGTGCCACAAACTTTCCCCTGTTTGTTGGTTGGCTGGTTTTTTTTGGTCAGAGGAAGGAAGATGGGAAGAGTGGAGATGAATCAAAGACAAGAAGAAACAATATTTTACTGAAGGTGAGTTTTGTGAAAGTGTTTCTCCTAGCTTTAAGTCTCACCAACTTCCCACATGAGAGGGATGGAAAAGGCTCTGCCTGCTCATATTAATGCAATTATAGAACAATATAAAAGTTCCTCAGTTAAGCCAGTCCTTTCTCATCAGACCACAGGACTCCAGGATAGCACAGCAGTTAAGACAAGAGCAGTGAACAATAACCATCCAAGTAT
Organism: Coloeus monedula; assembly: GCF_965178545.1. NCBI lineage: Eukaryota > Metazoa > Chordata > Aves > Passeriformes > Corvidae > Coloeus > Coloeus monedula. The sequence goes on along the minus strand of NC_138782.1, from coordinate 25,527,881 downwards.
TACTAGGGCCTTTCTAGAGATAGGCAAAAGACCATTACTCACTCACATGAAGTATTTTGCCACACCCAAAGGCTGACAGCCTAGAAACATTTTATTTTTAATTGGTTTATACTTAGAACCACGATGATGTCATTTTATTTGTGATGTTGTGTATAGCAACCACCTTACAAAAATGAGGAAAACCCTTTGTTTGCACAACTCAGCAACTGTTTGGTTTGTAACTGGAATTGCAACCCCACATGCAGAAATTACAACTCACAAACTGACGGTCCTGTGTACCTCAAAATGTGCATCTTGTAAATCCTAACTGCCGGAACAGATTGGTATTTTACAAAGCATCCAACCTTGTTTCCTTCCATCCTCTCACAACACACAGTGGTGTGCCTCTAGAGACCTTTGTTTTATCTAATTGTGCCTGAGGCTGTCTAACTATGCCTCCAGTGTTAGCGAGAAATCTCACTTTAGTCGTGTTCTGCTGTGATTAAGCATTTCTTTACTTCATTCTGAGTAAATTATCTTCTTCTCTGCAATGTGAAAATTCATTATTTCTCTCTGGCTCTCCACACATTTTATGTCCAGGCAAAGAAACGAGGAGAGGAACGAAACATGTATGGTGGATATTGCAGTTCATGCTTTTCATTGGCCTCCTGAGTTTCTACTTTGAGGGTGCAGCTTGACCAACAGCCATCAAACAACAAAAAACCCTACCCAAACTGCATGAAATAATCTGAGGGTCTCACTCATTAGTATTTCAGATGCTGAGCTCAACATTCCTTCCTAACGCTCAAATAATAATTAACCTTCAAGAATCAATTCATTCCTATTTGCATAGGTCCATCACCACTTTACACTGATCCACTACTATGTCACCATCAAAAGGGATGGTCCTGCCTTTCCTAATTTGGAACTTTGACAGCCACAACAGCGACCTAACCAGACAGACTCTCTGCATGGCTTCAAGGTCACTAAGGAAAGATGAGAAGTGTGCTCAGAAACAGCGACAAAAAGGACTGCCCATGTATTTTGCTTGTACACCTCCATCAGGCTCCCATCACAACTGGATTTCATAAGCATTTGTGCTGTGCAAATAATAAAATTAGCTTGGAAAATTAAGCTTTTTCCGAACAAAGACCTCCCAAATATACACTTTACAGCATAGTTATTTCATCGTGCAAACCAACCAGGAGATGAGAAGTAAGTCCTGTAACACCACAATGTTCCAAATATAAGGATAAATCAAAGCACTATTATGTGTTTCCATTTACCTGTCTTATAAAGAAGTCTCCATGGATTAGAGACACAATGCCAAAGTTTGTATACTTAAAAATATGATCCATCAGCCACATCATCTGACGGACAACCTGAAAAGTAAAAATAAATTAAAAGAGTGAGTGAATATCAGGTGCAGAGAATTATGAATATCCTGGTCACATTCTTGTCACTCTCACAACAGCAATAAAACTAGCAAATACATAGAATAAGGTCCTTTACGCCCCAAAACATAAAGCAGCACAGGTGCCATGTTTCTCCCTCAAGAGCAGGATTAAATAGCTGCCTTTTTGTAATGTAATATACAGTTCTATAATATTAGCTGTGGCAGAGCAGCCACATGTATCCTTGAGAATTTAATTAAACCCTGCTGCTTGTCCCAGGCAAGCAGCACAGTGGGAAGGCAAAAACAGAGGTTGAGCCAATTGATTCACTTGACCATCACTTCTTACAGGACAGTGAAGGCAGACAGTTTACCTGTTCAGTCCTTCGAGATTTAAAATAGGAGACTTACTCCCAACTAAGTAAGTAAGAGAAGGGAAAAGCTTATTTTCTCACAAGGTCTTTTTCCTCTATCACTTCTACATGTAGTTTTTGAGAGGGGTAGGAAGTGGGTCTCCAAAACTGGAAAATCCAGTGTCCCTTACATGCTCCCAATCTTAGGCTAGTCTACCTTTTCTCTTCCCTGTGTTATGAGGCCACATCAAGACTGATTCAAGCTCAGTGAAATTGAAGTCATGTAACACAGTACTCTTCTATTTACCACTATCAAAAAAGAATATGAAAGACTGTGACATTTCTCTGGTGGTCAGATGATCATTCAAGCACCTTCTGCTTTGCATCTTTCTCACGTATTTTGAGGCAAAGACAAAAAAGAGCAGCCTAAGAAATAAAGATGACATGCTAGTATCCCTTCCTGTCTGCCAATGGTATTCCTTACTAGATGCTACACATCCGAAGGACCAAAGGCACACTATGTATTTGTCAGTGACAAAAGAAAAATTAGTTCCTAGATACAATTCCTTACTGGAGACTAACATTGGTGAAATTGTTTATCCTACAGCTATCTCCAGGCCTATGTTAAATAAAAATGAGGATCTTAAAGCAAAATTCTTCTCTGCAGACATTAACATTCTTTCCATTTCAGTAAATTAAAAAGCTTTATGGAGGAAAAAACATGAAGGAAAAGGTGTGCCCTAAGGACAGGAGTTTAAAAAAGCATCACTGAGAGGTGTTACTGCTCTCCAAGGCACTACAATGAGCTCATGCCCACGCATCACCCAAAGGTGACAGGCTGGTGTAGGGAACCACATCCTTTGATAAAAACACCACCAAAATTTCACTAATGATGATTTAGCCTGCAGCAGTACTCAGGCCTGCCAGTGTTCATCTACTACTTTGGCACTTTGACATCTGCTGTTCTATTATATCAAGCAGAAGCTGAACCAACATAATCTTATTTTACTGGAGGAGACAAGCAAGCTTAATACTCTGCTTTGCTGGAAAGAAAACGTGTCTTTCGAGGAGTCAGCACTGGTTCCAGATGTTCTATGGCAATCGTGGATGAGGAACTCCTGCCCAGCAACACTAGTGCTTCTCCCCTACCATACCACATGTTACTGTCCTTTTCTTTAGATGATGGTAGGTTTATCCTGCAGGGTGATCACTGCTCTTCAGAGTCTGAAGTCCATCTCACCTTGTTTTAGGTGACACAGGGCTTCTAACTAGCATCCCTGGGCTCCCTCAGTCTTTCCTGAGAAGGAGTGATGAGATTTTGTCAAAGGTAAGTGTGACATGCAAATTATAACTAAGACACACACAGGTTGCTGTGTGTGGGCTACAAAGAGACAAACTTCAGAGTTCAGTGATCATAAATCTATCTGCAAGCCCAGGCAATGGTAGGAAGTACAAAGAGAAAGTATTTTAATGTATGGATTAATATATACACACACTAACATATCAAATCAAAAAGCAGTTCAAAGAATAGGACACAGTTATTTTGTTTGCAATCAAAAGGCAAACGAGATTAATGGATAATCATTTTATTCTGCTACCAAGGGCAGAGTAGAGGACACTGCAAAATTTTGTTGATAACTCTTCTATTTAGTGACTCCTTTATTTGGTATCCTCAGGAATGAAACGACACTTATGAGATGAGCCTCTTATCACTTGCATTTGAAGGAGGTTTAAACAAAGACACTCAGAAGTGTTTTGAACACAAATTCATAGTTGTTAATGGATTCAAAGAAATTTTGGATGCCACTTCAGGTCCTTTTTCCTTCGTGCTTCGTGGTTAACTAAGTTCAGAAGCTAGAAAAAGCTTTTACCAACTATATAAAAAATAATCTAGGTGCCTCCTATTACACAGGCCCATTTTCATTTCAGTCTACACAGATTTCACAACGCAACCTGGATAGACTGACTTTCATCTTTCAAGTGTCTCTAACTTAACAATGAAACACGTCTTCAAATCTGCAAGCTGCACTTTTGTCTCCACTGCACCCTTCCTGGCACTGCTTTCTGTTCCAAATCAGAAAAAAACCCCACATTTATCAGTCCTAATCCAGTCAGAAAGCAGTAATAGCAGCAATTTAACCTACTTCTTTTTGTGAAACACATAACCTTCAATATTTATGAAACCACAACTTAGTGAATTTTTTTAACACTTCCTTTCACAAAGAAATTGGAGCAATTTCTCAAACTTTTTAAAAAGTGTAATTAGGTCTCTTCTGGTTCACCTGAAACTTTGCTGTTTGGCTTATATTATTGTATAATGTATTAATCAAACAATGCCAATCCAGTCCTAAAATTCTAATTTTCAGCTAACATTCCACTTTTCTAGTAAGAGATCATTTTTTTCTTATTCATGTAAGTTAATCTAAAAAACCAGAAATATCTCAGCACATGTATTTTATCTTACTGCTTGGTGAGATTCGATTTACTTAAAACAGACAGGCTACACCATCACTGGTATGTAAGTATTTATAGAATGCTAGAAAAAAATACCATGATGGTTCCTGACATGACCCTTGGGAAATACTGTCAAGTTGCAAAACTGTCTCATGAGTTTACCTCACTATACAGAAAAACCCAGAACTTTAAATTGAATGATCCTGGTGTCTTAAATGAACATTTCTTTTTTTTAAAAGCAGCATTAAGTGCTTGCAGATTACATCTGGTTTTGGTCTGTACTGGCTGGCAAAAGCAAGCAAAAGACATTTGGGACTGGCACAGGATTAACCCTCCTTAACAAAAAAAAATCATTATTGAAAATCACTATTTTGCTGACAGATGAGTATCAAGCTTGTGAAGGACTCCATGTTAAGTTTACACTGGATTTAAGGAAAGCTGACTAATTTAAGCATTTGCATACTGTATAATGATTATTTCTGGACAGGTAGGTTTATTTTTTTTCCTCCAATACTTTCACAGTCACTCTAAGTAATGACAAGTCTCTTATCTTTAGAAATATGAAGCATGCTATTTAAAAGCACCTGATTCAGCAAGTTCTAGCAAGGATAAACTGTCCTGATCTTCTTCATTATTTTCAGCCACTTGTACTACTCCTGCTGTATTTTAAGCATGTATTGAAGCTCACATTGTTTTATTTCTTTATTAGCTGAAAACAAAGCCAATTAGGCTCTGGACATGCACACTGCAAGAGCAATTACCACAACTACTTAAGGGAAAAAATAGTGATTTTAAGGATGTTCTGCTTTTCTGAAAACATGCAAACCTAGTAATTTCTGTGGTGAAGACTGTGATCTCAATGCCTTCCTCCATTTTTAGCATCTCCTACAGTCACTGAAACTTACTCTGTCTTGACTGAAACTTTCAAACTATGGGGTCAAATGGATAAATATTATTTAGATTTATATATATATATATACTAGTGATCATGATCATTTACCATACATATCAACAGGACTACACCCTCACAGCCATATCTTTATCACAAGATTGTCCTATGCACTATTTTGATGAAGGGAATCGAAGAGTTTATTCTCTCATTCTACTCCTTTGCATACAGCACAGAACACCATATAGATCCAATTCCCTCAATTCCAAAAGAAACAAAAGCAATTAAAAGTACTTTTAAAACAATCTGCTCTAGGCTAGAGTAGAAAGAAAGAAAGGAAGGAGTCTGCTGCATCTTGAATGGCATTTTCATACTTTGTGAAGTTGGGTTGTTTGAAAGGGTTTTTTTATTGTTTTTTCTTAAACAGCTCTGCTGTCATAAGAAAGATCTAGAAAACTTTCTACAAAATGGTACATCACTGATGAAGGTAAGTGTATACTTAACTATATTAATTTGCACTAAGAAAAACAGTGCTAGTTAAAAATTGTGCAGATGCAACAAAAAGCTCTTCTTGTTTCCTTGTTTCTTCACCAGATGATGATGAAGGAAGGCAACACTAAAACACTTCAAGAAAGAAGACAACACTAAGACACATGCAGCTGATGCATTTTTTCAGCTTGACAGGTATGCTTCCCACTCTTTGTAGCCTAATCTTGCACACATCCCCTTCTACCTAATTTGTATATAAATATGATCTCCTGTTTAGATTCTATACTCTGGTGTTCACTCCTTAGATATGAATTTTCTGAACAGTAATGCATGAAACAATTAACCTTAGTTACACTTCTCACCAAGAAATGCTTAAGGGTTTGTGAAATAAGAGCTCATGCAATTTTGACCTTTGCTAGGTAGCTTAACTTTGGCATGCCCTCACTCCTACCAAAATCCCATCCACGGCGTGCTCTAACTTTGAGAAAAATTCCATGCTGGAATAAAGTCATAACCAAGAAGCCAAACCTGTGTTGGTCTGAGCAAAGTTGGCATGAGTTGCACAAGGGCATGAGGTGAGAGGAAGGAGTCAAGTCCATGATTACATGCAAGGAGATCTGCTTCCCTCTGCGTTAACCTCAACTGGATGCACAGCAACTCAGCCCACATCTGACCTTCTCCAAAGACAACATTCAGGGTCTGTACCTGCTCCAAGCTACTGGCTGTCACGTTGGACCAAATCCAAACAAAAACCTCCCTAGGGAGATGATCTGGTGGGTTAACACCCCAAAGTGAGCCATTAGGGCCACACATGGATGAGAGCAGCCCCGAGGGAACACGGCACACACAGCAGCACCCCACGCCCCGGCTGTAGCCTACCGTGCCTTTATCCTGAAGGCACATCATCAGAGTGCAGACGTCACCCGTCGCTTGGTGGTTCACCAGCACCATGGCTTCATCTTCTGACACTGCTTTAACGTCATCACCCCATTCCACTACTATTAAAAAAAAAACCCAAAAAGGTAAATTAAACAGTGAGCACAGAGAAATCTTTCTATCAACAGAACAAAACGACCCCACACCCAAACTATTATCATAAAGAAACCTACATGCTACATGTCAATTTAAATTGGTACATAGCATAAGGCAGGAATATTAGCAGGACCGTTTTTCCAAGCAGGGGGTATCCAGCTTAGTTCTAAATTGCATGCACAGAATAAGAACAAAACAAAAATACTCTACCAGAACATGTACACAGAGATTGATCTCTTTGTGTCATTACACCATTTCTATATTTAGGGTCTGAAAATTACATAAGCTTTTTGACCCAGCTTTCATATTCATCTATCTCACCCCACTAGATTAAAAAGAAAATGATATTGTCAACCGTGGGTTTTTCTAGCTGGGTTTGTTTGAGGTTTTTTAAACCTAGCAAATTTTTTTCATTTCTACACTCACTATTATTATTCTACTCCAGTAAAAGCAAAACAAAAAGATCTGTATTTGGATCATTAGGTTTAAAATGCTACGTTAAACAAGCTCATTCATTCAAATCTAAACAAGTTAGCTATAGGCAAGAAAGTGGGTTCAGAAAATGCTGCTCAGATGACAGAAACTATTAGTCACTCTTTTGCAGACCAGAGACCAGATGCTCCAGCAGCAAGAATGATGTCAGAAGGAAGATACAGTTAGTTGCTTATCATCCAGCATTTACACTATCAAAACCATGCTGAGATAAGGAAGAGGGGTTAAAATTGGTAATTCCATCATCACCAAGTAACTACGTGGAGAAAGAGAATACTGCCTCCCAAAGAACCCAGGATGGAAAACTAGGAAATGTGTGCTGTAAATTAAAGACCAGGCTGTGTCTAATGCTGCTATTGGGATAAAGAGTCTGTCTTTCTTCAATGAAAGGGATGGACACTGCAGTGCAGGGTAAAGGGAAAGGATGGACAGGCAGAGGACCTCTATTAGTTCCAAAAGAAAAATAAGAGGCATTGCCTGTGCATGTAGGACATAACTATTTTTCTGTGTTTGTTCAGTACCTTAAGTGGTTCTTACTGGCTATTATTTTCAGTTCTGACAACAAAGGAAGTATTTCACCTGGACTACTGACTCTTTTGTACTGTTAGCAGTTCTTTAGGCAGTGAAAAACTCTCAGAACAGGACAATTTTTTTACTACTATCTGTCTTTTAATAGATGGTTTAACTGATGCAAAGGTAATAGCCTACACACTGAAGACAAGAAGCAATAACCCATGCATAGCTTCCCTGTCCTTGAAGTAAGCAATTAGCATCACACTTTTGAAAACTGCCACTTTATTACTTTCTAACAGCTCCCAAATTAGTTCTGAATTGAGACTTGAACACAAAGTAAAAAAATAAAATGCTGTATTTGCTCACAAGTAGATAAAATCAGACTAGAGATATGAAGGTGAAGAGGACTATTCATTCCATAATGTTCAATCTCTTTTCCTTTCCCTGGGAAAGCTAAGCAGAGATCTCTTCTTATTCTTCCCACCATGAACTTGGAAGATCCCCTTTATCCCTCCTCCTCATTATGTGCAAATTCCCTCTAATGTCCTCTCTAACCCCATGGAAGTTGGAAAATGCTTGGCCATGGCAGTCATAGTTGACCGTGCACCTTCCTTATCAAGTATTTCACGTATCTCACTATGGCAGTAACCCACAGAGCAGGAAACCAAGATGAAATGAGAATTGTTTTAAAGGGAAATGAATCAACCACGTACTGACTTCGAAATTATTACTTCAGTGTTTCTATTAAGCAGCCAATATACAAAAGCCAGAGAAAATAAACACATTCCTTTACTATAGATATTTCCCTGGAACATGGCAATTAAATAATAATAATTTAAACCGTAGAACAGTTTTGAAGAAACTCTTCAAAAATGATTCAGAGATCTAACTTTACATTGGCTCATGACTGGAAAATACAAGCTGCGAGAAGCAGCACACAAGTGAGAACAACAAAAGAGGAGAACTTAGGAAGCTTAATTTGCTATAAAAAAGTACACTTTTAACATACTAGGTAACAACTAATATCTGACTTTGAAACTTTCAGATAGGCCCCAGTCAAAGAAATACAGGGAAAAAAGCTTCTCTGGTTGCCTATTTTACCCACTGCTGTTGAATACAAGAGGGTATAAAACAAACAAACAGCTTACAATGCACTAACACGTTTCAGCTGAGAAGTAAGAAAAAGGTGGGCTCTGTGATCCCACTCCAAATGTAAGGTGAAGAAATCTGAAGTTCGATTTAATTCAACTGGTTTACTCAATTCATTTTACCTACCAACCAGCCAGGCTAACAGCTCAACTTGTGCCACTCAGCTGACAGGTAGTGGGTTATTAAATCCCAGGGTATCAGCTAGCCTTCCTCTAGCTTCTTTCCCCTCTGTCATTCCTCCTCAAGGCAAGCAGGCTGTCTCTTGTGCTTAATAACGCTTTATGGTCAATTGATTGACCTGATTATCAAGGAGAAAAGAATCACTTTGTGCAAGTCCTTCACAGAGCTTTTCTAGATTGAAAAGAGAACAGCAAACCACGGGAGTGCAGAGAAAAACTACTGCCATTACTACAGTTTTTTAAAGAAGAATAAAACAAATCCTCAGGTCTCTTAAAATTATAAGTTCACAGTGTCCCTTTAAATTCAGTGGCGGGGATAAACGCTTGTCTTCAATTTTCTCCCCACACTGCAATTTTCCAAAGAAGAACATTTGGCTTTAAGAAATAGTTGCACTGTTATAATCCTCCACTGCAGTTGGAAACACTGAAATCAAAACCTCAGCTGCATGGCAGCAGAACCAACAACACTGCTTTGCTCCACTGTAAGAAGACAGAAAACAGCTCAAAGACAAGTATTTGTCATTCAGAGGCCTGAGATCCTGCAAACATTCCTCCACAGCTTCTTTCTATTGTCAGAGCACATTTTACAAGGACACCAGTTCTGTGTCTACAGCCTGACAAAAGTTAGATTTCTGCAAATGCAGTTTAACATAGTAAAATAACACAAAGTGAGAAAAGAGCAGGAATCATTTTAATGTGGCAAGACAGATGTGACTTAGCTTCACAAGACTTCACTTGTGACTTTGGGTTGTGAACAAAAGGCCTCTCCAGGAAAGGATGAAGACAAATTTACTTGCAATTACATGAACCCTAAGACAGAAATATTTATTCCTCTCTCATAACAAGAAGTCCAAGATGTAGAACATCAAGAAAATATTTCATCTAATGAGCTGCAGACATAGCTTTTTAGGAGCTAATCTTTGCAGAGCTTAAAGAAGAAAACAGAAGTAATAAAGTTTTTTCCATATTTTTACTGAACTATTACTAGCTGTTAAGAGTTCTCAGAACACTTGGCTACTTTGCAATCATGTCTTTAATGTAACCATGTGCATGCAAGTGATGCTATGAATAAATATTCAAGCACTTTAATTACAGTATGGCACTAGGCTGAGCAAAGTACTACTAACCTAACTAAAAATTCAGTAATTTATTTTAGAGTTTTGAATATACCTGGAAGAATGGCAGTCTACTGATCTGTGCAACTGTCCAGCCACTAATATGAACAACTTCATTTTACATACTGTATTTTAAAACCTTAAAAATGGTCTGAAATTTTCACCATCTCTTCTTTGTTACAGTCAGAAGTTTCACTACAGTGTGTGCCCTAAGAATTGGCATAGATCTTTTTGGCATCATAACAACTTAAGTCCTAATTTATTCTTTCAAAAGGCACTGAGTTTTAAAAGACTGACTTTTTATGGCAAGGTCTGGGAAGTGACCTTAAGCATTCTAATCACAAATATTGAAACACATATCACCTAAAGTTACAGTATATGTAATTGATTTGGATATCCACTTTATTTGCTAATTAGACTTGAGTCTACACGATATTCACAACTTTCTCTAGAAACTGGGAGAAGTTAAGAACTTGCAGTCCAGAACTTTCCACAAGATCACAGTATGGGTCAGGTTGGAAGGCACCACAGCGGCTCATCGGGTCCAACCTTCCTGCTCAGGCAGGGTCATCCGAGAGCACGTGGCACAGGATTGCACCCTGACAGTTCTGCAATATCTCCAGTGAGAGAGACTCCACAACCTCTTTGGTCACCCACACAGTAAAGAAGCTCTTCCTCATGTTCAGGTGGAACTTCCTGTGCATCAGTTTCTGCCCATTGTCCTTGTACTGTTGCTTGACACCACTGGGCAGAGCCTGGTCCATCTTCCGACATCTCCCTTCAGATACCTAAACAGATTGATGAGGCTCCCTCTCAGTCACCTCTCTCATTCTTTCCTCCTAAGAAAGATGCTCCATCATCTCTGTAGCCCCTCACTGGAGCAGCTCCAGTAGCTCCATGTCTTTTTTGTACTGAGGAGCCCAGACCTGGACACAGCACTCCAGATGTGGCCTCACTAGAGCAGAACTGAGGGGCAGGATGACCTCCCTCAACCTGCTGCCAATGCTCTTCCTAACGCACCCCAGGACACCGTTGGCTTTCTTGGCACAAGGGCACTGCTGGCTCAGGAACAGCTTGTTGTCCACCAGGACCTCCAGGTCCCTCTCTGCAGAGCTGCTTTCCACCTCCCAGACTGCTGCTGGTGCATGGGGTTCTTCCTCCCCAGGTGCAGGACCCTGCCTTTTTAGAGCCATCTGTAGCTTATTTTCCCTTCTGATCACTTGCAATCACTTGCATCCATGCCAAAAGACTGGCAACTCTTGGAACTGAACAGAACCACCTTTAGTCGATCGCTTGGAAACCTTCAGCAGCAAATAAAGAGCATTACTGAGGAACAGCCTTCCTCAAAAGCCACCCTGCTTTCTAGCAGAAAGAATGTTATTGTTAGGTATTCAGCAGTGACTAACGCCTGACAACCAAGTTTCTATGCTTTAAGCATTTCCCCTCTTACTTAAGCATTTATGTCTGGCAAGTTGCAATCCTGCTTTACTGTTATTCACAAATGACTTGTCAAAGCACGTTTCAGCTGGAGTAGCCATGTAGAGTTGTTCAACTCATTTGTCTCTCCTTTATAGATGGGATTCTTTGATAGCAGGCATTACAAAATCCCAGAAGTGACGCCAGAGGTTAAATACTATTTAGATGTTTTTCACCCTTCACAAAAAGGTTAAAGGTATTTATCTCCGGGAATTGGTTGCCTACAGTGAAAAAAAAGGAAAACAAACAATGGACTAAGCTAATTACCACACAGTTAGTCTTTTACATTTATTAAGAATGTATTTTAGGGTCAGAATGTATTCCAAAACACCTACATAAAATCAGACATGTACTACTGGAAAAACAGCTCTTCCTATCCCACCCATTCCTTCCAAAATTCCTACTGCCAAGGAAGACCTCATGTCTTGCTTTTAATAACACACAAGATGTACAGATGATGAATAAAAATAGAGCACAGAAAAGGAGGTAAAAAACACACGTACAATATCACATCTCATTAAACATGGCTTTGCTTAACATACTATCCTTTTTCTATTAAAGAATGTACCCTTCCTAACAAAAGTATTGTTGATTTCAATACGTATCTTTAGGTTGTAAACATGTCGTTTCAAACCAGATTTTGATAACAAAAAGAACATCCTTTACAAGTAACTCAATTCAGAATTTTATGATGATGACAGGAAAAACCTGCCAGTGCAGGTCTGTTTATTTCCATTAAGAAAAACTGACAATAGAAAATTCAGAGTAGGAGCAGCAGCTGGGGAAGGGAAGGCTGCAAATAAAGGGAGGTTGTTCCTGCAATACATTTTAATAAACCCAGGTTGGGCTTAAGATGTCCCAGTCACGACCTTCGTTTTTCTGCAACAAACCATTCTGCACACCTCTACACTTCACTGTAGGACACAATACAAATTTTCTTTTTGCCTTCAGTTCTTCTTAGCTTCCATCCTCTCCTTCTGCAGTTCAAAGTCAGATCTGCTTTGTGGACAAGAGCACTTTAGCAGTCACAACATTTATTCCCTAAGTCAACCCACCCTCTTACTTCAATTAACCAACAGTCAGAAGTGTTAAAAACAGGAGACAATTACTACAGAGATGCCCTGGCTCTGTCACCTTCCTAACCAACCCAGGAGCCATGTTTTACCTAAAGCACAGCAGTTCCTTTTGGAAACAGGCTCTAGCAATGACTGCTTTTGAAGACTGACTTAATTTTCCTTGAGTGCACATTCAAGACCTCATGGGTACAGTTTACTTGAGTTCTATAATTCACTGGCACAAGAGATGATACCTGTGGCTGAAAAGAGGGCTCCTTTTACCCATATGTGAATGAGAATGAATAATCAGCAAAACCTTAGCTCACCTTCAAGGAAGCAAACTTCTGCCCGACATAAGTACTGGCAATACCATTTCAAGAGCATCAGCACTTCGCAGTTGTACCAGGCAAGCAGTTTATATGATGAGAAAACTTTTAAAATTAACAGATATTATCACAATACACAAGCTATGATCACAGCAGATATTTATGGAAGAGTTCCAATATATCTCAAATATTACAAGAACATGTCTTGCATGAAACACACCCTCCACATTTTCTGGACGTCTCAGTTATTTTATGCCGCTCCCACAACACTGCTTGAAATGTACAGGCACCCAAGTCCCACAGCTCATAGTTTTGATCATCCAAATTGGAAGCTCAGCTGTAGATGGTGGTTCCTGCTCCCAAGGAGTACCACAAGTCACAGTGTTTGTAGCCACACAGGTAAATGGGAACTCTGAGACGTGAAGATTGCCATTGATGTCAGCTTTCATGACTACAGTGGTAATGAACTGTAGCAGCTGAGAAGGAACCCCGCTGTCTGTTTTGCTGCTTCTATTCTTAGAAAAGCAACTGCAAGACTGAAGAAGGAGATGGAGTGCTGAAATCCTTTTGAAGTACCTCGCGCTCATGAGTCAGAGCGCTCGCAGAAGGAGGGAGCTGAACAGCACATTCCTCCCCGGTGACAGATAAAATATATTAACCACCCAGAGGAACATCAGTGCATTCATGAGCTAATATCCTAATGCTCTAATACCTTACATATTGCACTTGTTATAATGGCCAGGAAAAAAAGAATACTTTGTTTGAAGTCTGGAAGGGGAAGCAAAACAGTGGGGTAGTCTGGCAATTTTTTCTCACCATTAAAGAACACTTCAAAATAAAACATCAGAACAAGTAAAGGTTATTAAGGGATACTGCAATCAAATGCTCAGGCCTAGAAGTTGAAAATTATCCTGACAAGTTTTAAAGTATGCACACAAAAAACTACCTAGTTAGTAGCACATCGTCACCAAGGTCCTAAAAAGGCAGGTGAACCTGAGCCAAGAGTGAATACACTCCAGATTAACTGCCACCACTTCAGTTTATGTGCAAAGCTGACATCCTGTACCATTTGGGTCATTCCTAGTTACAGTGTGGAAAGAAATAATGTCAACCTATGCTCAAAAATGTCTATTTCATTTTATTTATGAAATAAAGACTAAATTTACAGGACTGTCTTCAAGATTACCATAAACCAAAAAAGGTATGTAAGCTAAAGATGAACTTTTGCCTTTTCCGGGTCAAAAGCTTCTAAACACTGGGGATGACCAAAAGGTTGTAATGTCATAAGTGACAGAAGCAAAGAAACATATTTTCATAAAACAAACATCGAAGAGATTCTGAATAGAAGGATCTCAGCTAAGTTGTTACGTAGAGCAAAGACAAGATTTGCAGCTTACTAAGACTGCACAATTTTACACAGGAAGAAACATCATTTGACAATCACTGACCACAAAATCTATCATATGAAAAAAATCTGCCATGGAATTTTGGTCCAGAGATGTTTTAATCCTCCTTAGAGCGGGAGTACAGATTTTAAAAGACAACCAAGACATATAGGTTTTTTTTTACCACTATGCACTTTGTGATTCAAGTCCAAGGTCAGAGACAAGGATGGAAACACCACAGGCAATCTCTCATCATAGAGGTCAGCACTTGCTTAACTAGACCTGTTGTCAGACAAGGCTGTGGGTCCTGCATTTCAGTCTCTTTATCCACAAGAATAATTTTTATAAGTGAAGAAGGGTTCTCACCAATTAAGCACATGACTTTAAATACTGAATGCACATAATACTTTTCCATTGTTTTAAAATGCAAGAGTCAAACTCTCAGGGTTTCACCTGTAACACTGATGTTTACTTTTAACAAGAGGCAAATGTGATGTTGGACTACCCTAAGTTGATATCTGTAAAGTCCTTTTCAGTGTACTGTACACTGAAACCACAGTAATTTAACTATGGTTACAATGCAAAACGTATCCTAATCTCAAAGAAAACTGTATCTGTAACACTGCTTTATGAAAAACAGCCTGGCTTTTCTAGAATTAAAAAGAAAAGTTGCACTGAGAGCAGCAATTCTGGAATACAACACCACAACATTTCAAGCATGCTTTTAGCAAAAGGTTAAGTACTACAGAAGAGCGAGAGAGGAGGAAGGAGTATTGGTTTTCTCTGGTAAAAAAAACATACCAGTGCAGCTGGGTAAGGAAAATATGCTACAAATACAAAGCTTCCTATTATTGTTACCCTTATCACCCTTCCAAGCAAATAACAGTTGGCTGAGGCTCTGTATTTTTAATAACTTGAACCCAGCAGGTTGCTACAGTACTTTACCCATACTCATTGTGCCCCATCACTACTGCTGTGCCACTAACCAAGCGGGAGCCGAGCTGATGAACAGGGTCTGACTCAGCAAACACCAACAGGCAGGAATAAAAGTGCTACAGCACTTTTGTCATTATTTTCCCTTTAGAAACTACCAGTATCTTAAAAAAAATACCCATCTGCTGCATGAGCTGGAGAACTTGTTCCCTCCTGGATTCAAGTCAGAAAATACCAAATGACTTCATGCTCAGTATATAAAGTGGGGAGAAGAGGGAAGAAGTGGGATGTTTGGAGTGATGGTGCTTGTGTTCCCAAGCAAACACTATGTGTGATGGAGCCCTGCTTTCCCAGGGATGGCTGAACACCTACCTGCCTGCCATGGGAAGTGGTGAAAGACTTCCTTGTTTTGCTTTGCTTGTGGGCCCAGCTTTTGCTTTCCCTATTAAACTGCCTTTGCTTCAACCCATGGGTTTTCTCACTTTTACACCATGAATTCTCTCCCGGATCCTGCTGGCGGGGGAGCGACCAGGCAGCTGTGTGGGGCTTGGGTGGCTGGGGTTAAACCATGACAGGCCAACAAAGAGTCACTGAGACGATTAAGGGACCACAGCATCTTTCACAGGAGAGGCTGAGGGAGCTGGGAATGTTCGGCCTAGAGAAGAAAAGGCTTCAGATGGAAAATCGCACCCATGTGTCAGTACCTGATAAGGGCACAGAGAGAGGTGTGAACATGACTTAGCCAAACTCTTCCCTGAAGTATCCAGTGACAGGTTGAGAAGTAACAGGGACAAATAAAAAAACACAGGATATCCCACATCAACATAAGGCAAAAAAACCCCCAACAACCAAACCACCAAACATTTGTACTACAGTATGTTTCTGGGTTGCACAACGAGGTTGTGAAATGTCCATCCTTGGAGCTATTCAAACCCTGACAGGACATGAACCTGTGCAACCTGTTCTAACCAACCTTGCTTTGAGCAGGGGATTCAGCTATATGATCCTCAGAAGTCCTTTCCAACCTAAACAATTCTAACAGCTTGATACCAGGAGGAAAAACACAGTGTTAACAGAATTCTCTCTTAGTGGATATGTTCAACTACAACAAAACCTACAGCTTCATCCTGCAGCATGAGAAAGAACAGCCTTTACAATCACAAAGCACATGTTGCAAATACAAACTGGTAAGGTTTTTCTGTCTTACTGCTGCAGAACTGCAGCAAAGACATAAATCTGAAAGATAGTTCAAACCTTAATATGAAAGAAACCGAGTATGATTCATCTGGGATCATCAAACTCGGGCAAAAAAGTGGAACCAACCCAGAAGCTTGTGGCTAAAATGCTTTTTAGCCACAATAAGCCATTGTGTTCACTGCTAGGAAGTCTTGATACTTTCATCTGAAGATCTTCATTTAGGTATTTATATCTTTAGTTAGATTATGGAAAAGTAAACTCCTCTATTGAGCCTGTTTTGTCTGCATGACAAACAAAACGCATGTAAGCAGCTACATTGAAACTGAGCTACTTTAAGTTACTCAAACACCAAGATATTCAAATTACTACTTAATACTCAGATACAGCTACTGACACCTACTTAAACACAAAACTTAAGAGTAAAAAACAAGTAAACAGAGGACCCCAACATGTAAAGTGGGAAGGCCTCAATTATTTCCCTTATTACCTTTATCTACGATATTTATCTAAAATAGTTTCCTAAGATGCTCTTATACTTGAGAAGCAGAGAAAGAGTCACTGCAACATCATGGGAGCATCTGTGCTGGTGGAAAAAAAAAACAGGAGGGGCAAGCCAGCACAATCAGGGCTATCAAAAGATGGCATGATGGGGCAGCAAGCACCAGTTGAACCAGGATGAATCCTTACAGAATTGTGGTTTGCTACACTGGAAGACCTGCTGGGCAAGTCTGGTTGGCCCAACAAGAAAAGCACAATCAGTTCGAGTCACCCAGGTTACCTTCAAAATTGCTGTGAATTTCTTTTTGAAACAAACCTGTTAGGCATGTTGTGGTCTCTGGAGCACAGCAAGTGTAGAGTTTTTAAAGAACATGTTTAGAACATGCTAAAAACCTGCAACCTCCCCACTCTGTTTCTGTAAGCTTATGTACAAGAGAAAGCAAAACATCCTTGGTATAAAATTTTTGTAGCCATGTGTCACAGAGACTACAGAGCCACTATTTAGGCAGGGACAGGGTGACAGCTGCTTAATTTTTAGTGAGCTTTGGATTTTTTTGGGGAAAGCAAATCAAAGAAAAATATTTCTCCCTAAGACAGCAGTCTGAAAGCACAGCCTGTCACAGTTAAAGTACTGCATCCTGCAATAACCTGAGCTGTCTTTGCAGAATCAACCGACTAGACAGCAGAAATTACCCAGAGGCAGTATCAAAAACTACAATACCACTACTAGTTTCCTTCTGAGTCACCAGCAATGGTATGCACTACTAATGTTGCTTGTCTTTCCAGATGTGAAATTCCCCACGATGCCAAAAAGACTCATTCATTAACTCAACTGTTAAGGTGGCTCAAGAAGTACAGCTAACATATCATATAGCCTTAAAAAGCTAATAGATACAGGACTAAAGCAGTCAGACAAAATCCAATCTCCAGAGGAGACAATGCCCAGAAAACAGAGCCAGGTTTTTGGCCCTAGAGTAAAGGGAAACATTTCAGACTGTGTCATCAACACCAAAAAACAGTATATCCAAACCAACTGGGTGAAAAATCCCATTAGGAGAATGGTCTATGCAGAACAAATGACTTGTGAAATTGCAGGCCTGTTTCTTACAGACAGAAAACTCTCTCTTTCGAAGTGGGGAAAGGCTGAAACCTGCTTTGCAGCCTCAGCTGTTCACTCTGATAATCCTGATGTAAACTAGTCAGCCTAGAACAAGCTGGCCAAAACTAATAATCAACAAGTCACCATACAGGAACACAGCACTCCCACAGCTCCCATTCAACTGTTGAGCTGCTTCTGCAGAGGTGCATGCTGCAGGACTCTGTTAGGGATCAAATCTTCTTCTTTATATGGAAGAAATAGGGTCTGCATTATGTAATCCAGAATAATATAAATAATGGGGAAACTGGACAAAGATTCACTGAAAAACATGCACCCACAGGGTGAAAGCAAGGCTTTAAATAATTGGGGAAAATCTGTAATGCTGTTTCAAGAAGAAAATAAGACATGAGCAGAGTCTGATGGCCATAAAGAAATAAAGATAAGAATAATCTACTGTCACTGTATATTCACTGATAACTGTTGAGCTGTTCAAAATCAAATCCTGATAAAGACTGCATAAAATTTTCATTGTTACTTAAGAGGGAGCAAGCTCTATCACTAAAAAGTTCTGCAAAAACTGCTAGTTTACTCTTTGGGAGTGGGGGGGAAAGTGAGGTATTTTGAAAGCCATAGTTCCAGCCATACAGAAAACTCTGCTCTCACTTAATCTAGATTCTCCAGTCATCCCAGTTGAAAGTAGGGCTTTAAAGAGCAAGTAACTGGTGGCATATAGCAATGAACCTGCCCAAGAAGAGATGGCCATTTCCTCTCCTTTCAAGATTTGCAGATTGCAAGCTTCCAATATAATAACAAGGCAACCAGGGCATCTTGAAGCTTTTCTCAAAGAACACAGCTGCAGAAATGACATGACATATGCAGCAATTTTCCAACAAATATCCCAAGGCCATGCAGTATCAAGTCTTCCCGGGGACAGCAGAAGAACTCAGCCAAATTTAGTTATTACATACTGCACGAGGGACTGGAAAGGGTGGCCAGCAATGAAAATACACTAGTTGTAAGTCTCATTCACATTTTTTACTGCAAGTTTTAAGTTACTGTATGATTTGGGACCACCAACTTTTCAGAGCACTACACAAGAGGCTCTTTTTGAGGTAAAAGGTATGCAGAATGCAGGAAACTGTCACTGGACTGCAGGAGGAGAGAAAGCAATTTCTCATAGGAAACTGATAGAACACAGCTATTCTAGTGCACTAGTAGTTAGAGAGGTAACTCAAGGGTTTTCTGGTACCCATGAAACATCCACTGAAGTGCCTTGAGGTTTATGAAATACAGGAACCAGAAAACTGCAATAGGACTGCAAGTGAGCAAGCATTGCTTTTCTTTAAACAAGATGTGGAACTTGCCTAAAACTCCAAGTGAGAGTTTGCATTCATCTCTCTGTACATACAAACCCTAATTAACAGCATGGTGAAAAGCCTGATCAGCCCCCAAACATTCAACTGCTTAGCTCTGAACTGCACCCCTGGGTCTGAGCACAGGCAAGGGTTACACCAAGAGGGTACACATCAAGAAAAGCTGCCAGAGTAACAACAGTTAAGGACTAAGACTATGCTTTTCAAAAGATATGCTATGTTAAAAAAAACCAACTAATTACACTACTGAGCAAGGAAATCATTTTCTCAGTGTTCAAATCAACTGGGCTCAGAAAACCATGGTATTTCATATATCCTTTAAATAAGTCATATTGATTAAATACAAACAAACAAAACCAGATCTCAATCTACTCTTCCTCCTCAGGGAAGCAAACTGCATGACTTTAACCACTGGCTGAAGGTTCAAGTCAAGAAAACAATACTATTACGGAAGTCAAGATTCTAACTGTGGTAAGATCACCCCTTATATCCCAGCTCTGATCATTAACTTCTGTTTACCTAAACCAAGTTGACACCTTGCAGTTACCTTTTCATATTCTTCAGGTCTTGCCTAGGTTACCACAAGACATGATGATGTCTTGTTATACAGCTGATGTTTTCCAGCCCAGCTCATTGTCCAGTACAAATAATCACCACATAAAAGTTGTGCCAGATGTATTTGGAAAACCCTTTACTTTCAGATTAACTGGGTTAAATGGGAAAAGCAAAAGGCCTTTCAGTGCATTTATTTGTTGTCTCCTTACAGTGACCTCAGAACTGAGGAGCTTGTCTCCACTTGAAGGACACTGACCATTTAAATAATTTCAACTTAGTCAAGTCTGGACAGAAAGAACAGCTACTGAGTGCCTGAATGATCACAAGAACACTGAGAATGCAGATGCAGCATAATCTGAAAATTAATATCCTCAAGCCATAAAACAGACTACTAATCAACAGCTGCAGCATTACTCTCTTCTCCACCCACACACCTCTGTGCCATTCTCCAGTTCCAGCGGGATAGCGTGGCCATAAACCACAGAACACACCCAGGCACTGGGCAGTCTCAAGTTGCAGTGTGGAGGGGGACACTTGAAAATGAAAGGCCTGCAAAGAATCAAAAAATAACTGGGTACAGATGCAAGAAAGAAAGATAAACCTTTTAAGAGAAGCCTTAAATGTTTCTACCATTAGGTTTCAAGGACTTTGAAAAACTTCTCATCCACGCTAAAAGTAACAGTCTTTACAACAAGGAAGTTGTGACATGAACAAGAACTGTGAAAACACTGTCCCTTGGACTTGTTAGATACCAGGTTAATTTTTTCCAAATAATGGATTTTATAAAGGCCAGGGGGAAAATGATGTTCGGTTACCACAAATTTAATGAAATAATTTAATCATAAACCAATTAGAAGCCAATGGTGCAAATAAATATAATAGTAAATTCCTATATTTAGTTTTATGTTTCTGTTTATGCAAATCCCATTACAAGAGGCCACAGAAAGTTTGAGAAGCATGCTGGAATGTGTATGACACCAATTCTGGCTGGGAACTTAAGTATTACTTTTGTTGGTATGACACAACAAATGATTCAAGAGAACAAAACCTCTTATTAAATTTGCCCGAGGTTATGCTATACCAGTTCAGCGACTTTTAAGAATTAAATGTGTGGCCAGGTTTCAGGTTGACAGTAAGCAGAAGCCCATCATAAAATCAGAAGTAATACCTTTAATGGCACACTCAGGCTATCGCAAATTAAGTAATTAGCAGGAAAAAACAGCCTGTCATTTTATTATTATTGCTGATGTACCTCAAAGCAGCAGCAGAAAGTTTACTGGTCCTAATTTTAAAAAAGTTTAGCTCTCTGGCATCTGTTACTATTACAAAACAAATAATCCTCTTACACCTGCTGACAGCTGCAAGAAGTACCTTGGATTTGTGGCCAACAGCCACTACTTGGAATTTCAATAGTACTTTTCACAAATATAAAATGGTCACTCTACAGAAACAAATTTATTCAAACATTCTGAGTGGATGATTTCAGTATCTATCCTTCGTCCTCGGGGCACAGACCAGTATACAATGCACCTTTAATGAAATACCCAGTCTCAAATTATGAAATATGTTTCTACAATGACAGTAATTGACGCTTCTCCTTCTCCCTCTCTTCTCACTCCTCAAATTAAAAAAGAATTCCACAGCTCAAATATTAAAAAATTTCTATAGATTTGGAACAAATGGTGAAAATGACAGCAGGAAAATGCTGTGAAACAAAAAAAGAAAAAGAACAGACTTCAGAGTACTTCAATTAAAAGCTACTTCGGTGCAGAGCAGTTTCTCTGGAGAGCACCCATAAAGGGGTTTAACAACAGAGTTGTGAAAGAGACTGTGGAAATAGGCTTCTCCATTTCAAATATAGAAGGGTGCCACAAATGAAAGATTTGATGACTCTCGAACTTCTACTTTACAATTAAATGATTAATGTGAATACTTGTAAGTCTGTGGGTAGCAATAGGCACTGTAAGCACTTTAAATGCAACTTGTTATGATCTGTGGCTACTAGTGCGTTGGCTTACTCTTCTTCTGAAACTCTTGCCAAAAGTCTTACAAATGACTTTTTCTTCAAACAAAAAGAAAACTAGGCAAAAAAAAAAATAAAAATAGTAGGGCTACAAAAGTCTAGCACTCCCACAGAGTTAGAGCTTTGGTCAATACAGGTCCAACATTGAATTCTACCTATCCAACCAAATCCGCCGTACTTTGCTCAAAGAAAACTGCCTCAGATCAAACCCAGTGAGCAACCAGACACTCAGATTTACTATACAGTTTTTGCTAAGTATCAGGAAAGGGTGGCAATGGGACTGGAAAAGAAGGGAGGAGACCACCTGCTACAGCTCCTTCCCACAGCAGCCACCCAAAATAACCCTTTGCCCTCCTACAGGGACACCACTTGTGGTTACATGAACTCAGCTCTGCATTTTGGCTTTTTAAGTTCAGTAGGATGTTAAAACAAATCAGAGAATGTAAGCAATGAAGAGGAAAAAAAAGGTATGCTTCAGTATTTTCTCCCCTTGAAACAGAGGAGGAACAAAAGTGCTCTTCCAGCCTGCAGAAATCTTGTCAAACTCCAGAAGCCCAAGACAGGCACCAAATGATCTTGAGGGTTTCGCAACGTGTTAACCAAGACAACAGAATTACCTGGGCAAAGACCTCACTGTTGCCACATTCCCTTCCTCTGTTACTAAGTTAGAAGACCAAAGTATTAGGTTTGATAATACAAACAGAAGAGTTCCAAACACAAAAAATATTCATTTGTTCACTTTTGTATCATCCATGCAAGAGGTTTAACAGACATTTACATTAACCACGCCTGCATCTGGAAGCATTTTTACAAATGTAAACTGAACCTCACAGGTCCTTCATTCTCTATTAATGTATACACAGGCTACAGTTATATTTACTTCCAAGTAATGCTGCTGACAGGAGAAACATCAACTGAGTTTTATGCCAGAGAAAACCACAGGAAATAAAAATGGGTAAGAAAGAAGAATGCATTTGGAAAGCAAACTGGCAGGTACCAGAGTTGGGAGATTTTCCAGGCCATCTATATATATTTATGCATATCAAAACAGGACAGGTTCAGGTACAAAACTCAAGAGGCCACACTTCTAATCTGATGCCTTCATGAGTGCTGCACAGTGGTAGAGAACCCTTATTGACAGACTCTCATGCTGCTTACAACCCACACCACTGCTCTCTCCCAGGTTTTCCCAAATATACTCAAATATACCTTGACCTTCATGTTTTTACATGTCCCTGGGTCAGATTCACAACTGTTTTTTTCTTTGATCTGCCTAGAGTCATCTCAGCATCACTGCTCTTTCTTGAGAGTTTGTTGTGGTTTTAAGAGGAAAATTAACACTGTCCTGGACAAAATCAGGATGGAATTTCGGTCAGGTTGATGTCCTCCCAGTCCTCTTTTTAGGAGGCTACCTGAACTTCTGTTCAATTTAGAGCAGAAGGTATTGAAAGCTCAATACATTAAGTTCTTTTACCAGTTAGCCTTTTTCCTAACATTAAGACTAAAGAGTTTTCTGCATATGCCTTTTGGACCTAAAAGGCTGTGCTAAGCAAGGTGTATTAAACCCTACAGGAAAGGATGCTGCTTCCAGCACCATCTGCCACTGCCAGGTTAATGTGTTGCTTCAGAAGCAGAAGTAACAAATGCTGACTTCCCGAAACCTCGTTGTCTAACCTCCTTCTCCCCAACAAGATGGACAAGATATGCTGGCACTGTGGCAAACCCTAAATCATTGATGCACTGTTTGAACAAGCAGCAGATGTCAAACAAGACATACAATGGCTGAGTCTGCCTGCACTACCCTCAGCTGAGGCACAAACTTGGGTCTCTCTCCTCCACTCAGCTGTCAATTTTCACAAAACTCATGAGAACACAATTATGCCTGAAATCCGAACCATCTGGTCAATTGCAGACAGATTTGCAAGGAAGCAAATCAGAAGTGTGGGAGAGGTGAGAGAAAGAATAGCTGTTAAACAAGTAACTTAATCTTATCAGGAAACTATACTTAAACATGGTCACATTTATCTACATGGGTAATAAAAACCCAAGTCACAAAATTATATTAAAATGGTGTTTGATGGCCCACCACACTCAAACATAACTGATGCTTAAATTAACCAAAAGTATGCATTCTTAATATTGATGGGGTTTTTTCTCCCCCCAAGTTCTGGCAAGCAAACACAGACACTATGGACTCTCACAGAAACTCCACATGCTTGTAACTACGTGATCCTAGAAAACCAATTAAACTAAATTTTAAGAGAAGTCAAAGGCCTCCCTTTTGCCACCAAAAATACCCCAAATCCACAAGAACTGATGCCACTGTCCTAAAGAAGCAGCTTTCCTGAGCTCATGTCCTCCAAAACAGTAGCAGCTCTGCCCCTTGGTCTTAGAACACCATTTCTATTTTTAGCTCCACATAAGTGAGCAGCAGTAATAAAGCTATTAATCTTTCCTCCCCTCCTTTACTTAAATTACAAAGCTGAGGTGAGTCTCTAAGCTATGAACTGTTAAACTCCTTAAACAGGGACATTTCCTTACCCTTTACAACTGCAACATTTAAACAAGAAGTTTTCAGGTTATGCTGTATGAATCAAAAGAACTAACACCATTGGCATTATCTGGTAAAGCACTGGGAAAAGGCATAATGAAAGTACTTAAGAAAAAAATGAAAAAAAACCTCCAGGTACTACTGTCTTATTAAATCTTAAAGATGTGAAATGTTCTACCTTTTAAGGGGGACACTAAAAATCCCCTTCTTCTTTACAAAGAGTCAAGGAGATTGAATCTCTTCTATTCTGGCTAGGAAACAGAATCACTGACTTGCCCAATTTGGTTCTACTTTGAGTTAGGCTGTGAGTGAAATGGTTCTGGTTTGATTTCAGCCTGCACTAATGAGACTGATGACTCTCTTAGAGAGGTCTTAATTCTTCAGTAGCTTTAGAACAACTGAGACAAAACTATTGAACTGTGAAGGTGAACCACTGATTTTTTTTTTAGTATTATTCTCCATCCTGTCCTTTACATATTTTAGAAGAGAAGGTATAGCTGTTCATTGAGACAAAACGTTCCCTAAGCTCTCCATGATGGTTCTCATTTCTTTTCTGAGCTACTTTACTTAAATGTTTATTACTTTATAATGTTCAACACTAAACAACTTCTGCAACGTGTTGGCTATTAGTGCAGCTTAAGTACTTTTGAAGTTCTCTTGAATTGTCTCTGTAGCTGACAAATTCAAATAGTACACATAAATAACTTAAGAGGAACCCCACTGCTGAGCTTGCACTAGAACCACTGGTCTTCTTATTCCTTTATCAACTAGTTTTCAGTTCACCCTAGTCCTTTGTTCTCACCCTAAGCTTAGTTTTCTTCTCTAAAAGAATTTGGCAGAAGGCACTTTTCCAATCTAAACAATATTAACCAGTTAAGAAAACAGTCAGAAAAGATGAAGAAGTCTACTTCAGTGACATTTTATTCACACACTAAAGCCCTATCCTGCACAGGACTGCTCTCTTGAATTGGGGCCATAATCAGTAGTTAAAAAAATACACTAAAGTTGGTACTGTCACCAAAACATGCATTTCCTTCCTCTTTCTCCTTGCTGTTTTTACCTACCTTCTCTCACCACACCCACAAAATGGACTGGGTTAGTGATTGTGTTTTCTAATTCACCCAGCAAAAAAAGGGGTGGGTAGTTTTAGCGTGGGCCAGGGCCAGCTGTGATACAGATCACCATACAACCATTAAATATTTGGCCAACTGAACTGAAGCAATGGTGCTAGGATAAGTCTGAAAGGCTGAGACTGGCTTTCTTCTGCAGCACTGCCTGCTTGAAATGCTTTGGTGGGGGGGGAGTGGAGAGGAAAAAACACAGACCAGCCTCATACACAGAATCCCCCACTGGTGTCACAGAACATTTTTGGGAATACAAACACATTAGCCTTATTTATTTCAGTAAGTGCACATCCAATGGCTGGACTTTTATCTGAGCTGTGCTGGCTGCAGGAGCAGTGCAATTCCGTGCCTATGCAATCATGCATTTGACATGTCATCCTCCACATCAGAGTTTACATCCCGCTGCAACAAATGCCAGCCAGTTACGTATCTTGGAGCTGTACTTCAGCTCAGGTCACACTGAAGAATTACACCACTAAGACTGTATTCCATAAAGGATTTACTGACTATCCTGTCTAATTAAGGTTGCACAACTCTTCCATTTTTCAGCACCTTAAAACCTTGCCAAACTAACCTTTGGCAAGACTTTTCTATCCCTCTCAGACACGAGAGAAAAAGGGCAACTGATGTATTCTGTTTGTCTGTTTGAGCCTCATTCTAAAAAAGTAACTTCCCAGAACAAAACATCAGAGAAAATAAATTTTCTTCTCCACATTAAACATTCAATTTTTTTCTCCAGCTTTCTTGAAAATCTCTAAAACTTTCACGCTTTAGAACAGTTACACTAAATGAGAGTGAGAAATTGCATCTTTGACATAAAGGCATAATCTCTGACACGTCCCAATACACACGACGACACTGCTCAAGTGGAAAAAAAATCACTTCAAAGAATTCGTGGACAAAGAATTTAACTAAGATTTTTCTTGTCCAAATCAAAGCCGGACAAAGCTTTCCTGTAATTATTTCACATGGTTCCTAAAAGCCTACGATCAAGGAACAGAACAGGAAAAGGTGAAGAGAACAGAGACACACCTCTCAGGTATTCTTAGTCATATCCTTTCAGTAATGAAGGGAGAAGTAAGAAGACTAGTGTGAATAGATATGTTAAAAACAAAGGCCCAGAAGAACTAGGAGGGATAAAACACATGCTAAAAATAGCAAACTTGGCAATAAGGCGGAACAGAACCCAGAATTCCTAAAACTTTGTTTTCCTTTGGCTGTTAGCACATGAGCTAATTTAGATGCATCCCACAGCCATTGCTGGACTTAAAAGTATAGAATCACACCTTTCTGTATAGGTATTCATCAATAATTTCATCTTTACTATGCTTTGGTAGGCTTCCAATAGCTCTTGTATTATCCAGAGTAGGTGAAACGGGAGCAGAGACCAACCTGCTCTAAAAAAAAAAAAAAAAAAACAACAAAAAAAAAACCCTAAACAAACAAAAATAAAAAAAAGGACTTAAATATCAACAAACAATAAAAACAAGAGTGTGTGCTTTTACTCTAAGTTTTGTGCCAGGAGGCAGCAGCTTTCTGAAAATAAAACTCAGAGAATATTTCACTATCTAATCTTTTAGAATGACCCTTTACAGTGAAATGATACAACAGAAAAACAAAATACAAGCTTTACTGCTTTTGAGACACTAGATTACATTTGCTGGCATTAGATGAACTACAAAGAAGTATGGTAACTGTAACCCATGTTCCCAAAAGGAGATACGGGGATTTCCTGATGTGATTTCTCATGTCATTAGAAAAGGACAAGGGTCTTTGTATAGCACTCTTTGCAGACACATCACATGCATGGAGAAATTGACACTGAGTTCACTGTACACTTTCCCTCCTCTTACGCAAAGCTGCAATGGGTGTTTGCTCTGAGGCCATGGTGGAAACAGCTCCAGTGTCCCCAACTCATTCAACTCTGACCTTTTCTTATCGAGACAGCTCCAAAGTTACACACAAACCTCCTCTTACAAGCAGCAAAATGAATTCAAAGTCTCCTGCTTGATCTATAACCTTCACATCAGGGAAAGCTTCATTTAAGTCACAGATTGCCTAGAAACTCAACACACGCCCACAGCATAAACCAGAAGTTTATGTGCAGTACATTGCTACCCAAATCTACTGAGTCACATCAGGTATTTTTGCACATTCTAAGAAAACGTTAACAAGAACAATTTTCCTTCTCCATTTCACACACTGCCTGACCCCAAAACCAGAAGCTGTTTTGCTGTGCCTCTCCCTGCCCAGTCCTCAGAGTAGTGACTGGACCCAAAACCAAAATACTGACAGTGAAAAATCACACTGTAGGAACTGAGGAGGGTAGAACCAATGGCAGGGTTAGAGGCATACATAGGTCTCCTGAAATAACACTGCCTGCCTTATTTGGGAGAAAAAATTTACTTTATCTCATCTGCTGTCCTTCAGCTTCTGCTGCACTTCCTGCCCAAGGAGAGGGGCTGACCCGTCATGAGAAGCAGCGCAGACAGCAAATGTTGTCTGCACCAAGGAAGTGCTGTCACAGCAACTCCACCTGTATCTTTTACAGCTCTGGAAGGCAAAAATATTTGCATTCTTAGAAGATTAGAGGAATTAAGGCTGTCGACTCATAAAACGGAAACAAGATTTTGCATCAGAAGGAAAAAAAAAGTATGACTGCTGAAAAAATTACAGAGTGGTCACATCCTAATCACATATGTAACAGCCAATAAAAGTTAAATCACCTGGGAGGAGAGGAGATGGGGACAATTAAAAATCAAAATCTCAATCTCAGTTTTTCTTTACTTGGCTGAACAACAGAGAAGGAAAGAGAAATTCTCCTCACTTGACAAAACCTGACAATTCTTACAGACACTCTTTAAAATTAGTCATCATCCTGGCTGACACAGAACAGCAACACCATAGGATTGGTTCACTTTTAATTAAGCGCTGCATCATTACACTAGCAAGCATACTCACAGCACTAAGAGTTTTTGCATGTGGTAAGAGGTGAATAACTCTCTTCCACCTGCCCACAGCCCACTGACCTATCCAATATTACTGCAAGGCTCTGTGTGTCACTGAGAGGCTGAAACACAAGGTTTTGTCTAAGTGTCCTCTTTGCTGCTGGAACATCAAATACTCCAGGCACAGCTCTGAAGAAACCCACTCCCCAGGTGCACACAACCCTGTAGAGCCCACAGCTTCTCTCCCCTGGTGCTCTGACAGAGGAGCTGATGATTGCTGCAGCCAAAGGACACTCACACTCCGCCAGCTCCTCCACATCCGCAGCCAGAGGCGCAGGCTGGGCACAAGCACTGCTCCCTACAGCGGGACCGAGCTGCGTGGAGCAGTGGAACAGAACATCAGCACCCTGAGTGTCAGGACTGCATTGCCAACTGATTACTCTGTGGTCCTAGAGACTCCTAACTGCAATACTGAAACAACACCATCACAGGCTCCTACCGACTCCTGCATTCAGACAGCAGGAGAGGCAACAAAACAGTTTGTTTCTGTGTAATTAATTAAGCAAGCTTCTCTCTAGCAGTCCTGGTTTTGGTGATTTGATTAGGTACATGGACAGTACACTTAGTCTGCAATACTTGACCAAACAAGATTCAATCTGTGAGACGATTGCTTTAAAACTAGTTTTGTAGGTGAGCAAAAGGTCATCAGAAATTCACCACCACAGATATGCTCCATCTCCCTCCCATCTACTGCACTATTTAGTGCTATCTGGTGTACTCCTCTATTAAATGACAAATTATAGTACAGGGGAAAAAGGTACTTGCCAACAAAGGATCAAGCACTCTCGAGTTTGCTTTTTTTAGAATGCATCTTCCAACAAATGCGGGAAAATATTTAGAAGTATTATCCAAAGGTGCCTTTCAAATCACACTAATATGCAGATTCTGAGTGCCCTGGCTGAACAGCTCCTACAAGAGCAATGCATTTATAAAAAAAGCCTTTTAAAAAAAAGGAGATTTAGAAGAGTTGTAAGAAAGCCTTTTTGAAATAATATAAAAATAAAGTAACATTGCTAGACTGTCTGTACACTCTTCATAAAAACATATTCAGTTTTCATTTTTGTAAGAAACCCTATAGAGCTCAAGAGAACAACAGAGATATTTATCATACTCTGCCCTTTAGAAATCAAAGAAAACCAATTATGCACAAGTTCTCTCTCATACTTGCATCTTAAGAAGAAAAAGATTAGGGAGAGGACAGTGACCTTTACAATTTCTCTTCCCATTCCTTTCTTTATTTTGCTTGTCCAGTCATACGCTACCTCTTTACATAATATCAAGTGCATCTGCAAACAGAAACACCTACATTTATCAAAACACCTACATTTATCAAAAAGCACAGATTAGAGCTACTGATAGAGACACAGATCAGGTAATTTCTGTAATAAATCCTCTATGATCCTAACAAAAACCCCCAGGTTTAGACAGGGGCAAGGAAGAGATGGGCAGACCCAGTTCATGAGTTCTTCCTCAGCTCTTCCAGCTACATTCAATAAAATACACCAACAATTATGCAACAGCAGCAAAGCCCAGAAGAATAAGCTAGCACTCATCACATTTTCTTCCTTTGGTGTTGAGCTTCCTCCTACACATTACACACAAATTACAGGAGCAAAAAAGTCCGCCCTGAATCTATTTTGCAGGCTGAGTTTAAGTTCCTAATTACAAATGTTTTATGTCACTTCTTAGCCAAGAGATGACCCAAGCTCGGAAAAGGAAAAAATAAATAAACTAAAGAACTAAAACACACTTTTGACACAACTGAAGCAGACCACTCCTGCCAATTAAGAGACAAGTAAACTTATTTATCCGTTTACCCTCTTAAAGACGAACAAACCAACAAAAAACCCCCTCACCAACTACTATGCTAGACGAAAGAAAAATCTTTAATCTTTTCAATGAACCCATACTATTTACCTACTATCTTGTATTTACTTTTGCAAGGATAGAACACACCGAAGCCTACCTTTCACTTAGTTTTTTGGAATTTAAAAAAAAAGATTCCAGAGCAGTGTCTCTTTCAGATGCACCACTGCAAGTCTTGGACACCAACTCTAATAAAGCAGTATTTCAGTTCTGAGTTAGTTGTGTCATACTCGATAAAAAACAGGGGACCTAGCGGCCATTTTTTGTAACTCTATTAATCAGAAAAAAGAC
Source organism: Coloeus monedula (assembly GCF_965178545.1). NCBI lineage: Eukaryota > Metazoa > Chordata > Aves > Passeriformes > Corvidae > Coloeus > Coloeus monedula. The sequence goes on along the minus strand of NC_138782.1, from coordinate 25,497,084 downwards.
ACACAGATTACCCTGTCTACATAGGTTGAAGCCAGAAAGATACACTCTCCAGGTTTCCTCTGCATGTGGTGATGAGCACTGATGTGGTTAAAGAAAGGACAAAGAAATAAGCTGTTCTTGCTAGTTCATAGCTTTCCGTATAAAACATGTTAACGCCTTTGTGTCGAATAAAATGCATTTAAACTAAAATTTCATACAAGCATTTGCTTAAAATCCTCCCCAAAAGCCATGCTTCATAGTGAAAAGCGAAAAGAAGGGCCTCCTTACCCGTACACCATCCCATAAAACACTTCTGCATAGCAGTCTGTAAATACTTCAAACAAATATACTAAGACATTTCAGGACTGTAAAACAAATGATTTCAAATTGTCAAGATACATCAGCAACACCAACCAACAGATGCTTCAGGAAGACTCTAGGATGTGCAGATCATGCTAAGACCACCTTCCAAGCAATAGGCAAAAGAAACCACACAGTTCTGCAGTCAGCAGTAGAACTACCCTGAGGAAATGGCTTTCAAAAGTTGTCACGGGACAATGAATTTTAACCAGCACGTTCAGTATACACAGTGAATCCTCGAGGTCATTTGCTGTATGACTTTAACATCACCATTATGTCCATAAACTTTCCCATTTCCAATTAATAATACACACGACACCTTGAAAGTCAATCCTTCCTTCTGGAAGGCCTTTGTGCTTTAAGACATAAAGCAGACTTTTACAAGTGTACCTGCCACTGCAAACACTATGTGGACTTCTTTTAATGAGCAAACATATAAAAAGGTTTATAAACAGCAGATCTGGATAAGCTTGAGCTGTACCAGGCAAGGCAGCTTTGAAGCAGTGCAACGCTGCGACAGTTCTAGCCCGAGAGATCAGAGCCTAGCTTGCTGCTGCTGCTGCCACCATCTCCTGAAGAAGAACGGGAAGCTCACCTAGAGTATCCATAGAAACTTTGTGCATCTCGGAAAGGCACACGACAGGGTACCAAAAGCCACACTGGCACAGAGGCTTCAGCTCTTGTTGCCTAACAAGACTCCGTCTGGGTCAACACTGACTTTCTGACTAATCAGGAGTCTGACCAGACTCCAGAGCTGTGTGCTGCCATTCCTTGTTTTTCTTGTTTACACAAGACCTGCAGATGCAGCCTGGGCAGAAGAGAGGGAAAGAATTTTAGGAGGGCTGCTTATATTTTGCACTCAGTAGATTCATTTCTTCCCTTTCCAAAGCACATACAAAGAATTGATGGCTGTTTGCTTGCACAAAGTGCAGTAGCCAGGATGAAAATCAGTGCATTTGAGGACAAGACCAGAGCCTTCCTTAATATTTCAGTTCAGTCCATCACCTTGATGAGCCTATGAATACTAAACGAGCAAAAACAAGTCCAATAATAACCGCAAAGCAAGCATGCAGAGGGAAAAACCCTACAGATACTGTAATTAGCACTGCTAACAGTAAATGAAAAGTCATACAGTTGAGAAATATTGCATATCATTACTTGAATGGAAGAGGTTCCCTCTGTTTCCCTCCGTTCTGAGACGGCAGAAAACAGTTGCTGCTGGAAGGAATAGAAGACCTACTCTTCTGACATGAGCTTCATGTCAAACTTCTTAGTCTTGTCTCCTAATATTTCTAAGGGGAGATGATTTAGAGATACACAGACTTTATATAAGAAAAGTTAATTCTACCAGCTACATGCACAGTACGAATCAACCCGTTTTTGAAGGGATGTATCTTTTTCATGTAACACTAAAGTAACATGATCAAGATACTAAGGAAAACTCGTATTTCTCATTTTACTAGGAAAAAATACTGATTGCAAAGCAGTAAGTTTCTAGCTATGATTTAAAAAATGTATACAGCATGTCAACCCAGAAACGCATCTGTGTAAGGAACCTGAAAGAAAAACATCCTGCATATCTACAATATTCAGATATTCCCCTATACAGCCCCATATGAAAACAGTCTCTTAACATATTAGTACTTTTCAAATTAATAAGATATTCTTACCTGTGTATCCTGCCCACCAGCCCCAGGAAGCCACCATAGCTAAAAGCCATTTAAATAACACTCCTTCGATATACCAGAAGCTTTTACTGTCCAATATTCGGAGAGGCTGCAGCATAATTAAATACAAGACGTAGGACGGAATAGCAACCAGGTTATTGGCGACCATAAAAGCGAACCTGAGGAGTGCTTTCAGGCAGGTATAGCCCACCCGCCGGGCCTGCTCTAGAGTCACGGCCATGCTCTTCACAGCGGAGGGCGCGGGACCGTCCTGTGGGCAGAGGGAGAACAAGGTGGCACAGGTAGCGCTCCCCGAGGGGGCGAGGCGCGGCTGTCCGCCAGCCCTGCCCCAGCCCGCCTCCGCCGTGAGTCACCGGGGCAGGCAGCGACCCCCGCCCCGGGGGCACGAAGGCTGCGGCGCGACCCTCCGGCCGGCACCGCCTCCGTCCCCGGGCTCCGGGGGACCCCAGCCCGCACTCCCGCCGGGGCACACACCCGTGCTCCCGGCCGCCCTCCATCTCCCCCTCCCCAAAACGGCGGCGGGCGCTACGGCGGCTGTCGGCGGCCTCTCCCCCGCTCCGGCTGACAGGAGCCCGGGGCCGCGGGGCGGGGAGGCAGCGGGCGGCGGCGGCGGCCCAGCCGCGGGACTCACCTCCGGCGGGGCGGCGGAGCGGCGGCGGAAGCGGCGGGGCTGGGGGAGCTGGGCCCGGCGGCGGCGGTCCCGGCTGGCGGCGGCGGCTGGCGGCGGCTCATGGACCCGGAGGTGGCTGGCCCGGCCGCGGCAGCGCTGCTCGCCCTGCGGCTCCCTGCGGAGGGAGAGACGGGGGCGGGCGGCGTGAGCGCGGGGGAGGCGGGAGCGCCGGGCCGGGCGGGCAGGCGCAGACCGCGGGTTCACCTCGGTTCTCCCGCGCCCGGGCCTGGCACGCTTTGCTTTCCCTTCCCCTCGCTCACCCTTCCCCTCCCCGCCGGCTCGGCTCGGCGCCCCGCGGGCGGGACCGCGCCGAACCCCGGCCCCGCAAGGGCAGGCGGTGTCGCGGGCGGGGGGAGGACCCTGCACCTGCCAGGGGCGGGGGTTCGTACCTCGGCACCGCCGCCGCCTGCGAGCCCCCGACGCGGGTTCATGCCGGGCGCTGGGGCCGCGCTCCCCGCCCCCGCCGCGTCCTCCGTGACCGCCCGGGAGCGGGGCTGGCGCTGCAGCGAGCGCCGCCCCCGCCGGGCAGCGCGCAGCCCCCGCACCCTCCCGCTCACACACACCGGGACGGATCCCGGAGCGCAGCCGGCCCCGCCGCAGCGCATCCCGGGCCGGCCCGCGGGACGCCCGCGCTCCGCGGAGGGGGCACGGGCAGGGGCTGCCCCCAGGGCTTCTTCTCCCGTCCCGGAGCCCGGCGGGGCGAGACTGGGACGAACGGGGGAACGGCCTGAAGTTGTGTCAGGGGAGGTTTAAGCTGGATGTTAGGAAAAGGCTCTTCACCGAGAGGGTGGTTGGGCACTGGCACAGGCTGCCCAGGGCAGTGGTCACAGCACCAAACCTGGCAGAGCTCAAGAAATGTTTGGACAACGCTCTCAGGCACATGGTGTGATTCCTGGGGATGTCCCGTGCAGGGCCGGGAGTTGGATTCGATGACCCTTGTGGATCCCTTTCTAACTGTGGTTCTGTGACCAAGGAGCAGCATGGCTCGGCCACATGACACCCGCTCACCCTTGTTTTTTGGTTCCTTGGGCAGTCGGGGAAGGTAGAAGAGGATGCTGCCACAGGTTCCCTCAGCACTATCAGAAAGACCCTTTGGGCCCAGACAGAAACAGCGCATTTTGTCTTGTCCTTGTAGTCATAAGTCCCTTGTGCATGCTTTTTACAGATCAACTTCTCCAGTTTTCTTCCCTCTCATCCCTCCCCAGCAGCCACAAACATCATTACCTACCCCCGAAGTAACTCTGCAGTGGTCTCCAACCTAGAGAGACACCTGACCCCAGCAGAGAAACAGCTGAGGGCAGAGACTTTACAGCCCCATCCAGAGAGACTGCACCTTTACAAAACCACTCCAGGGTGAGGTTTTTTTGCCTCTTGTGTAACTGCATCATCGTTGTGGCAATACAGGACTGTTGCCTCTTGTCTGTTCACTGTGCAGACACAGGTCTGCTCCTGCCTTCTCGGTAACCCCTGAAGAGGCCATGGAGGAGCACTGCCAGACCTCCTTCAGCCCTCTCTGGCCTGAGCTTACTGAGGCGGCCTCAGCTTACTTCAACTGTTAAAATACTTACACTGAACAGAATGGCTTTTGCAAGTGATTTCAACTCTGCTTGTGTTCTTAAGGAAGAGCAGCAGCTGAAACCACCTTAACAAGGAAACATGCTAGAGGGTCTTTTGTGCTGAGAAAAGAAAAAAAAAGTTCAAATTGTAATGTGTGGACTGAAAAACATATTGTTTTCACATACTAACCATGCCATGTGTAAAACTAGTCTACCGTTTCCTAGACAATGAGGCTTCCGAGATGACTGTGCCATCAACAAAATTAAATCCCAACCTCCATTCCAGGAAGCAAACAAAGTTGTTATTGCAGATAAATTTAATTTGAGAACTTAAAAATGCAAACAACTGAATAGTACCATCGTGTTCTATTTGAGCAAAACAAAACAAAACAAAACTAAACTGCTGACCTTTTTGACAAAAAGGCCACATCTTGCCTAAGTGTTTCCAAGTCCAGGCGTTGTTTGTCCATGTTATTTTTATTTCTAGGTTAAATCTGACAGTTGTGCTCAGTAATCATTATGCAGTCAGCTTGAGCTGTTCTGAAGTGTTACCAGCATCAGTAGAACTTGAGTTTTATGTTGGTTTGGGGTTTTTTTCAATATATTTCATACAAACAACTCTGGGTATACTCTTGAAGTTATTCTCAGCAAAATTTTGCTCCAGAATCCTCAGGTAGATAAAGAACCATTTTTAGACCATAATTAAGGATATATTTTAATTTTTTACATACAACAGCAAAATGAAGCTTAGTGTATGTATAATTCCAAGATTAAAAATATTCATTATAATTATAATAAATTTTTAGAAAATTTTATGTATCTTAATTTTATTCACACTGCACAGTTTGGAATACTATTCTGAAATCTGATGCATCCAATGAGAGACTGCAGAAATTATGTTAGACAAGTAATGAATTAGGCAATTTATCCTGCAGAAAGGAATTACACATGGGGAAGCAGCTGTACAAAGCATTCATTCTTTGTCAGTGACTGCCTTAGAGCTTAGGAAGCTGTGGTTTAGCATTCTGCTGAATGAGCTGGTAGCAAAGACCCACCCCTATTCCTCATTTCCTGGCCTTCCCATGGACATCCCAGGTCCTAGGAAGCATGCACAATGAAATAACCTCACTGCTCTTGGGAAGCCAGCTGTGTCACCCAGCCTGAGCCTCTGAAGAATCCTTTCTGGTACAAAGTTACGTGTACGTGTGTGCTGTTGCTGCAAACACAAAGAAGGAAACAACTAAAAGCAGCAATTTTTTATTAGGTCAGTAACTCTGAAGCCCAGAAGTATCACAAGTGATTTTTTGTTTTGGTTTTAAAAAAATAAATTCCAATTTCTGGAAGCAATTCCTCAGTCTCTGAGCTTCATGAGCTTTCATTATACATAGTTTGTCATTTTACTACCATATATGGAAAAAAAAGGGCAAAGTATTAATATAAACAGCTCTCACTTTATGGCCTTTTTAATAATTTCTCTAAAGTTTACATGTTTTTTGACTGAATACCTCCCTATAACTTTCTCTTTTCACCCTCACAGAAATACTGACAGGGATGTCAGTATTGATAATTGTAAAAACACATTTTAATGTGCTTATTAACTGGTAGATAGAGATATGAACATTGGTAAAATTAGGTGATTAACTGATGTCAACGATTGCTGGAGCAGATAAGTAAATATTGGAGTCGTCTCCCACTTACCTTCATAAAAATCTACAGACCAAAAACACAGGTTAATTCCTGCCAGTAAGAAGGCAAAACATGTTAGAGGTGTGAATGTGTCATAGTAATAAACAAACATCTGTTCTATTTGGCTACTTTAACAAGTAATCCTAAACAATACCCAGGTTAGTGCATAGGCTGGAAGATGTTTAATCCACACAGGCTGCATCTGAACACTGGATCTGGTTGCAAGATTCCAGTCAGGTGTCAGTCATAAACTCCTTGAAAGCCTTTTGAAGAAGGTAACGTTTTCCATGCCTGGGTACACTTCCAGAAGTGATGAAGCCACTGTCATTGTCATACTCTGCCCTTCAGTGGCACATCTTTGCATTCCAACTTTGCTGTAGCATTAGAGCTGCCTGCGAGCGTAGCTGCGAGGGGGAAATGCAGCGCAGACATTCAAGCAGTCCACGAGTCACAGCCATAATGGAATCCAGGCTTGGAGCTGTAAACACCAGCTAGCTGAAAGATTGGTTTCTGGAGTTAGGAAACAGCAAGTTTTGGAATGCTTTTGAACCTCTGTCTTGGTCAAAGATTGGCAAATAAAAAGCCGCTCATTTGTCACGACCAGATTCAGTCAGCCCTCCCTGCTTGCTTTCACTGTAGCAAACTGAAGCTGCAGATGCCATATGGTTGGAGAAAAAAGGGTTAGGAGGATGTACTCGTGTGCTGATGACTGTAAAAACAAAATGGCCTTTGCAAATCATAATCTGTCATACAGAGAGCAAGGACAAGAAAATAGCCTGAGAAATCTCAGAAATTCTACAGAACAGAAAACAACTACTGTTTCCAGCCTCTCTGAAAAAACAACTGGTGACTTGGGGAATTAAATAAAATTTTATTTAAAAAAATCATGATAGGAAACATGAAAGTACACTAAATTGCCATGAGGAACTACAGAGATGGGAACAGGCAGAGCACAGACTGCTGGAAGATGCATAATATGAAATAGGGAATATACTCAGGGGAGCATAAATACAGAAAGCATCTCAAGTGAATTAAGTAGTTAGCATTGGATTTGGAAAAGTCACAGTGTAAAGAAGCACCAAGAACCTAACTATGTTTTCTATAATCTGCAATAAAGAAAGGGGAGAAAGAGATAAAGCCAAAACAAAACACAAAAGGGAGGAAGTTTTAGGATCTGGAAGTAAATTAATTACATTTAACCTTTAATTCTGAGCTGCTTTACAGTGTCAAATACCCCAGTGTGAAGAATTTTTGCATTACTGTCTTCAGAACATTTAACATTTTCATTACAACAGTTAAACCTTCCAAAATACTCTGTAACAGTAGCTTCTACTGCAACCTCTGTAAGAGAGGCAAAATCACCTCCATTCTCCAAGTAAATTCTTAAATTTACGGGGCAGTATCAGTTACTCCATCTCCACCAGCTGCCCCTCAGGCGGAACTATACTTGTCGAAGTCCCTTGATCTTCAGTGGCAAGCTGATCTCAAATTCTTTCCTGTTGTCATCCAACAGTAGACATGCTTTTTAAGAGATCTATTTTCAGTAATCTTTCAGACACACAAGTTCATTTTGAAGGCTTGCATTCATTTATCACACACAAAATGTAAAACCCAGGCCACTTTCCTTTTGCCATTTCTCTCCAGGAAGTAAAAGTTATCAGACTATTTGACCTTTTGGTCAAAGATGCTTTTGTTTGCACTTTAATTCTTTTAAGGGCACTTCAGGGTAACATGAAGCAGAAGTTAAAAAGGAAGTAAATTGTGGCATTGACTTTAACACTTGTCACATTCCTGAATTTATATAAAAAGGCTTTAACTGAGCTGACACTGAATCTCAGCCCCCTGACAAGCTTCCTTCCCTTGCTTGCACCTCCATATCCTTTCACCAAGATCAGCCAGCTGCAGACAAGTCAGCCTTGCCAGTTCCCTTGGCTCTAGCATACAGAGTTGTCATTTTTGCTCATTTTCTCTAATATTTAAACCCTTGGATGAAAGGCTTTTTTACATTAAAAAAATTATAGGCCTCAGATAAAATCCCACAAGTGTGACCAAAGATTGCAGGCTTACAATAAATGCACACTTTTCTTCTCCCTTCTACTAGCTCGAGTTGACATCAGATCTTAGACAGTGCTTGTTTAACAAGACTGCAGGATGCCAGGTTAAGGCCTTGAGTTGTTTTAGGGACATTTTTCTATTACTAGTGTAAGAGAGACTAAACAAAATGTATTTTTTCCTGAGTGAATAAAAAATAGCATTGAAGTAGCAGCATTTGACCTGAAATGGGTTTTGGTTCTTGCTGTTTATTTTTTTTAACCAGGAATCATTAAATATGATGCAAGTTGAATTGTTACATGGCTCTTTAAGTTAATATTTCATTCCAAAATTTTTGTAAGCCTAAATGAGATCAAGTAAACATTTTATAACCAGGCATTATTGCATTTGTAATTTTACCCAAGGGGATTTTATACAGTTAGACACAGACAGAAGAAGAAACTCTGGCTCCAGTGAGGCAACTCCAGTGCAATGCTTGAAGTTCTGTCCTACACAAAGTAAAAAATAAAGTTTGACAAACAGCTTCTGGGGTGTCCTCAGAGTAAACCAAGGCATAACTAGAGAGGCTGTGTGACGTGGAAGACACAGCCACACAATATCAGTGTACAAAAATATCAGTGTATCAAAAATACTGGGGAAGAGGGAAGACAGGTCATGTCTGATGCTGGGGCTGGCTGTGCTCCCATCACTCCATCTACTAAGTCCTGCATCAAACTGGGTCTTTATAGAGTGAGATTGTCAAGAACATGTGTACTGCATCCTCCCGGCTCTGCATTTCAGATGGAGCTCATCTAGTGGATTGCTGCTGCTCAATTTAATTGGCCAGCATAATTGGGCATTCTGTGTGGGAATGTATTTTTGTCCCATTTAATACCTAATTCTTATTTATCACATGCTTTCCAATTGTTTGCTGAGTCCAAGGTGGTGTGAAAATAGATTTACTGGGTATGGAAACATAAAAAGTGATCATTTCTAAACTTTTTTCAGGTGGAGATCATGTTCTAATATTTAGCAGCACTCTGTTCTTTAGGATTTGTCAGGGGTTTGTTTTTAACTATTTTTGGATGCATTTACTTCCTTTGTGGCACACGAGCAGTGTGATAACCAGCATCTGTACTACTTCCACCACAAACAATCTAAACAGACTCTAAGTGTAAGCTACAGAGGGGAACAAAACCATATGATGCTTCAGTGAAGGCTATCTTGATCTCCCAAGGGAATTTGGGTACATTAATATCTGAATGTACTTCTTTCTACAGCAAAGCAGGAGCAAATCAAGGAATCTTGGAGCTGGTTAAGAACAGTGCAGTCATCTTGTTCATGACCTTCAGCATTTGTAAGACAGGCAAATCCCAGAATATATCACACTTGAACAACTTGCCAGCTAGTCAAGACTGGCAGGTGAGGCAGATGTAGCCATCGCTCCTTTTCTTCTAGCAGCTATATGCAAATTTCATAATTTTCCACTTAGGCAGAGCTTGTTAACCTTCACACAATGCCACTCTTGGGTTTTCCATTTCAATCTTTTACATAAGATGTACATGTCATATTTGTAATTTTTTGGGTTACTCTTGGTCCAGCATATGAGGAATATAAGCCCTCTTATTGCAGCTACATGTTCTGTAACTCATATGCAGACCTGGTAAGGTCACTCATAATGTATTTCACAGTTGTCCAAATCAATATAATCTCAAAATTCAGAGAGGTTGTTCCTGCTATGACAATGCCTTTTCATACCATAATAAAGTCCCCATACCTGTAATTGTGAGCTGAATAATTCAGGTGTTTTGAGGTGTCTGATTTCTCATTAAAGCTAAACTAAAGCCTTTGACAGAGGCCTCTTATTAAAGAGGGGTAACAGATACAGCACAATGCAACCAGGTGGTCAGTGAGCAACACTTTCATCTGCTGCTGCATGGAATGCGTTTCTGCCATACTCCGTGTGCCAGTCAATGGGCAGCTTGAGTACAACAGAGCTGAGTTCTCAGTTACATGGGTGTATTTTCTCCCCCTCCTTCCCCTCCCCCCCTTGACACTACTGTCACCAAGGTAAGTTTGAGCTGAGGGTTTGCTTTTGATTTGTTTTGTGGGGTCTTTTTTGTTTTGTGTTGGTTTGTTGGCTTTTTTTGAAAGAAAGGAGCTCTAGAGTTACTCCAACTAATTAATCTTTAACTTATTTGTTAGCTTGGTTATGAAATCTTTTATCCATAACACTGATTTAATTCAGTCCCATCTACAGAATCTTATTACTTCAGGCAATGAGAACATGCTGATTATATGTAAGCTTGCACTTTGCAAGATTTTTTTGTAAGCCCATTAAGTTTGCATATGGAAGCATGGCACAAACACAGAGATGAAGCCAACCCATCTTTAGGCAGATGGGACCCCTAACATTTTCTAGTTATCACACTGTTTTGTGATTAGCCATTTAAAAATATATATATATATGGAAAAAACAGGAATTTGACTGCCCTGAATTAATCTCTAATATTTTTCTCCATCTGTACTGGCAAATTAAGCACTACACTGATCATAAAGTTCGTATGTTGCATAAAGATCAGATGAGGCTCTTATTTTCATTCAAGTTCACTTCAAGTCAACATTTACCAGACTGACCTACTTGGGTTTTGGTAAATTCTTAACACCAAGCCAGTGTTTGTAGACCAAACCATAAATATAAGAGAACTAAATAAATACTTATCACTGTTATTAAGATGATTGTCACACTTAAATCCCCAGTGAACAGCTTGTTACAAAATGAAAGAGTTATTCAGACCACTTTATCCTTCTTATGTTTGTTGAATTCTCTATCGTTACAATCTAAAATTAATATTGATGTTTCATGAAAGTGGTGTTTTTTTCTAGTTGAAAAAGAAAGTAAAGAGTCCAATGTAACAACGACAGCTGCCTTTGAGGGGGAGTCTGTTTGTCCATGTGCTGAATTCCAGTGATTTCAGACAGCACTGGGCAAAGTGCAAAGATCCATCCTATTTGAGCTGACTGAAGACCTGAGGACAAACTAATAAGGTCTGATCCAAGGTCCACTGTGCATTTCCAGGAAGCAGGTATTGTAAAATAATTACCATCACTGAAAACTGGTAAGGACAGAGGTCTATTAAAAAACTCATCTTCCCTCCCCCAGTTTAGCACGGCACGCAACCCCCTTGTCTTATGATGCCATATGCAGCTTTGCAACTGTTCTGCTGAACTTCCTCAAGACTATGTTTAACTTGGTTACCCAAAGAAGGTCATGAAGACATCCCTGTTGCAAGCTGCTTATAAAGCTTTTGCACAAACGCAAGCTGACTGAAGAAATAATGCAGCACTGGGAAATCCAAAAGGAGAAGTCACACCATAATTTGCATTTAAGCTACCCACATCCTCTGCTGCCTCGCTACCTGGCTGAAAAACACTACTGCTGTCTCTCTGCTGAATGTAGAATACTGATGTCCACTGTTAACAGGAATTAATCATTTCTTTGGGAAAAGTTCAGTTAAAGATACTGTTGGCACTGGTTAGTGAGTAATCATTAGTTAAGGTAGACAACACTATCAGTTAGGCATTAAAAGGTATCCTGGTTTGTTTATTTTTCCTCCAGAGAAAGATCATAGAATCAGAGAATAGCTTCAATTGGAAGGGACCTTAAAGATCATCCAGTTCCAACCCTCCTGCCCTGTGCAGGAACACCTTCCAGATTGCTCAGAGCCCCAGCCAACCTGGCCTTGAACACTTCCAGGGGTGGGACATCTACAACTTCTCTTGGAAAGCTGTTCCAGTGCCTCACCACCCTCACAGTAAAGAATTTCTTCCCACTATCTAATCTAAACCTACTCTCAGTTTGAAGCCATTCCCCCTTGTCCTGTCACTCCAGGCCCTTGTAAAAAGTCCCTCTCCATCTTCCTTGTAGGCTCCCTTCAGGTACAGCAAAGCCATGATTAGGTCTTAAACAAAGCCTTCCTTTTTCTGAAGATGCAGGAGAAGGTTGAATTCCAGAAAATCCTTATACATCTTATCTGTAGTTTCATATTAAGTTTATCATCCTAAGTCAGGGGCAGGCTCGGAAGGAAAGGAAGGGAGGAGGCACCATGCCCTGTACTGTGATTGGCATCAACAATAAAGCCCCTTCCTGTCCTCCCCACAGCCAATCCAAACCACTTTATCCTGATTCACACCAGCCAACAGCACAGACTTAGGCAACAGTGAAAGAGGAATTTTAATCTAGATGGTAGTAATGCTGTTATATATTTTTTACCACAGACATCCAAGACCAGTTTGCTTAAGTCTGTGCCACAGCACAAACGTGTTTGTAAGGGAGAATTACTGCCTATTTTCATGCCACACAGTCAAGTGTTGCCCAAAAGCTCCATAGGTTGGCATGTGCACTAAGAGCTGGAAATTGTTCTTCCTAAAATACCACAATTGTTTCTCATTAGTGCTACTGATGCATTTCAACTTAATAAAATGTTATAAAATCCATTGCACCATTGTTAACTGTGGCTAAGAAAAGCAATCCTAATGGCATGGATGAATCCAGCCAGACCACAAGGGATTACATAGTTTGATTTGTTCAGCCTCGGTCTCATAACAAAAAGGCAGAAGGAAACAAAAGTAAGGTTTCAAAATTATAGATATAGTTTCATAGTTACAGATGTAACTGTAATGCTATTTTTGCTTAGATTTATTAATCTACTATGTATTTAGAAAGAAAAGTTATTAAAGAAAGTGAAAACACAACAGAAACTCCTTTTATTAAACAGAAGTGATGCAAGTAGAAGATAAAAACCCTTTCAACCATCTGCTCCACTCTTCTCTCTTTTTCTCCATATAGAAATATCAGTAGTCCCAGTTTCACTGAGCTCCTCTGAATCTGTACACCCCCTTGTCAATCCCACGTGGCCCAGGCTGGAGCACCTACCAGTGCTTTATGCCTCATCTCACACTGTCTCAAATGCAAGTTTCTCTAAAGTCCCAGCTTTCACCTCCCTGCTCTACAGCCCCGAGGTTTCCAATGGAAATTGGAGGCTCTGAGCAGGACACCCACCATCCACCATGTTGTTCAGGTGGGGATCCATCCCCAGCTTTAAGGTTGAAAAATTGTATTAAATGTCATTTTGAGATTGATAAATAAAGTCTGGTTAGTGGTAGAACTCAGATCTTTCCACTTGCTTCCACTTAAAGCTGTCAAGACTGACAGACAGCAGTGGAAGCCACTATAATTAGATTTGGAGGGGGGGAGGAAGGAGAAGACAACAAGCTGATGTGTTGAGATTCTGAAAAATTATCAAACAAGATATGCCTTGTGTTAATGCTGAATGGTACATCACAGCAAATTCAGTATCATAGAACCATAACTGCTTATCACACTCAGCTGTGAGAACTTTGTACTGACTTAATTGAGGTCAAGAATTAATTGCATGCCTTTTAGATAACACTTCTAAATGGCAGCATCTGTCTAAAGAGAAGACATTAATTCAAACCTTTTAGGCCAAACATTTACAGAGAAGCAGAAAGTGCCAGTCAGAGCAAGAATGGGAAAAAAGTAAGTAAAATGTTATCTTGTCATAAAATGTGTCTTGACTGGCAAACTGTAAGTATGGATCAAAGCAGTAATATGCTGGAGGAATAGCTAGATACAGCAGAGCGTAGGCTTGAGTATTTAACCCACTACTTAACGTTCTCTTCTCCGTACTTGTGTATTCCAGGGAATATTGCCTCCCAAACCCAGCCTTGCAGCCTCTTTTCCATTGTTAGTAGTCAGTGATGACTGAGTTAGACACTTACCAAGGCAACGCCACCAAAGATGAACACAAAAATAAACAACAGTTGAAGAACAAATTATGTTGCATTTGTTACAGCTTGTTAATAAGGGGTCTCAAGCTTGACTGGTGAAGAAACAGGACATACTATGGGGTGGTCCTTGAATTCCAGCCTATCTTGGTGCCTGAGATTACCAGCTGACAACCTAGCAGGGAGCAGCCGTGGCCAGGGCCGTGTCTCAGACATGAGCATCTCCAGGAGTATCTACCATGCCCAGTGAATAAACTCTTTCTTTTCCTGATGGCAGGAAGGAATGGAAGCAGAGGCTTGACACCTTCTAGTTCCACACCAGCTATTGCTGTCTCAGGTTGGGGTGGAGGCCAGTAATTTGGAGTATGTAAATTATATTGCACATTCCACTCCCTACAACACATGCTCTTATTGTGGTAACTTCTGTCTCCAAGTGGAGGTAGTATAGGAGTTGTTACATTCCTTGAATATTGATCATCCCTCCCCTAGGGATGTGGTACACATTAAAAAACAAACAACACCCCCAGCCAACCAACCCCAAACCTAAACCAACATCAGTCGTTAGATGAATGCACAAAAACATTCCCTGGGCTCCGCTCTCTTAGACGGCAGCAGCAGTATCTAGGACTGCAAGCAAACATAAATTACACCTGTCCAAATCCACAGCAGAAAGGCTCACATTCCAGTTGAGGAATCTCTGCCATTCATTATGCTGCCAGGTGCCTTCACACTTGCTCCTGGCCACTAAATTTTCCCTGTGAAAGGTGAGCGAGGAAGGGAGCAGCCCTAACACGCACGGTCAGGCAGAGGCAGCCGCTGACTGTAAAGCTGCGAGGCTGATCTGCACTGCTGCCCACCACACACATGCACAGCATTTCCCAGCTCATTCTGCTCCTCCTCCTCTCTGACAGAAACTCATAAGCATCACAACTTTTGCAAAGGTAACTTCAGGGAATTACAGAATCACTAGGTATATTTGGAAGGACTGGGTGCAAGCACTGCTGTGCAGGATGACCTGTTAGAAGCTACAAGTTATGTCTCGAGGAGATGGATGAAAAAGTGCAAGTTGGCAGCTGAATGAAGACACAACTGAGTAGAATTCCACTTGTTAATTTGTAGAATGAAGGCAATAGATTGCAGGGAAAAAAGTTGATCAAGATTGCTCAAATACACTACGTAATACACCCTGGAGAAGTCTAAACCATTGCATAAAGTCAGGAAGACTTGCAAATCACTGCTGTAACCAACACACCCAGGAGCAGTCATTCTTCACCTGTATTTGCCAGAGGCCTTAGAAAACACTACTACTTGACTTTATGATCAAAACAAAAAGATAAAAACATCAACTTGCAACTTGAGTCTTGCAATGCTGCAGCTCAGAGATCAGCAGCTGCCAAAACCCCGCAGTCTCTGGTCACCATCTTTAAAAACAGATGAAAAATTAAATATCCTTACAAAATAAATGGATTAACATTCTGTTCCAGTAGAAAAGCATTGAGTACCAGAGAAAAACTCTCTGTACCCTTGTTCACAGAAGCTCTTCACCCTGTGAGCTGTGTTGCTGAGATCCTACCCAGCCTGTAACAGCTGATCAAGTTCACATCGAATTTCAGCTGAACTGTTATAAAAATCCTGCAGGGTTTCCACAAAAGGTCAGCACAATGTATGCAAATGCATGATGAAAGGATATAAATGAACATACAAGATAAACAATATGAATTCCTGATTAAAAACAGTTCAGCTGAACCTAGGTATTATATAAACACCAAAGATGACTTTTTATAATCTGATCATCCTAGTCAGTGACTTCATTATGCAGGGAAACATGAGCTGGAATACTCAGATTTTTCAGTGCATTCTACAGTTTCACATGTGGAGCCATTTGCATGCATTCAGTTCCAGGCAAAGTCCACTGCTAAGTACATCTGTTGTCTGCAAACAGACCTCAACAGGGCTGCCTATTTAAACACAAAAAATTGAATTTTGGATCTATGATACAATGCATGTAAAATCTAGCTATTGCTTCCAGCTAGAGGAAGAAGAATGCTCATGGACAAGGTTCCTGTTTTAGCAGTTCAGAAGCACTAATTCTGTTACATTAGACCTAATCATCAAGAACATTTAAATAAGTCTTTAATCAGCAGAGCTTCATTACTTAACATGTGCTATTTGAGTGCATTTATTAAATGCACTGTATTTCCCCCTCCTCAAAACTCAGATACCTCGAGCTCTTTTTCAGATTCTCTTTTAGAATTCATCTTTAATCTTTGCTATTATAGAAGTGTAAGTTTGTCCGGTTTCTCTTATCTTCCACCCTCCTTCAGAGTAACAGTTGCTTACATATGCACAAATACTTTAAAAGCTTACATTCCTGAAGATACAAAGCTTTCATGCATCTCCAAAATACTTTAGTAAGTGGAATGCCCATGCAACTGCAGCTCCTTCTACTCCTAGGTAGCCAAAATGATTAAAGAAACGAATTAAATAATTAATCACAAGTACCATTCTTTGTCACGACTGGATTCTTTTGCCATTGCCTGGATAACACAGATAAATATTTTACTGTATCAGGTTGTATGTCTTGCCAGGCTTGTAATTGAAGTGGCCTGGAAGTTTAATATTTTAGCGAGGCACAAATGAGTCATGGTCTCAGCTGCCTGTGCTGAGCATGAATTATGCACCTCATTTTAACAGCAGTCCAACACAGAACTATGGCAGACATCCTGTGCCCAGTGTCAACCCTACTACAGCGTTAGGGGGATTTGTCCTACATTAAAGGAAACTTTTGTCTACATTTTGTTTAGAAATTCAATTCCTGTGAATGGCTTGTGAATCCATGTAGACTGTTGAGTAATCAAATCACTGGTGAACAAATTATATCTCAGGAAGAACAGCTGTAGATTGATGCTCTCTCTTGCTGGACAAAGTCCTTTCCACCTCAGTCCTCTAATTTCAGCTTTCAGCTTTTCATTACCAACACCACAGCTAGAACTAAGAATGGGCACAAATGAATCACTGCTCAAACAGCTGAACTGCTGTGACTAACCCAGGCTCCACAGCTTCTTTAAAACACTGGTCAAAGTCTTCCTGAAGTAAAGATAAAGGACAAAGGGAGTTGTGTTTTTCTTCACAGTGATCTCAGTATTTCTATACTCTAGTGTACTAAATAAATTTATTACTTGTAATCATTTCTGTGAGCACAACCAGAGGATGCTGGGGTTTTTTATCTCTTCCAAAGGGTGGAGATGAGGAAACAAACCAGATGATAATTACAGTGATAAATTTTTAAATTACTAATTTGCCATCAACTTTTATCAACTACAGGTCACGCAAGTGCTGCCCAAGTCCCACCCACAGGATGGAGTGGAAGACACTTGGCTTGTAAAACTTCTTTCAAGTTCCTTTGCTGCTGATTGTTTACTCCTTGAATGGCCAAGTATCAGGCACAGCCCAGCAAGACTGGGCATTTGAAGGTCAAACCAAAACTAACTGAATTGTCTAACAATCCTGGTGGAAGGACAGATATTGTTTTTTGGAAGGACAGATTTTACTGAGCATTTGGTTCTTTTTAAACTTATTTTTTTTAAGCCACGCTTCCTGGAGTCAATTACTAAAAATAAAAATGAGGAATGAGATTATGCTAAGCATGATTTATGGCTGTCATCATTGGAGAGAAGCAGCTGAAAGTAAGAGCTCAAGAGATTAAAAGTGGCATTTTTCAAATTTATTCAGATTGCACAGCAGAGTACTTGAAGTGGTCAATGCCAACTTCTCCCTGGGCTGCCTTGAAGCTGCTGGAAGTGGTCAAAGATTTACAGGAAGAGGATGTCAAGCTCCCAGCAGTTTTTCATAGCAAAGAATATTTTCATCTCTGCCAGGAGGAGATAAGTGGTCACACACAGGTGAGAACTCATGAATCAGAAAAACCACATCACAGGTAAACAGGGGCTGACTGGGCAGTGGATGTCTGAAACCAGGACAGCCTCTAAGTGCTGTTATTAGCCATGACTGGAAGGGCAGTGCCCAGAAAGCACAAAGAGCAGCAGAAAGGCACATCTCAGGTGATTAGACAGGCATCACAGAGGGCTTTCCCATCTGTCTTCTCACAGCAAGAACTCACTGTATTTGTACTACAGAGCAGGCTTCACTGAAAACAAATTTCAAGTTCCATATCCTTCTTGGTAAGCTGTTTTCTGGTGAGGTAGTGTTTAAACATATTCAGTGAATCATCAACATTCCCATCTGCTATTTAGTACACTCACATCCCTAAAGGGCAGACCTGAACATGAGTACCTGATCTGCAATACTGGTTTTTGTTGAAAAAAGGTTTAATAAAAAAAAAAACAACAAACTGATTCATCAGCATGGCATTTAAAAATATTTTTTCTCAAAAGCATTAATTACCTTTTAAGTTCTGCACTGGTTTTGTTATCTTGCCAAGTTGAACTACTGGAGGCATTGCAGCACAGTTAAGAGTCATGGGTTGTATCCTCCCTTTTCCTATACAAGAAGAAAAAATATCCCTCCACAAAACAGAACAGTATTTTGTATGACCATAGTGATTTCCTAAAGCTCTAAACAGCAAAACAAAGAATTAGGGGTTTGTTGTTGTTATCTGGTTTGGTTTTGTTTTAAATAGGAAAACCAGCACAATTGGGTGCTGTTTTTAGGGTCAGGCTGAAATACCAGAACTACAACTAAACCTAAAGCCTTCAAGCTATTCTTCTGGTTCATCTCTATTGACCCACTCCCCCAAAAATGAAAATCAGTGTATATATTTGTTCTTGACCGAATTTACATAGGCTAACAGAAATACAAATCTCTGTAGTGGATCTGTGATGTGGCTTGTACTACCCACATGCACTCTCAGAAATTCCTACCCAACTAACAAAGACTTTGTCCACATTAAAACTTAAACCCTTACAACAGGAGAAACAAGGAAAGCTCCTGCATCTCTCTCACATGGCACAGAAGGCTGTCAGGCAAACCTTTTCCTCTGCAAGGGTGAAAATGCACATCAATTCACTACTGGTGACAGACAGAGATAAAGGAAATAAACTATTAGAGTTTGTACATTGGAGGGAGGACCAGCTCACTGCTTACATGTGTCAGCTTCACTGATGAGCAGCAATAATTAGCCTAATTAGTTAAAATTGCTTTTGTTCCTCCCTCGTGGAATGAGGGAAAGACCTTCTGAAGAAGTCATACATTTTTTTGTCAATTATTACAACTCCTGAAATTTCCTCTGTGTCTGAAGTGGGTGACCAGCTCTGAGGGGATCTCCATCCACTTCACTCAATGATCTAGTCTGGACACTGTCATTTGCACAGACCAATTCCTGCAAATATGAAACTAGTGCCAGTGGATTTCAGGCTAAGGGATAAAAGCCTAGCTTTAGCCAGAACTTTTGAGTATTCATGTAGGAATAACACTGGTACAAACTGCAATACATGAAACCTTGACCTCTGCACACCTTGGGACTTGGTGAAAAAAGGCGAGTCAAGAAGCCCTCATCACTCACCACTGTGAGCTGCTGCCCACACGCATTGCTGGCAAATCTGGACACATTCAAGCACACCTCAGCTGCTCCAGAGCAGAGACTGACACACAGGCTTGGCCCCAGCCACTGCTCCAAAGGGCCTTCCTTCCCTCCTGTTGCCTCACTCACTCGTGGGGGTGACTCAGAGCAGCCGGGAAGGCTGGGCAGCTGGCTGGGAATGACTGCAGTGCTCTCTGCCCGCTCCTGCTGCCCATGCAGAAAAGCCACAGTTCAGATGGACATGAACACATTGTTTCCTCCAGACTCCTGTTAAATACAGAAATACACTGCAGGTGCACAGTCAGCCAGTCCAACAGCTCACTATTACTTCCAGGATACACCACACATCTTCCCCAGCACCTTTCTTGTACTGCCTGCATTCACCCAGTCGCTGTACAGTCAGACAACACAAACCAGCTGAAAAAACACCCTAGCCCAATGGAACTGTTTTAAGTGGATAAACTCATGATCTGATCCAAAGAGCAACGCTGGAGTCAGGAATAAGCACAAGAGAGTCCCTTTTCAGCACTGCCACACACCTAGACGGTGTCAAGTGAAGCATGAAACTGTACCCTGAAGATCCCCCCACCATGTTTGGCAGAGTCCACCCATCCACATCACACTCAGTTTATATTTATCCCAGTCTCTTCCAGCTCAACTGCTACTCCTTGGATTTTCTCCGTACTTAGCTGTGTGTTAAGCACGGACAGCTCTTAATTTCACATTAACTGCATTCCTAAATTTAGAGCTTCTAGGAAGCAAGGAAGGGCTCCATAAAATGGATTGCCAGCAAGTCACATACTTAAACTGTTGAGCAAAGGTATTTTAAATCAGCCAACCCACACAAGTCTCTTATTTTATGCTATCTTCTTTCAAGCTTTGTAGTCACCATTGATACCCATTTAAAAAACCTTCCAAACAATTGCTTTTATTAATCACAGTTTTAAGAGACTTCTGGAGAACTCCACACTCATATCTGAGGGAATGTAAATGTAACACTCCCTGTCTATAGGGGAAAAAAAAGGATTATTTTTATGTCTGTGAAGTGGCTATGGCCTAAGTTTTATATCTATACAATAAAAGAGCTTCAGTATCTCCTTGACTGCTCTACTGAGTCACTGGTTCAGCACTGACAAGAAGAAAAATCAGCTTTTTACTATAGTTAGGTGTCCAGCAGACTAAAGTGTTTAAGGCATTGTTACAGGCTCTTTCTAACCTCAGAATTTCTCTCAAAAATTCACTGAACACTGCTCTTACCTTATCTAAGATCCTGAGGCTGAGGCTAAGTGCAAACTTTATTAACATACGACCAAGCTGCCCTTAATTTTGATACCATCACTTGGAGGTGGGCAAGCAAGAGGTAAAGACTTTATCCTAAATGCAAATAAGAAAACAAACAAACAAACAAAAGCTTCCTATTTCTCAGCTGACAATCAGCAGAGTAGAGCAACTTTCTGAAGTGCAGACCTGGGATGACTGCTCACTGAAATGCAGTAATCTGTAACTTCAGTAGTGAGTTTGAGCAGCTGCTGTTTGTCAGAGAGATGTTCCTTGGAGTACAAACAACTCAGGAACTATCAGGGGTCGCTAAGATAGGCTTGTTTCCTGGTAACACAAAACAGCACCTGGCTTAAAAATTCAGAGGGGGAGAGGGCAACTGCAACACTGCATAATATGCCTTGTTAAAAAAGCAGTGTAGCATTCAATTTTCCTTTGATTTCAAGAAGTATTTTTGTCTCAATCACTCTCTCTGCTTTGGAGGTGAAAATGTCAAGGTTCTGGGTAAGTCTGCTTTTGCTCAGCATCCCAGGTTGTGTCCTTGGAGGCACCTATGTTTGTGAAGCAAGAGCAGCTCCCATAGTGCTGGACACAGAGCTGCAGCAGTCAAGCAGAGAGAGCTACCAGTTCTTGGGCTTTACACAACTCAGAACTGCTTTGAGAGCTGGCAGGGCTCCTAAGTTCCCCCCCCCCCCCCCGCCTTTTTCCCCCCTGCCATCTTGGTTTGCACAGTGCAGACACCTGAGTACACCTGCACTGCCACAAAGGGAACAGATTGTTCAGGGAAGATGCTGTTAGGAACTCAAAGGACGTGTGTGTAAATATGCTGACCAAGGACACAGCAAGTACTTTAGGCAAACAGAAAGACAACAACCAGAAAAGAAATGAAGCCAATTCGAAGGCAAGATGCCTCCATACTATGTTGTATGAGATCTCTCTTTCTCTGTATGCATACACACACGCACTGAATATCACTCAGAAGGTATTTTAGGAAAGCAATATAATTCATTCAAATCCTATCAATTCTTTCAGTAGGTTGGTGGGGTTTTAAACTAAAGTTGTGGTATCACTAAATAAATAATTCTTAAAAGTTTATGCACATGTTTAAAGAACCATTAAACTTGCTTCTACACCTGTGCAATTCCCGTACAGTTTCACAGGATTTAAGTCAAAATATATCCCCTATAGAATACAAAAACTTCAGCTATATTCAGGCATATCAGTCCTTGGGTAAGATGAGGGCATATCCAAGGAAACAAAAACAGGAAAGTAAGTCTAAGATTCCATGAATACCCACGATGAGTGCAACTTTGGGAATCATTTTTGAAATACACTTGAATGACCTTAGCAGGAGATTACACTCTAAATTCCAGGGGAAGGTAGAATCTGACAGCGGACATTCCTTCCCTGCCTTGCATCCAGTTCCACATTGCCTGGAGCAAGGGATCAGCCAGGAATCTAGAAATGACACTTTCTGGCATGCCTGAGCACATGTTCACAGGAATGTGAGCAGCAAGTACTTCCGAGAGTAACTGGCTACACCATCCTCCACCATCTGAGGAGAAGTCAGGTCACATTACAGAGCCTAAGCACCACAAACTATTGTCTTAACGCTGAACTGCACATATTACCAGCACCTCCAGTCATCTTCATTCAATCATCTCTCCTCCTGCTCAGCCCAACAATTTATCCCAGCTAGATGAAAGCGTATCTCAGTGATTAGGAACAGATCATGACGTAGCTCTCTGCATAAGCCCTTCTGTTGTTTGAATTCTTAGCAGCTGTCTCAGGACCAATGTCTAGCCACTGAATATTTTCTTTCTTCTGCCAGTAAGTGAAACAGATCTGAATTGTCTTCCATTATCAGTGTGCAGCTATGCATAGTAATCAAGTTACTGCTTTGTTTACTGAGAAGCACTAAGGAGATTTAAGTTGGGTCCGTATGTCAGAAGTGCTTTCCAAATTCTTTGTTGCACATCTTCAAGTACAGGCACCAGAAACAGAACGCAGGAATCAAGCAAGAATAACCTCCCTGCTTCCACTAATAGTCAAGGATCACATTCACTGCTGATAGTTCCAACAGCAGCTTTCTGCATATTGCTTTAACCCTTCCTCACTTCTCTTTAGGTATTTTGAGCAATTGTCTGCCATGGAACATGTGGTTTCTGTTGAATTGACAAGTGTATTTCCCAGCGTATTAGGAATAAAAATACACCATGTTAGAAAACAAACGAAACACACCCCCAAGAATAACCTCACTACAAATCCAACAAGACATAAAACACTGTGCTTACATAAAAGGACAATTTACTAAAGGTCCAGGGCCTTTCCTGATCAGCACACACATATAATTAACCTGCAAATGAGACAGCATGAGAAATCCTTCAGAGTTTGTTAGAAATACAGGTATTTGCACAGCAAGCCAAATTCCTATACGAGCTAATTTCCAATAAGTAGTAATTGCAATTTTCCTCCCCCTGCAATCTCCCATACATAACATCCACATTCTCAGGCTTCAATTATTATTTGCTTGGCTTTAAAACTGATACAAGTTCTTGGAGTTCTAGAGGCCTCTCAGATCAGGTGAGCAGACTTGTTTAAAGAAGGAACACTTTTTTCAGCTGTACTAGGGTTAATCTTACCAGCTCACAGACAGTTAAGCTTCAGGCCAGAGCAGGGCTTTCCCTGGATGAGTCTGGGCTTGTTCCTGCTAGGCTTCTCATAAGTTTATCTATGCACTGGGAACATCACATGACTTACGAGAAAAGTTTGTTCCCCAGTGTAGAACAGTGTCTTGTAATTTCTGAGTTGTTTTGGAATGGCACCATCAAAGATTTCCACCAACATATTGGTCAATAACAGAGAAAGAAACACACATTCATTATGCAGGATAAAAAAACCTGTTTGACCTCTTAGTCCTCCTTTTTTTTTTTTTTTTTGCATTAAAATACAGAAGGTTTTGTGGTAAAGACACTGATCTATGGCTTTAATGAAAAAACCCAGCTGACCACAAGGAGTTCAGATCTTCAATCTGACAGAGAGCATACACAACACCAGGTCAATCACCTCTTTCTGGACCATTTAACTAGATGTAGCTACAGGTACATATATGCATGTGTGCACACAGCTGTATGTATAAACACACACACAAAGCTGTAGGCATGGAACCACAAAAGTGGGACAGAAACCACCAATTTCCTCAGTCAGCTTGAAAGGCAGTGGCACTTTGTGTCTCCTGTTCAAAAGCAAAATCATTTAAGGAGGATGCTGCTCAACTTCTCCCCATTTTTGTGTCTTCTGTTTCAACCTTTCATCCCAATTATCTTTTCTAGTTAGGATTACAGCCTGACTAAGATAATATGACATCTAGCATCATCACTTCAATTTTTATTTTTTTTAGAGAGTCTCAAGCCAAAAGGAACTACTATGAGTAACATAGAAAAAAATTCTTCATCCTGCTATGCAAAGGAAGCCTCGGCTTACAGCAATTCATTATCATATTCTCTGCACTTGAAGCAAGCAAAATCTGTAAGCTCCAGTCGGCTCCACAGTGAAATCAGCTTGAAGAAATGACAGTATCATGGGAATTTGCTGAGAAAATAACAATAAAAATTTCTGCTCCAGCGAGAGGGATTAAGCCATTTACAAGCTGAAGTCTGTAAAAGCCATCCTTCCTCCTCCTCACTCAAGTGGGTCCTACTTTCCTGCAGAGTGATAAGCAGAGACTTTTTATGAAGAGAAGGTGAAGGTCATGTTATGTGATCTACTGCCTGAAAGTCTGGACACAGAGTTCAGCCTTTTATATCACAAAGGAAGCATGAAAATTATGTATGAAGCAGGGTATTTCCAAAATTATTCTGGATCGATTTCTAGTATTGGCAAAATTCTATTTCAAGTTATCTTGTAAAATTAACAATTAAGATTAGCAAGCTGGTCAAAGACTACACAAGATTACAAAGCCTTTGGTATAGAAGACTCCTTTTAAGGAACAAAGCTGTTAACTTGCAAGTTATCATTCATTTTAATTTCCCTCTTAAAAGAGCAAATAAAAAAAACCCCAACAAAATGAAAGGTTTCAGAAATACAGATGCATGAAAATTTAAAAACAACATGGTAATATTTTCAATATCATCTGAGAGACAGTGATTATTCCCACCTGTAAAACTCTGCCTCTTGCAAGACTCCCCAGACAGCAGCCCCTCAAGCAGTCTCCTCCCTCTGCAGGACTGGGTATCACAAGTGAACTGCAGCTGCATGCATTAAGTAGTGCTGATGAATTGTAACAACACACATACACCAGCCAAATACTGGAACTTGCTATTAAAATGTCAGAAAAAAAATCTATGGATATTCCTGCCCATTCCTTCACATTAAAAGATACACACTTGGTATTACACTCATTTCTGTATAACCAGCCAAAGTGAAGTGTTTCCCAACATCCTGTACGCCTAACATTAGAACCTATGTGCTTCAAAAAGCAACAGCATGGAAAGTACCAGTCAGCAAGCTCTTAGTGTCCCCTGCTATCATAGTTTATGAAGTCTGCTGGAACAGGTTTGTAAACAAAGTTAGAGATCAGGTAGAAGTTTATAGTAAGAGCACAACTCCAAATTTGAACAGCTGCCTCAGCTGAATCAAGTTCAAATTTACCCCGGATAATTTAAAAAGCAACAAATTGGCATCTGAGACTTTCTAGGAGAAGGTTATAATAAAAAGTCTTCCAAAAAAATTAAAAAAAAAAATGTCCAAGAAAAACTGCAATACCAATTGAGCAGGACGGAGTCACTTCTGGGAATCAAAACCGTGAGTAGGCGGTTCTCTGCTGCTGCTGCTGGGATGGAGGCTGTCCTTGCTGCTGCTGGAGACGAACCTGCTGCGAGTACGGGTCCTCAAGAGACTTAACAAAAATAGTTGTTTTAGGCCCAGTTTTCCAGACAATACCATTTGAATCTATCACAGAGGACTCCACAGTGATGTTGTGGGTGCCAAGGATCACAAAGTTTAACAGAAACTGAGTGCTGAAGTAGTCATTGTGCGGTTCCACCCTCTGCTCCATTTCATTGGTCATGTTGTCGATAGGAATCTGAGAACACAGATGGAAGGTTAAAACACCATTTTATATAAGCCTGCCAAAAATAAGTTTTCAGCTCTCCACTTGAAGGAGAGAGGAGAAAAAAGGAAAAATCTGTCCTCAATTTTTCTAAACCAATACATATGCATGCTTGAGACAGCTTGACAAGCTAACAAGTCATCTTCTACCCGAGGTTCTACTTTTCCACAAAGTAATGTGAGTCAAAGATTACACACTTCCCAGTCCTGTTCTTTCACAAGCCATTGACTTTCTCCTATTCCCCCTCAAAAAAACCACCAAACAACAACAAAACAAACAAAACCCCAACCCCCAAAACCCACCAAAACAGCCCTTTCACTAAGTATCACATTAGCAGAACCTAAATCTCAGTCATGCAATCTTTGATAAAACTGTTGACTTTAATATGTGCCTCCTCAGATGCTATTTCATGTCGACAGTCTGTCCTAACAATTTCCACAAACAAAAGAACCTTAAAATGACTATAAAAAATTTCGAGACTATATGGTAGAGAATAATCTACTCCTGGTTTGTTTTTTTTTCCCCTGTGGAGTTTTGTATGATATATAACTAGGCTGAGTTTTCCTTATCTCAAACTGATTCCTAATGACTTGTTCTGAACATGACAAAGCCTCTTTGCTTGGAAGAAGAGCTGTTACAAAAAGGTATTGACATATTGCAGCCTTAAAAATCCCAGATCCCCCTCCACACGTTATGCTTGGCTCTGGCCAGCGCTTGAATGGCAACAGTCAGGAGTGAAAGGATTACAGAACCACACATTCATCTCAACCTGGAAAACCTGAAAATTCTGCTGCCCAGAGTCAAACAAAAGAAAAGAAAAACACAGCAAAAAAACTTAAGACTCCTCCTGGCTCTATTCCATCCATACCTTATAGTCTTGTCCAGATTTGCTCTGCAGCACTGAAGAGACATTTAGACAGACAGACTGGATTTTACGGAAAAGGCCTGGTTTAGATCCATGCTGAACCACTCCTTCCACCTTGAGGGCCAATTGCTGGTTGTTCTGTACTGCTATAGGTTCTGCTGGGTTCCTTGGAGACGGGGATAGAGCAAGCTGGAACACAAGTAAACAGAGCAAAATGTCATTATAAGCCTCCAGAAAAGCAAACAAAATTCAAGGATGAAACAGGACACCTTCTTATAGAAAAATTTCCAAGGAGAGGGTGGGTAGGAGAAGTAGCAAATGGAAACACAGACATTATCAGAGACTCATTACTATATTATTTAATAAACGTCATCAGCAATAGCAGATAATATCTTTATATCAGTTTCCTTGACTACACTTCTTCAAAAGATGTGGAAAAAGAGCTTCCACAGAATAGCCACAAGTATATTAAGCTGAACAAAGAAGCAAAATGCAGTAAGATTGAATATTAAAAAACTTAAGGCTTTCACTTTTCCCAGAAAAAAGAAGCACTTGACTAAAACAGAAAAACCCATGACCATAGTCATATATAGTCATTCTCAGTCAGTGTGCTGACATACATGACAATTTTCTTCCAAGGCAGTAAACATTGCTTTTTCAAGGAAAAGGAAAAAAACCGATACAAATCTATAAAAGCTGCCTTCCTAGGACCAGAATTATTTCACTTTGCAGACTCAGAATCAACAAAAATTCCAGCTACACTTTATCTTTAAGGCTTTGCAATCAAACAACTGAATCCCACTTGCCTAAGTCACAGCCTAGTGGTTCTGAACAACCATTCATACATGTTATTCAAGTTATTCCTAACAGATTAACCCAAATGCTATTTGCAGTTATGTATCTTGATTAAAAATGCTGAAGCTTTGTGCCTTCAGTAGGGCTTTTCTCATGAAGTAAAGACTCTGTAAAGAGAAATTTGAGGCCATATTTGAGCAGTACATACCTTAATACTTGTAGACTGCAGCTTTTGGAAAAAGTACCTTTGAAATGAAAGGGGCACCTTCAACAAGGCAATGACAGCATTGCACAGACAAGCTGTATGCTGCAAGAAACAGAGCCAAAACAATTGAGAAAAATTATCATTCATGACACAGGAAAAAGACATGTGTTTGAGGTACTGAAACAGCAGGAATTTCCATTATAAGTCCAAAAATATATTAATACAGTCATAGAATTACAGCCACTAAGATGACAGTGACTACATTCAGCCTCTCTGTTTATGTTCTGCCCCTTACTGAAGGAGGTATTCTGCTCTGGAAAGAACAAGGTGGCCAAGCAAAAGAAAAATACAAATCTTTCCAGTCCTAGTGTTAAGAGTCGGCAGAGCAGGATCTGCTTAAAACACTCATACACAAAACCAGCACACACAAACCCTCAAATAAACAACTCCCCTCCAAGCAAACAACACTGGCATCTATCATGACTTAATGCAATGCAGTAATTAAGTTTTAAGCCTCTTGTCTACTCTTCTTTTCCCTGCTGCACCATGCCTCTGGCTCAGATGAACACAAGCAGTGCCACTGAAGTCCCCAAGCTGCCCTGGTGTGGAGCCAGTCACAACTACATTTACAAGGTTTACCTTTGCTGTGGTTTACACAACTCATTCCTCTATTCTATTTGGAACTGGTAAAGACTGTTGAATTTAGAAACCAGGCAAATAAATGCCAGCCATGACAAACAAACTACCTTGTTCCCACTAACATGCACTTCAGCTTTATGATGTTCACCAGCAGGAAGAGACAAACCCACCAGCCCTGTAAAGGAGAGCGTTATCAGCTCACTGCTTGCACCTGGCACACTCCACTTCGTGCTCTCTGATGATCTGCTTTGATAAGAGAAATGCTACACTCACAAAGCACAGTTCACCACTACCAGCTCAGGGACTAAAGCTAGGCTGCTGTGTGGGAGGGGGAGAATCCCTTCACAGCAAGAAAGTGAACGAAGACAACGTACTCCAGGTTTGACAGTGAGTGTGGTGAGGGGGTCTGGCAGAGACCTGACAGTACTTGTAGTTACCTTATCAGCATCTGCTGTGCTGTTAGCATGGAAATTTTAAAAGATTACTTTTAATCAGACCAGTAAGGTTACAGATGTTTTAGCAAAACTGTTTTTGAAGCGTTTTTAAACAAGTGTGTCTCTGTAGAGACTGTTTGTGTCAGTAATGTTAAATAACTGAGAATGCTTCCCAGTTTCTTGCCAAGCACAGATATATGGAGTTGATGAGGTTTTGCCCCCTTTCTCTATACAATATACATTTAAAACTGTTACTTGCCAAGTAAGACACAGGAGCATATTTCCTGTTGAGGGATTCCACTTCCTCTAGTACATGATTAAATACAGACATCATTCTTCTTTCATATTCACTTTCAACATGAGCTGTTCCATTTGAGCTATATTCCTGGAAACTGAAAAAGACAACAACAAAAAAACCCAACCTTTTCATTGTGTCTAACTTACTTTTCTCATCATAACCTGGAAGGCACGCTACCAGACAGACCCAAAAAGACATTAGAACTTGAAATCCATTAAGAAATGTCTTTCAAATTGTTTACTCTAAGTTTTTTACTATTTTTCCACTATAACACTTGCCCTTTATATTTAAATCTTTCTTAACTACCACTCACCCACCACTTTCTGTCCCCACCCTCTCACTTGAAGCAGTGACAGTTCTAACAGACTCAGCATACTTACTTCCCCTGGCTTTTATTTAACCCTGCAGTGTTTATAACAGTTACGAGAAACTCACCACACAAAGCAAGAATGCCAGTCAGAACTGAGACTAAATCTGGAAGTTTATCATCTCCTGCTTTGAAGACAATTCCATCTCCTAGACACCCAGCATCATACAAATTTGACTAATACACCTTTAAGCAATGCTTAATTTATAACAAATACTACAGACACTTAGGATGTTCACCTTTCTCACCAGCTATAAAATCACAAAAAGATTTTATCCACAGTATTTTCCATTTAATCTCCATTTAAACTCTGGGTGTTTTAAACAGTGATTCAGTTCATCAGTACTTCAAGGTTGTTTTCTAGTGGATTGAAGTCCACTGTTAGAAAAAGAGCCAGAGGTGATGGCTTCACATTAAAAATTTGAACTAGTTTAGTGCATGTACTTTCACAACTTTGAAGGAAGCTAAGATGCACTTACAAGTGCAAGCAACAGGGATGGGATCTAACACACAATGACACAAATTAAAATAAGTGGCTAAAGGAGAGATTAAAAGTTCAAGTCTATATTTAAGACAAGTCTATTATAGTGCTGTCAAGAGCAAAATCAGTATAAAATACAGAACTCAAAAGAGAGTCCCCAGCCTGCCAGGTATAGCACAGCAGCAACAGATCCTCAAGCCTGCCCAGAATATAATTAGAAGGGTCTACTGAGAAACTTTCTGAGCATTCCTTGAATTCCTGGGTTTAAAGCTCCAAGGATTCATTAATACGCAGAAAAGGAGTATGTAGTTAACCATCAAACCTACCTTGCAGATTCTGGATCCAAAATCAGAGCTTCTATTGCATGTGAAATCAACAGGCAGCTCTGCTGTTGTCTGATGTCAACACTAAGGAGTTAAAAGACTTTCAGAGTTGGCACCTAAAGCAAGAAATGTAGTGTATTTAGTAGCACTTTTCCTTGCATCTGAGAAGTAATCCTACAGTTATTACTAATTTAGTAAACAAAGAGCAAGAACTGTGAAAATACCAAGTTATATGCTGCTCCAATTTTTGTGTGTTGTTTATGAAGTAATTCCAAACAATAGTACGGTAATGATTATTTTCAAATAGGTTTGAAGCAAATGACAGCTAATTTTTATGTTATTAACTTTCAAAATGACTTTATGGCAGTCTTCACAGAAAAGAGGATTTTTAAGAGAAGGAAAGTGGACAAATTGTAAGATTTTTAAAAGGATACAGTTCTACATTCCTTAGAGTTGCTGAGTCTGCATCAAAAGATGACTGATACAGATCTCCGTACCGTGTAGCCAAGTTTCGGAATTCCTCCATGGAGTGTTTCATCTGCAGAGACAATGTTACTAGGCAAAAACACAAAGCAAAGCAAAACAAACAAAACCCCACATATCCAGAAAACCACTACACTGTAGCATACAACACTGAAGGAATAAGGTGGCATATTTGAGAAAAATTCATTAAGTTCTTGCTTCTTCACTCGGATAAAGATTACCAAAGTGACAGACTCTCATCCATGCATTAAACAGCTACTTTTCCTGCACCAAGAAAACCTCCTTGGGTTAAAAACAAAGCAAACAAAAAAAACTCCATCAACAACCTCCTCCATCAGTAAATAAAAATAATAAATAAATAAAAATAAAAATAAAAATAACTGATAAAGCAAACTGCTATGTCTTTCAAGGACTACCCACTGGTTGCTTCTGGCAGACCATGTGCATTTAGAAGCAAACCTTCTTGGTGTTCCATACAGTACCAAGGCAGTTGCCAACACTCAGCAAAAGGAGTTGCAGAATGATCCTCAGGTATATGCATGTATTCTTCCTTGGTGTACTCAGAGTGTCTGAGGTGTTTCAAATCAAGGTGTGAAAAGCCTTGCTGCAAGTTTGAGTGAACATAGTGACTTGCCACATGCATTTCCTTGGAAGCTGTGTGTGTCACTGGAGGAGAAAACACACGTGCACACTCAGCTTCAAAACACAGCCTGCTACAGGCAGGTGTTTTCAGAGCTACAGGTGAAAACCAAGGTCCACTATTCAAAAAAACCCATTTCACAACTACTTTTCATTTCATTTCAAACTTACAAGTTTGCTGAGAAGCAGAATTCATACCAGAGTCACAAACATAACTGCACAAGAGCGGAAGGGGAGCACATGCCTGGTTAGAGATGCGTCCACACCTTTGGAGATCGTTTCCCGATGTCATAGCAATCGTTGTGGCAATAGCTGGTGGTGGACTTGTTTTTAGGCTGTTGCAGGTACAAATAAGTTGAGAAAAAGCTTGCAGAAGGTCAATCCTGAGTTTCACAAACCCACACTGAAA
This sequence comes from Coloeus monedula, assembly GCF_965178545.1. Taxonomy (NCBI): domain Eukaryota; kingdom Metazoa; phylum Chordata; class Aves; order Passeriformes; family Corvidae; genus Coloeus; species Coloeus monedula. The sequence continues at coordinate 25,465,441 of NC_138782.1, read as the reverse complement.
GCTCAGAGGATTAAGTGGTGTACTAGCAGCCTGAAACACAATAATAGGGATGTTGGCAAACTAGGTCAAAAGCAAAAATTATAAAATTACACTGCAATGTCGCTGAACAGTCTCATCAGACAACTGAATTCTTAAGTTCAATTCTAAAAGCTGTTTTTTTAAAACAACATTTAACAGGTTGCTCAATTTCAATCACACTAAATATAAATGACAGAAGTTACACAATTACTAAGTCATATTCCAAGCATATCACCCTTGTACCAAATGCAACTTAAGCAGTTAAAATGCTATTAGGGCACCTATTTCCTTTTTCCTAGGCCAAGCCATTAGGCTTCAAATGACATTAGCCCAGATAGTCTTTACCATAAGAAAGTGTACACTGAATTGGATGGCAAACAGAAACACGAGGACTGAAAAAGTGATTCTCTGCATCAGCCAGAAGAGAAAAAATTGGCTGAAGTTACCCACAGCAAGAGGAAGGGGTGATTTTTTTGGAACTGTGAACTGGATGGGAACATTGTGAAAGCACTGAACCTTGCATTTGATGAAGAGACACAGTCTAGTGGTAACTAAGAACAGTAAATAACAGAACTCCAGGAGGGTAGACAAGCTGCTATTGTTCAGAAAATACAGTTCTGTGAAGCTTTGCTCCCTAAGAGCTTATCTGACTGGTAGAAGCATCTGTGACAGCTTAGGACACCCAGGAGGGGGTAAGCTGCAGTACCCAAGGTTTGATACTAGTTAAGCCAAAAATACACTATTTATTTTTCCTAAACTGATGGATTTTGAGAAGAACAAGCCCTCTGCAAAACAAAGCACTGGGACTATCTCTCAGACTCATGCCTATCTTCCCCCGTGCTCCTTATTCCCCACCAGGTCATTTCCCAAAGCAGGAAGTTATAACCTACCCCAAAACCTTACTAAGAACCATTTCTTTCCTGGCAGAAGACCTGAGAACTAGTTTCTCACAGAACATCCCATCATCTGAGAAGTGGCCCACTACTGACTAAAGTGAGGAAACATCAGCCCACTGCAACCAGTTTAAACTCCTGAATTAGATTTCAACTGAAAAAATAAGACCATTTCATACTCGAGCCATTAAGCCTCTCTTATCTATCACTTTGCTTTTCCTTCTCCAAGGGCACAAAAAAATCTCTTTTGAATTGGAATCATTCAGTTTATTCTGCAAGGATGGTTTCAGAAAACCCTCTGTGGAAGAGGGCTACACTGCACTGTAATTGCTCCAGAGAGACTACATGCTTTTAAAGAGTAAAGTACTTATATCAGAAAATCCAGACATTTTTAGTAGCACAAATTGGACTTGATTCTTGTAAATGGAAATACAAGCTCATCTCATTAATACTGCAATTTACCTGATCTGCTGTGGGCAATAAATGAATTATAATTCTTTTTTGAAAGTGACAGAAATATTTCTTTGGCTCAGCCAAGTTCTTCAAATACCACCACTTGCTATCGAGATATTTGGAATTAGTACTACTTAACCAATGGCTGTATTAGTGCTTTGTTCAAGTTCTGTATCTTCTTTAGATTACCAGCAGTGAAAAATAAAGCCAGTGCTTCCACTGAGACACATGATCTGTGCCAGAAGGAGCAGGACCCATTCAAAACCTTTGCTAACTCTACAACGAAGTACACAGCAAGACCGATGGGGACTGTGGTCAATATGCTCCCTGACAAGTAAGTCCCTGTTCTCCCACAGGGCAAGGGAGAACCTCTTATCCATAAAGCAGTGGGACTTCTTTCCCGCAAGTGCACTAATTCCCATGAAAGAACACTCTGCAGTGCAAGATAGAGTTTTATGTGTATCAAGGAAGAATTGAGAAATTTTCCAACAAGATCAGGCACTGTCTGAATATTTCATCATTGCTTAACGGGGCTGACTGAACATCTGCAAGACATTTACTGACACAGTGTTTTCCAGCTACAAAGTGGAGCAGCTACACAAGGTTCATCACATGCACCACTGGTCTGTGGTACCAGCAGTGCTGAGTCATGCTCTGCACTGAAACAGCAGCAACAGGAAAGCTCGAGTAAGAGAGAAGAGACAGCAAAAGCCTTCAGCAGGAAGGCTGTCACGTGCATTTTATGGCACTTCGCTCCCCTTGGAGAGGTTGAGTTCTATAGACAAGCAGTGAGCAGCTCCTTTTACAGCTGATACACTCAAGCATGGTTGGGAAATTGTTCAGAGTGATGCAACAAGTCAGCAACAACCAGCAGTAAAACCTGATTTCTTCCTCTCTCACCTACAAAATCTCTACTTACTCCTCTGGCCCTCAATCATCCACAAGGAGGGCACTGCACCCAGAAAAGCACTATGTGCAACATGCAGGAACTGATGTCATCGGAAGAGATGAAGACAGGAATCCTTCAACATAAAAAAAGCCCTGAACTCCAGGGAAAGGGTAATTAAATTACTGGATCACAGAATGACCTATTTAAGCAAGTTATTTTCCTGCCTGTATTAAATATTAACATCTAATTAGATGAGGTCCTCTTCTCAATGTCTTCTCTATGTTAGAGAAATCTTGAAGTGTTGAATTAAAAGTCTTATTCACTCAGCTAACAGTTAAAGACAAACACTTCAGGGCTGATGAGTCTTTCTCACTGAGGACAAAAGTAGCAATTTATGTCATTTCAGCTTATTCTGAAACGTTTTATTAATAAATAATAATATCTGAACTTTATTAAAAACGAATGTCTGAATTGTCATGACCCTAACAGTCCAGTAACTGAAACAACAAAGCAGCTTCACTGAAGAGGCATACAGAAAACTGTATGTAAAGATTTCTTCATGGAAACTAAAATATGAAAGAAAGCATTGTGTGAAGCTGGATCATCTTTTGTTAAGAAGCAACTTTACAGTAGGAACTGAAGGTCCCTATTCATTAATGCCTTTTTTTTTTCTTTGTTTACATTCACAGACATCATACAGCTTCTTGCTATTTTTACCACTTTGGAGAAGCAGAAAGTATTTGCATAAAAAGCAGGTACCAGTTGGATTTGATGAAACTGAATTGTCTTTCCTCCTCTTACTAACTTGCTGTTAGGATTCTATGAGATCACAATGTCAAGTACAAGGCAACATGAACTCAGAAGGAGGGAGGAAGACGATTGAATCCTTCTCTGTATTTCAAGAAGACAGCAGCCAATTTAGGCCAATTCCCAGGCTTGGCTATTACAATAGTTTTTACTCAGCCAAAGCAAGGAGTGGAAAATTATAAAATGATAACTTTAATTAAACAAGATCTGTCACATTTCCTATGATCTAATCAAGGCAGGAAATGAGGGGTGGAAGGAGAAGAAAAAGCAAAGAGAAATCTAGCTAATCACACTTGGCTGAGCTACAGGATCTTTTCTCTCAAGATGCAGTGTGTTACAACTGAGATGCCTGCAGAGAAGAACCAGAGAGTCTGGCAGATGCCAGACATATTTAAGAACTTTTCAGAGAGTTAAGAGCAGAAACCAAAGAGCCACGATGCAGTACACAGAAACATCACCACGAAAGATGTGTGCTGACCGTCAGTGACGCTATTCCTTTGTGGTAGGATTTTAAGGCTTCAGCAATGCAGGAGAGCGCGGAGCTGTAGTTGTCCTCCTTCAGGCCTGTCAGGCACTGCTCTGCATGGGAGAACTCCTTCAGGCTGTTCAGCCAGAAGTAGAAGTGTTCTGAAGCCACCTGAGTCAGCAGGCTTTGATACAGTTCTCTGGCCATGTCATGGTTGCCCTGTAATGACAAGCATGTTTCTGAAACAGGACATGAAGCAAGGCTGGGGTTTTCTACAAAACTTACACAAATAAGAAAACAAGAACATCTCCAGGATTACTCCCAGCTTCAAAAGAGAAACAATGAAACTTTTACCAATCATCTGATCATGGCAATCTTAACAATACATAAAAGCACAAATGCTTATTTTATGGAAATGCCAGCCTGTATAAAGTGTAGTATTTATTTACACAAGCCAATTCAGTAAGATGAGAAACAAACATGGAAATTTACCTCATCATCTCATATTAGGGTTTCTGTGTAATTCTAACCCCAAATGTGAAGCTACTGAAGGGAAAAGGGCAACAGTATCTTTTTCTTCCTTTCTTCACATTGAAGAAAGAGAAGCATACATCAGGATGACCTGTATCACATTCTGAAGAACAGTCAGACAATACAGATTAGGTGTGTGCTCAAGAAAGTGCCAGCACATCACTGACTTCCTTCTCAAATACTTCAAAAACACAAATGAAAAAACATTTTGATGGGATGAGTGTCCTAAATGATACATATCTGAATGAGCATTCCAGGGAATTAAGAGGGAAAGTGATTTTTATTTTTTTCCCCATTCACTTCCTCCTCCCAAGTCCTGCGATCTTCCTTATTCCCTTACCCAATTCAAAGAAATCCCTAACATCCCTTCAATCACAGCAAACCATTTTTCTCCAGGTACTTTCACTTACCATCCTGGAAGCCTGCCTGGCTATCCTGTAGGCTGTCCATCCATTGGAGGAATTCTCAAGCTGCTGTTTAATAACAGTTTTGATTTCTGTGGACAAAGCTTTCTGACTGGAAACAAATATCACTGTGGCAAGAGAAACCTAGTAGAGAATGGAGGAGTGAGGAAGAAAGTTATATTTCAGTAACTAAAGAAAAGAAAAAAACCAAGCCAATTCTGTTTTATTTTGGACTCAAAACTACATAGAAAACTACATATATATGTTTTAACTGCAAAATTTCTCAGTCATATCTTTTAAGTAGTTACAGCAATCCAAGTACTTCTTGCAGATAAAAGTAATTTTCATTCAAAGAATCTCTACTCTGCCTTTTAGCTGAGATATTTCAAATGCTCCAAATAAATTAACAGAAAGCTTGTAATTTCTTTTTAAAATTCAAATTCTTCTCCAAATAGATGTGATGAAAGCATTTTTCTCTTACAGTATATTAAGTCATTTGCTTCAGAGCACCCTATATAAATAGAGCTAGCTGCCATTTGGCCTTCAACCACTACTTTAGAGATACCCCAATAATTTCAATAGCCAGGCTTGCCTAAGCAGTGCCATCTGCTGGAAAATCTAATGGAATACACTGCATAGTTCAGGCTCCATCTAGGAGCTATCTCTATACTGAACACTGACATACGGAGGTCTAAAGTTAAAACTGAGAATAGTGGCTACAGATGGGCACATCAACCTGGACATAACAAATGCCTTAGCTGCCTTTCAAAATACAATCCATCCACAGCTTTTCATACAGACTTTATCCATCAAGGGAGGTCTTACCAAGAGTTCCTGTTTTTTATCCGTGGCAGATTGTCCAATTAATTTATAGAGGTCCATTAGGTCTCCTAGGATCCCATCTGCCAAGACAGGCAGCTGCATGGCAATGGCTGCTAAGCAGTGGCACATGAGGATCCTGGCATTGTCCTGGGCACTGTGCAGCTGTGTCAGCAGGGATTCCACCACGGACTGGCTCAGGTGAGGGCGGCACTTCACCAGCTTCACCATGCAAGTCAGCGTGATCTGCAACTCACACAGTCAACAGGTACAATCAACACCATGTCTTCAAAACCAAAAAAGCCAGGCACACTTACTTATCTGCAAGTATGACTGCAGAAATACAGATCTGCTATTTCCACAACCATGTTCTCTACAAAAAGATGAGATTTTTCTAAGAGCCCAAGCCTTTGTCCCTGAGCTTCCTGAATAAAGACACATCACAAATTCAAGAAACAACCGTAGTCTCTCACATCACCAGCCTTTACAGGTAAATAACTAGAAAAATTACTGATAGTTTCTGAAGTAGGAAAATAAGAATAATTATTTATAGAAGTGTTGTGACCATGTACACTGCATCTCCATCTCCAAAAAGCAAGTTCTCTCCAAAATTCTCTTTGTCCTCCAGAGATACCGCCATCCAATGTTCATGTTTCATTACAGCTGTTCCTCTGAGAGGAATGCTCCCTGCCCCCCACAACAATTCACTTACTCTAGAGCTGAGAGGAGTTGTATTATAGCTATGCTCAGTTTCTCTACTGCTCTGAACTCTGGTTATGGACAAACTAGAAAAATCTTCTTTTCCCTCCAGTCTGTTATGCTTCCACCAGAAAGGATGTGGTGCACACCAGCCTCTCTGTTGTACAAGCCGTTGTTATAACTTCCAGCTGTGAAGGGGAAGACAACAGTAATGTCACCTTTAAGGTAGCCTGGGCTCCTGGGCTGTCATCTTGACTACAAAGAACAAGAAGAGCTTCTAAGCCAAAAACTGCATCTTGCTCCAAAGGCAGAAGATCTACAAAAAGAAAAAGAGTTAAAAAGAGTTTAAAAGAGTTAGTTTGTTCTCTGACCATAGCTGGTGTAATGCTTGCACTGCTGTTGCAGCCATGACAATTAAGAATTTTCCTAACGTGTCTGCTTTACCTTACTTTGATGAGAAACAATTCTGCCATTCCATGTCTTGGGTAACTATTCAGCAGTCACAGTGACGCGTAAAGCATGCATAAATCTTGGGACTAAAGACTTCTAAATGGCCTGTTATTATTTTGCAACAGACTCTGTGCAAAGGGCTTTCAAGGATTGACCAACACTTCAGCAGTCTTACAGCAGAGGTAAAACAAGCATTTATTTAGCACCACTTCTACTCTACCCAGTAATTTTCTCTAAATTAGACAAAGATGGAATCTTCCCAAACATTCATAAAATCAGACAGAGTACTTCCTACTAGATTATAGTCCCCACTCTCCCTAACCAGCATGAGGGATCAGACAGATTTACAGCCAGGTTCACAGTCAGGACGAGTTAATACATGTTAAGTGCATAAGCCTGACTGTAAACAGAGCCTCTTCATTGCCCTTGCTTTCCCATACCTTTCTCCTGGCAAGAGGCTGATATATTGGTCAGGATTCTCACTCCATGAGCTGCAATGCCACGGTTATTGTGGTAACAGCACTCCTGTGCTAGTTTTACCAAATCAAATCTTGCAGTTGTAGCTGCTGCTCCTAAATAAAAGCAAGGCAAATGGAACATAAAACTGCACGGTTCATAAATATACCACAGATCTTTAAGTACCTTTCTGCAAAACAATTATATTGATTTAGGGTTCTTTCTTCTGTTTAAACAATAGGATGAAAATAGCTTTCTCTCCTCAGGCAAAACCAGACTCTCATTCTTGAACACTACACAAGTTAGACACATGAGAAAGAACATTTGGATCTAAAGGTTGATGTTTCAGGACTCAGAGAAATATTGCCTTAAGAAATATTATGTCTGAATAAAAAAAGCTGGTGAGTGTATTAATTATTAAGCCATGCCAGAATGACTGAAGAGGATGTACTATTTTTTTTTCCCCATTTCTGCAGCCCATGTATTTGAGCTCATAATACTCATTAGGGCAGTCTGGCTTTCAAGAAGAAAAAAGAAAACAGTGTGATCATAATTTTGAGAACAAGATACCTTGAATCACTTTTAAAGTCTACTCTTCTTCTACAATTTCTCCAGTACATTGTCACAAAGCAGAAAGGTTCATCTGGTACTGCTGCAGGTCATGCTCACAAGGGTGGCAGGGTAACATGCCAGCCCACTCTCACACCATGAAGCCTCCCTGCTACTCAAAACTTATGCAAATCCATGGTTTTAAAACTCCTTAAGCAGAATGCAGGTCAGCCATTTGAGAGGCAACACACTTCTTCACAAAATTAAGAAAACCTAAAGACCCAAAGGCAAAAACCATTTTCATATACCACAGTACCCACAAAACAAAACCTGAGACCATGATCATCCATGACTATACAGTGTCCCGTTTGACGTTTACATATGATGAACACAGTGTGACTCTCGGTGTTCTGAAGTTCAAAAATACTTCTAGAAAATCCTACAAAGTGTTTAGATGAAACTGATCATCAGTAGAAAACCAACCATTAAAATGCCAAAGGTAACCATCTAAGCAAGTTTTCTTACCTGGAGCACTGCTGAAGTACTGTTTAATGGCAATGGTCCCTGATAATGTGGAAAGAACGGATAACATGCCCATTTTCAAGCTGTCATAAGGAGTGTTAAGAGCAGATTCACAGAGTGCCTAAAAATCAGCAGGAAAAAAGGTACAGAGGTAAGAAGTCCCATGAGCTATCTGTATGAAAAATTTAGTTGCACTTCTCTGAAAAGTTTTGAGAGTCAAGGTTTTCCCACAGAAAATACTGTACTAAAATCAAAAGTCAAGTCCTGAAGCAGCTGGTTTAGAGGACTGAACATGCAGCTTGCAGAAAAGTGACAGTGGGTCTTATACACTAGAAAACATCAATTACAAGTCATTTGTTGATTAAACATCAGTGGCAAAAGTATTATCAGGTCTCATTGATCCAATACTATAAAAGACTTTACGACAGTTTGAGGCCTACTGATTATTTTTCCTTGTAACGATCTGCAAGGTTTTATATAAATATACACCTTAGAAGAGCTAAGTTTCAAGTGTCATTTCCTTTAGAAGTATTGGTGTCCAACAGGACTTTTAAGGTTCTTGATAAATATATTAAGGTGTATTTTATATTTTAACTCATTTGTAATAGAGCTCCTGTCATACTTTTGTGCCTTTTGCCAGAACCCATCACAGGCCTTATGACATCTAGGTTTGAATAAGTCTTAAAATGCACATTGTTCTCAATTCCTTATGCCAACACTGCAAACAATTTAGTCATTCACTGATTCTGGATGCTTTTTTAGCCAACAGGAGGGATGGCAATATGAGACACAAATAGAAAATATAAGTATATTCTGCTTTAGAGTGTGCCAAAACTGAGTGACAAAGACCCTGAATAAAGAAAAACAAAACAATTAGTTCCACAGAACATAAAAAAACCCCCATGGTGTTCTTATCAGGCATACATATTGTGTAAGGGTTAAATTCTAAATACATCTGTGGTTTGTACCAATTAGTATTTTGCTAATCCACTGAATAGTGTGGCATCAACAGACAGAGAAAGATCCAATGACTGGGGTAGAAATTGAGTCTTGATGTCTCCCAAGGCACTGATGCTTTACTCAGGGCTATCAGATCAGCTCTCAGGGCATATCTGAAACGGTAACTGTGAAGACTGCCAGGAGCACAGAGGAATTAGCAAGATGGACTGCTAATTCTATAGCATAGGCAGCAACAGCTTCTGAAGCTGATGTCTAGAAATCAGTGAAGCCTCCACAATGCAAAGACCAAACTTCCCAACTGACCTACACAGGACAGACTTAAAATGCTGAAGAAACGAACCAATGTTTGTTGGTAAAAAGGTACAAGAGGCACATCTTGCCATGGGAAAGGCAGAGTCTGTTCCAGTCCCTGCTGTATAAACATTACTATGGAGAACAATTTCCCAACTCAAAAGGATGACTTTTTATTTCAGAAGTCAGAAAAACTCTTATTATTTCTGCATGCCATTCAGAAAGCAGTAACGAGCTTCAGACAATTAGTTTTGTATTAATCTAGTCACTGGTTTAGTTCTGACATCAGTAGAACTTTTTCCTATGCATTTCAACCATCAGGACACCCACTTTACTTCAAGACACTACCTGATGGTGAAAGCCATGTTATCAATGTCTCTCACTCGTATTGAGATAACTACTAACCAGATATAATGGGATAGAGTAGCATTTTCTCTGCAAAAAATCCATAGAGCAATCCATAAAGCAATCCCTTAAAATTCCTAAAAGGAAATACATTTCTGGAGTTAACCCATTATGAAGAATAAAGCACTTCACTAACACAAAAACCTCTGCACACTCCAAATCATCATCTCCAAGAACTGGGGACAAAGCAGAACATGCTTTACTTCTCAGATGATTGTTAACAAAACCCAGCATAGTTTTTCCTCCCAGCTGCCTTATGCTCCAACAGCATAGAACAAAAGTAGCTTCCAAGAGTAACAAAAGCAAAGAAAAAATGACCCAGGAATAAGCAGAGCTGTAACCCTGTGCCATTAAGTTCTTGAAATATTTACTTTCCCATTAATCTAAACTGAAGTTATTTTCCATAGTCATTTCTACTGGAAAAAGAGAAAGGAGAAAAAAAAAAGTTCATCTGCAACTGTGACTGAAAGAAGGCAGCAGTAATACCTACACTATAACACTAGTTTCCCCAAATAGCACAGGTACACTATAAACACTCTCTTCTTCATACAACAGCAGTCACAAAGCTACTATTGAAGATAAGCCATGAATTCTAAGAAATGAAATCAAAATTCCATTTGACCTTTCAAGTACACCTCGCTGGATGGTATGTTTTGACAAATCCTAGAGGCTGTTTTGCTCCAGAGCATTGGTGTGGTAAGATCAGTGTAAACATTCATGCTTGTTATCTGAGATGAGTTTGTCAGATGGAAAAGCTACTTCCTCACTGTACAAAGGCCTACTACATGGCACATGCCTTCCCTCAGTCATAACAGTTCAAGTTTAATCCTTGAGTATCAACTTATCCACTTGAAGACATTCTATGAATTGCTCATTAATACTTGGCAACTCTGCTTGGCAGAGTAACCTAACTTAAGGACATGGGGATGAATGTTATTCCTTTCTTTATCTCCCAAATAATTCTTCTGGAAAGAATTCTACAACTCACTGGGAAGTTTCATAATAAACTTTAGCTTAAAAAACATATAGACCTGAATATTTTCTCTGCTCCATGTATGTGGTGTCTTGTTGGCCAATAACTTCAAATCCTGGATTGCAAGCCTCTTCACAGCCTTCCTGGGGTCATTTTTCAAGTACTGCAACAGAAGTTGGATCTGCAACAAAATAAATTCATTGTTTAAGAGAGATGCTGCTAGAAAGAAGTCTCTTCAAAAGCACTCGGGAAGAAATGCTGAGCACACTGAGCCAAAACTAACTTGAAAAAGCATGAACACACCAGCCCTGGTTTTAGTCTCCACTCCCACCCTGGCTACATCAGTTTTAAGCAGTATTGGCTGTTGTGCTGCAGAAGTAGAGCCTAAATCTCTATGCTTACTGCCATTAAAAAAAAATGAAAGCAGCATATTAAGTGTTCTCATGTTGTTTCAGTAGTCTTAGATTCAGTACCATCAAAAGCATCATCTGAAATACAGAAGTGAGCCACAGCAGAGAGTTTCAGACAGATCAATGCTATTATCTAACAGTCACAGACACCAGGCTTCCACAGCTGTACAGGGCTGAAAGAAAGCAAATTGATTTTCGTAACTCCTTTACAAGGATTAGTTGGATGAGTCTCAAGTATCACTGTGCTCAGACCTGCTCTATAAATCACATCCACAAAGCTCATTATCAGAGCATAGAAGCATTGTATTTTTCCATCACTGCTTTCTCATTACTTGGTTTATAGTCCTGAATTTAAGCAACCAATTGAAATTCCTCAAAGTTCCCCAAAAAATACATTTTAAATGCATTCCGTGCTATTGAAATATTCATTTACTTGCATGAAAGAAAGGCAAAAGGCACACCGACAACCCAAGACAATATACAGAAGTGCAAAGTGAAGCCTGGCTTCTACAGGCAAGTTGAAGTGTTTTCAGAAAAAGTCAGGGTGTTTATTTTCCTGCATGCAATCTATCCTAATTGATTTGAATCCCAGCTGATTTAGAGAAAGATAGGTTATGATCTGTAAAAAAGGCTTAGTGGGTTTGATGGGGTCACCTGAAAATGGAACCAGAAAAGGCAAAAAATACGAAAGCAGCAGCAGTTTTCAGGGTACTCTTCCTCAACAGTTGGTTGGGAGCAACCAACCCAGCACAGCCATCACTGTTTCTTTTTATCAGCAGCCAGAATCTGAGTGTTTCTTAAATGTACTTTGTACTTCAAGTGGAAGGCATGCCTGAGGAAGAATTACCTGCTTGGGAATGTCAACCAAAGAAGAAGCAGCAAGCAGAGTAAAGGTGTGCAGGGTGACAATGACCATCTTGGTGGAAGGGTAGGATGTCACCAGCTGCTGCAGCAGCTGCCGGGAGCTGGAGGCCAAGCTCGCGTCGTGGTGCATGTGCTGCAGAATAGGGATCAACTTCAGCTTCAAGTCCACAGGTGTGGCCAAACCTACAACACGGAAAGAAACAGAGGCAGAGTTAGTCCTTGGGCTGGCTTTTTTTGGCAGTTCTGAGGCACAGAGTATGTCTGGATTGCTACTGCTGCTGAAAGCAGATGGTGCAAACACCTGCAGTAGCTTCCAGTAACCCATGTACTAGCTAGGTGTGAAATGACAGCACTACCAAGCACTTTCATGGCTGGTTGAGAAAGCTACTCCTTGCTTCATTGCAGGTAACACACAAATTAACTCATCTGAAGCAACCCGTGAGAGTCTATGCAAGTTTATTCATCACACTAGAGATGGGCTTTTATTCTGTACCAAACAGGTGCTTCGAAAACTTAATTTTTAAGAGGATTTAAGATACCAGAGAGATTATTGATCAGCTAATTTAAAAACTGGAATCATCTGAGGGCAACAGCATTCTGATATCTAATATGTAAATATGAATAATAAAGAATTTTCAGAGAAATTAAAGCTTTTCCTCTTTACCATTCAACATACACATGTACCTTGAATCATCTCGCTGATTTTATTACATATTCCAACAGCAAAATCCCTGTGGAGAAAAGAAAGTACCAGGTGAAATGAAAAATAAAAAATTAAGTAATTAAAAATTTAAGAAAAAATTCAACTGACCTACCAAACACTGTGTTTTAACAATTAAAAGTTACACAAAAGAGTGCCTGCCAAAATCTGTCCTTTTCAGAACCCCTGCATACAGGCATGATCAAATAATAAAATGAAAGCTTTCAAAAACTGACAAGCTGCACTACATTTTGCTCCCTAATATGCCTTCCATAAAATAATTCATGATAAAAGCTGCTATTCCATTTTTCATTCTCATATTTATGAGCTTTCCATTTTAGAAAAAAAAAATCTGCTGAACTTGTATTCAGATTTCCTTACAATACTGCTACTGCACATAATTAAGTGTTTTGCTATAAAGGACAGCACAACAGAAGACAGTAAGGTTTGTGAATGGCAGTGTTAATGGAGTTTCCATTTTCTGTAATATGAAAAAGTGAAAAAAAATAGATCTTACTTAGATTGTGCAGAAAAGTTGGCAGCAGCAAATATAGCAGCTTCAACTTCCACGTTATCATGGGAATCCAAACTCTGACGAATACTGTGATGTGCATTCTTCCTTTCTGGAATGATAGATGCCATGCTGCCCAACATCCTACAGAAATCAATCACAGCAAAGTCAGGAAGAAAAATGATCATGAAGAAATGATGGAACCAGATAAAAATGTAAAAAAACCTGGTTAAAGTATTTATATTTTATATAAAAATGTGCTCTTTCATGTTGGCTACAGAAAGAAACAAATGCTAAAAGTAAGCATATAATTAAATGTAACAGATTTCATCATGTGGGTTGTGTTAGTGGTTTGATAAAAATTACATTTTGATACCTTTTAGCTTGAAATTGACACAGTAAGAAACTTACCAAAAACTCTTTTAAAATTAAGAGTGCACTATGGAATGATTTGTTTCCAACATCTTTCACTGATGTAACATAAGGTTACTAGTTAAATTAGTACAACACCTTTTGTGTAACTGCTAAAAAAGTAGCAGATCAACTTATACTTTGCCAAAAATATCTCCAAGGTACCTTTCAGGCATATTTAGCATAATCCAATTAAAAGAAGAATGAATGCAGGATTTATACTAATGGTAATTTTAGCAAGAGTTCTGTGCAAATATTTACACACGGTTATCTACTGATAAAATTCCACTGACAAAATTTTGTTTTACCAGATTGTAGGAACCCAGAGTGCCGAGAGTATTTTTCTGCCTGTTTTTAAGGTTTCTTACCCCCCTGAACAACACTGTTTTAGCCTCCAACCTTGGAAAAAATTACCAACGATCAGACAAGAACTAGAAAATACAGTGGTGTGAATTAGGTGATAGACTACTATGTAAGATTGTCACAGGGTGAAAAATTTAGAGGTTTTGGGCTTCTCTTTGTCGTAAATAGATAAGAGTAAAAAATATCAAAATGGAGGATTGTTGTTGTTCTCTAAACCTTCTTCTCCTTCTTCTACTCCTCCATGTTCTGCAGTAAAAGTAGTTTGGAGTGATTGGATAGAAAATTCCGCAGTTCCTGCCCGTGTTACTGAATAATTGGTAGGAAAGTGAAAGTAATACACGTTTTTAGTAACTATTGATTAAAATATCTTTAAAAGGCTGTGTAAATCTTGATAATTAGAGACTTCACTCCTGCTTTCTGTGCTCTATGCTGTACCTGGGTCACGCTAGTGGCTCTGTTCCTCTGATAAGACTTAATAAACAACTATCCAGCAGCATTGAAACTCCAGGAAAAGCCTCGGTTTATCTTTGAAACTCCTTGCAAAGACTTTTAGAAAATTCTCTCCCATCAGGAGGGATTTGATTTATGGCACGGTTCAGTGTCACCAGATCTTTCTTTCAACATGTTCTTCTTTATTGACACTATTCAAGGAGGACAAAAACAAATCAACAGAAGATTTTACACTAAAATTGCTGAACCAACAGCTATTTTAAGATTTTATTTGATGTATCCTGTGAATTTATTAGTAATTTCAGTATTTTTGCAAACTGAGAGGATTCCTGGGACTTAAGCAGATAACCCTCAATGCCAGTCAACAACTGCAATCTTATGTTAGAACACTGAAGTGGAACTACAAGAAAACATGCAGACATATTGTATTTACAGATTTCTGAGATACCAGGGCATGGAAGTATAATCTCAAATGAAATGTCAAAAGAAAAAAGAAATGGACATATGAGCTAATCAATCAAATGCCTGTTAATGCCTCCCATTTCCCAAGAGTGAAATCATTAACAGTTCTAGATGGAGATAAGAAAAGAATATAAAGGGAGAAAGGAAAGTGCTCTCTTCACATTTGATTTCACCTGCACAGGGTCTGGAAGATGCAGTTAAGAGGATCATGTTGGATAGCGTTAGAGACACACCAGAGACAAACCAGCAGGACAGGGATGTTAAAGACAGATTAATTTTATTTGTTTTCCCACTTGATTCCCAGAAGTTCAAAGCAATCAGTAATATAACAGCACTTCCGTAGAAGTTAATGATCAGAGACCAACAAGCAGTAAACTTCTAGGACAATGCTGAATGAAAAAGTAACAAGGTTCGTGTAAATTTTGGTTACAAGTTAACAAAAACTACTTTGCCACAAAAGGAAGCACTTTCACTTAGTCTAAACACATCATAGGCAACATGTGATATATTGCATATAGCTACTGTGTGGATTATGCATACAACAGATTCAGTGTTCTTCTCTTGAGCACACAAAATTTCAACACCGCAAATTCTGTTTTGCTGGATCCATCCACAAAATTCTCACCATCATAAATGGTTAATACCCTTATTCTTGTTAGCACTGATCCTTATCATTCACCCCTTTTAAAGACATTGCTTTGCTTTTAACTCTATGAGCAACGTATAAAAAGCCTCCTTTATTTCACTCATAGAGTCATAGAATGGCCTGGGTTGGAAAAGACCTTAAAGACCATGTAGTTGCAACCCCTCTGCCATGGGCAGGGACTCCCTCCACTAGACCAGGTTGCTCAGAGCCCCATCCAACCTGGCCTTGAACACTTTCATGGATGAGGCATCCATAACTTCTCTGGGTAATCTGTTCCAGTGCTTCATCACACTCATAATAAAGAATTTCTTCCCAATATCTAATCTAAACCTACTCTCTTTCAGTTTGAAGCCATTCCCCCTTGTCCTGTCACTACATGTTCTTGTAAAAAGTCCCTATCATTCTTGTATGGTCCCTTCAGGTACTGGAAGGCTGAAGGTCACCCCAAAGCCTTCTCTTCTCCAGGCTGAACAATCCCAATTCTCTCAGCCTTTCCTCATAGGTGAGGTGCTCCCTCCCTCTAATGAGCTTGATGGCTTTTTCTGGACTCCCTCCAACAGCCCCATGTCCTTCCTGTGCTGGGGACCCCAGAGCTGGACACAGCACTGCAGGAGGGGTCTCACCAGAGAAGGCAGAATCCCCTTCCTTGGCCTAGTGCACCCTTTTGATGTAGCCCAGAACCCATTTGGCTTTCTGGGCTGCCAGTGCACATTGCTGGGTCATGTCCAGCTTTACATCCACCAGCACCCCCAAGTCCTCAGCAGGGCTGCTCTGGGTCTGTTCATCCCCCAGCCTGGATTGATACCAGGGGTTGCCCTGGCCCATATTGTACTTGGTCTTTTTATTTCAGATGAGCACTTTGATAGTTACCAACAGATCTGAAGGAAATCAGGATCGCTCATGCCATACATACCGGAGTGTAATAGCCCGAGCAACCGGATCATTGCTATGGATTACTGAGAAAACTCTCTTGACAAATTCATCCACATTTAGGATCTTCTCTAAGTGCTTCTCACTCTGCTGGGTAACTTTCAGTACACACAGCCTCAGGAAGTTGTTGCTGTTAGAAAATACACACATTTCTTTGTCAGGCTATTTTGTAATGAAAATTCAAGCACTTCAAATACTAAATTAGTTAAATATAACTTTTGAGGGCAAATTAAAACAAGGAAATATCTATGCTTTAGAAACATTTGAGTACACTGATACAGTAAAAAAGACACTGTTAATATACTATTGCTTTATTTTCTAGTTCAGGTAGTGTCAAACTAAAGCCCAGTTCCAGGGAAATGAATCTGTTGACACCAGTGAGGAGGAGTGTAAGCAAATGCCTGTTTTGTGCACACACAGGGATCCAAATCTACTAGAAAAACACATCCAAGACTGAGAAGTCTAATTATCACTGTCAAGTGTTGAGCAAATTTATTTTCCTTCCTGAAGACAATGGTGAAGATTCCACTACATCAACAAAAACTTTTGTAAGCTTTTACAAAGCAGCTTTGATTCCTCTATATACATCACTTAGACAGTAGGCACTTGGAAAGCTCTACTTCGAGCTTTGTTAGAGATTAAATTTGCACGTATGATCATTCATCCATTTATGAATTATGATTTGAACGTGCTTAGGCAGCAAAACTTAGTCAGGGAAAGAATCCTCAAATCAGGACAGAAGGAAAGGAACTGTCGGTATCACTCAAAGCCACTTAAGCCCACTAAAGAATTGGAAAACAAGTTTAAATCAAGCACAACCTCAGCAGACTGGGTACTGCAGCGGTGTTATCAGGCAAGCACGACATCCCAGACTCCAATGCAGCGACACTCCAAGGCACAGGGCGTTCCTACGGCTCAGACCGGAATGGACAGGACCTGCCCGACAGTACTCACCCCACTCTGAAAACATCGGCTAGCTTTAGGAACGCCGAGTTGATGAGAATAGGGAACGGGTATTTCTGGAAGAGCCTGGGAAAGCGAACGACGGCTTCGCACTGCTCCCCGAGTTTGCCAGACCTGAGGCCTAAAGGAGACAGCAGGAATTACAGCAGGTACCTCCAGCCCCGGGTCCTTCCTCCGCCCCCCGCCGTGGATAAAGCGGCACCAAGCCAAGCTCCCACCCCGGCCCCGCTGCCCGGGCCGGCGACAGCCCCGAGCCCGCGCGGGCTCACCTTTGTCCAGCTCCATGAGGGCGGAGTTGGCGTCCAGCTCCTGCTCGCCATAGCCCGCGTCGGCCAGGAAGGACTTGGCGCTGGCCGCCATTGCAGCCGCTCGCCGCCGGCCCCGCGCACGCGCAGCCGCGCTCCCGCCTCCGCCGCGCCGGTCCCGCGCAGGCGCGCGCCTGACCCCGCCCGCCCGCCGCCACCGCGGGAACCGGCGGCGGGGGCGGCCTGGAGGCCCCGCCCCCCGCCCCCTCGCCGCCCAATCAGAGGAGGCGGGCGCGGCGCGGCGCGCTCGCCGCTGGCCAATGGGAGCGCGCGGCGCGCTTGGCGGGCCGGTGGTTTGGCGGGAGCTGGCGCGGCGCGCGCCGGCCGTGTCCCCGTGGCCATGCTGTGCCGCGCGCTGCTCCGCCGCGCCGCCGCCGCGCCCGCCCGTGAGTACCGCGCCTTCCCGCGGGTACCGCGCCTTCCCGCACACCCTCCCGGGCCCGGCCGTGCCCGGCCGCCTCGCCGCTCCTGGCCCCCGAGCCTGTGGCGTCTGGTGCGCTCACTGTCCGTCTGTCCCATTGTAGGTCCGTCCTCAGCGCTTCCCCTGCAGCATCTCTTGGAGAACTACCAGTGCAGCCAAGAAGATGACCACCTGTCTTACGGAGAAACGGGAATGCCGGTCCCTCCTTTCGGCTGCACCTTTTCTACAGGTAAAGTCATCTTCTGAAAGCCCTTTTGGGGGGCAGGGTATGGGCTCTGCTGTCAGCAGAGTTCCTTGTTTTAAAGTGAGCTGATAACAGTGTACTTGCTCCTGCACGTGATAAACATTGGCTTGTGGTGCTCCTAGATATACTGTTGGAAAGTATTCCCTCATAGAAGCAACTGGAAAGCATTTATTTTAATGTGCCTTTGTTTCGTCTGTGTCTGTTTCAAGGTATGTCCTCTTGGTGACAGCGTGAGGCTACATAGATGAAAGACTGGGCTTTGTTCAAAATATAGGAAAACTATAACAGGGTGGAGAACATTAGGTGGAAATCAGAGGTGGATGGATGTCACCAGGCAGTTAAACACAGCGTTTCCCCATGATGGGGGTAGGAGTAAGCAGTGAAGCTCCTGGATCTTTAGGGCAAAACTCTTTCATTCATTGTACTCTAGTTTTGGCGTGAGATTTTACTTTTCTCCAAGGTGGCTTCCTGCTCTTCCAACTTAGGTCGTGGAAAATGCTGGAAGCTGTAGATGATATTTACTATAGATATAGAAAATGGTAACTAGAGAACTATTATAGCTGGTCAGAGAGGCTCAAAAGTTGCTCCTGGAGCCATTTGATTGCTCATGTATGGTCGTTCCTGAGTGGAACATCCAGAAAAAATGCTTGCCAGTATTTCTGTATTTTAACATTTAGGTTGCCGTGTAAATGCTGTTTATTCCTCAGCCATATATTTGCTGCATTCCCTATTTAAAGCATCTGTGGCCTTTCACAAAGAGCATGGGCATGATTATGTATTAGCTACATAATATAATCCATTTCAATTTATTTCAGCCCCAAATTTGGAGCACGTACTGGCAGTTGCAAATGAAGAAGGGTTTGTTAGACTGTATGATACTGAAGCACAGACCACCAGCAAGCTTGTTTTTAAAGGTAAATGTTGTATAGAAGGTGATCTTCATTTGATGTGACAAGTATGGGATTCGCTGGAATCAAAGAGAGCTTTTTGCAAGTTCTTAAAACATAAATTACAATTTCAGTACTTAAATCCTTCCACATACTTAGCTGAGTCTTCTTTACAAAGCAGCAGCATGAATGTGCTCTTCAAACAGCAGTAGTAGATGAATTGTTCTGTGTTGGTTTTCATCCTAAGGCAAACTGTTGACAAGATTTCTGATTTCAGTGTCTGATGTCGTTTAGTCTTCTGCAAAATATCATTCTGTGATGCACTGAACTAATCTTGGCTTTTGTTTTCTTGTTAGAATGGCGGGCTCACTCAAATGCTGTATTTGACCTTGCCTGGGTGCCAGGGGAACACAGGATTGTAAGCAGTCTTTTGCCATCTAACTTTATTTTTAATGATTTGGCAACTGTGTACAGAAAATGACTAAAACTTTTTATTTTTCCCTCTGAAGGTCACTGCTTCAGGAGACCAGACAGCCAAGGTGTGGGATGTGAGAGCTGGCGAGCTTCTTGGCATATGCAAAGGTCACCAGTGTAGCCTCAAGTCAGTTGCTTTTTCTAGATTTGAGAAAGGTAAATGTTGATATTCCCCGTCGTCTGTTTTTTTCCTTCTTCTTTCCCCTTGGCAATGTACTTTAAGGGCTCATAAAGGGCTTTGGAAACTGACAGGTAGAAATAGCACAGGCTGACTGAGCAGTGACCCAGCCAGTAAAGCAAAACTGTCTTTATTGGAACTTGATGGTCCTGATCCTAAAATCTGCACATTTCTGATCTGGGGCAAAGATAAGATAAGATATCTACTTCCATACCTAAGTGTGTGAATATGCTTTTCATGAGCTGGTTTCTCTAGTGGGAGTAAGAAAAGAATAGCAGGAGTAAGGAAGCTAGTCAAAAAGCATGGCAAAACAATAGCCTGAGTTTTGTATTTCCAGGACTGGCATCCCAAGTGTTGGGACAGAAGGGCCAGAGATACATAGGTGGCATTGTACTGCATTCAGTTAATTAAATTAATGCTTTTGGAAACTAATAACACTCTTTTTCTCTCAGCTGTCTTCTGTACTGGAGGCAGAGATGGAAACATCATGGTTTGGGATACCAGGTGCAACAAGAAAGGTAAATAAACTTTCAGATATGTAACAAAAAAGCTTGGTGTCTCACATGAAAGTCCCGCTCAGATGGACTTGTTGGACTGACACTTTTGATTACAATATAGGCAGCAGAGGAGTCTCAGATAACTGTACTGCTTTAGTACTGTGAAAGGATGGAATGGGTATCTCTGCTATGCATAATACATTTTTCCACTTTACAGCAGTCCCAGATTTGCATCATGATACACAGGCTGGTTTGATAATTCCCTGTGTGTTGGCAAGGAGATGAGGGGGTACAGAGTGCATCCCTGTTACGGCAGCACAAAAGCAGATGAGATGGGAGAGATTGCTTAGGTCAGAGCCATCCAGAGGGGTGAAGAAAAGCTGGGAAGGTTCCTGCCAGAGTAGGAAGGAAGGCAGAAAGTGTAGAAAAAAAGGAGCTTGTGAGTGCTGGCAGCAATGAATATATTGTGGGAACACCTGCTATAAATACGGTGTGAGCTCATTCTGCTCCTCTTTCTGTTTCCTGGAGCTTTTCCTTCTCCAGCCCCTTCCCCTTAGCCTTTTCCCAGTTCCCTGCCCTACCACATCAATTTCTTTGCCTGAACATGTCTTGCTCTTCCATCTGTCCCAGATTTCCTGGCTTTTCCAAACAGGCAAGTGGAGGAAAAGAGTGACTCCACATAACTGAACTGGAAGGTGTAGGAAAAAAAAAAGTAGAAAAGTGCATCAATCTAGTAAAGGAGTACATTTCATAAAGTAACAGACAAAAGGCTAGACAGAAAATTATAAAATAGAGTGGAAAAGCACTGGAAACGTTCCAGTGAGCACAGTTCTGCTTGGTATGAGATGGGTTGAATGCTCCGGAGCAAGATGTAAGATGTGAAAAACAGACCAAGGGGTGATGATTGCCAAAAGTAGCCTGCCTAGATCAGTTTTACCTTCGTTGTCCATGCTGCACTGATCTCTGTAATTTTTTGCACCATGTTCTTTTCACTGGTTTTGTATTTAAGTAACAATTTTTTCTTTTCAGAATACAGTAATGACTTTAAAGGTTAGCCTCAGTGTCGCGGGTTCGGTTTGTAACCGGGCAGAAACACCAATTTAGTGTAGTGGTTTGGTCCAAAATACTTATTACCTTTTAGGACCAATTCCAAGCTGATGTCTGTTTTATTAAAGTGATAAAAAATTGCATGTAAACTACTAACTGAGATGTCTTTGATTTCTTTCAGATGGCTTCTACAGACAGGTGAATCAAATCAGTGGAGCACACAACGTGGCTGACAAGCAGACTCCTTCCAAACAGAAGAAGAAGAGGCAGAACCTGAGAGGACTTGCTCCCTTGGTGGTAGGTATCTGGGGAACAAACAAAATGTGTCTTCTGAGGACAGTGTTGTTCACAGAATTCTTCCTAAGTAAATATAGTGAGAAATATGTGGTTTGTATGTGGTAAATGCTTCCATTTATCTTTGCAGAGATAGGTTTTTTTGTCATGGTCATTTGCTGTGGCTAATTTTAGACATTGTTTAGTTGCCTAACAACCCATGCATCATAAAAGCCAACTTTGGGCAAGTGCTGTGTGAAAATACATCTTTTTTTTTTTGTTTTTTGTTTTCCCAGAGAGGAAAGGAGTGGCCAGCGTTCCATTTTTGAGGGGGGAGATATGAAGGGTTGTAATTTTTTTTTCCTGTCTTTTTTTACCCCCCTAATTTGACCAAACAAATTACTGCCTTACTGGAGTAAGACTTGATAATTTTTAATATATTAAACCTTGTGATGAATGCAGCTCTCTTATCTGTGACTTGAAAGGTGTAATCTCAAACTGCTGCCCAAACACTTATCTCTCAGTGGCAATTTCACTGGTGGGAGTGTTCAAAGGATTGTTGTGTCCTAAATGACATCTGGTGTTTCTAGGTTCTCCTGCCTGGCTAGAAGGAGGTTTTCCCTGCATTCACATGGCCTTGAAGTAAGCAGCAAGATCTTGCTGACCTTAAAAGAAAATAAAGTGCTTTTTTCTTTTCTTTTTAAGGATTTCCAGCAGAGTGTAACTGTGGTGCTGCTTCAGGACGAGCATACTCTGATCTCTGCAGGAGCTGTTGATGGGTAAGGAGGGAGGATGCCTGCTTTCCTGCCTATTCTGTGTGCTCAGTGGCGTAAAAAGATACAGACCTTTTTTCTCTAAGATCAATCAGTGGCCAACAAGGCTAGGGTTACTGCTAGGTGGAATCAACAGCTACGCTGTCAGCTTGCATTGGCTTTACTTCCTTGCTGGAGATTGCAGCACTGGACAAATTGTGCATATGTGGTAAATGCTCATTTTACTGTCTTAGCTATGGGGCAGAATGAGAGCAATTCTTATCTCTCTCTCTGTTCTCATGGACCTATGAGACCACACACAGACAGACTATTGTTAGACAGCCTTTTTGGATGTGGGTGGGTGGTCAGGGCCTGGATATGTGTAGGTGTGCTTGAGAAAACGTTGCTTTGAGTTACAAAAGATTCATTCTCTTAGGTGCCAGATCTCTTGCAGCATCTTGGAGCTCAAGCAAACTGTCTTATTGATTAGCATGGAAACGACCCTCTTGGACTCGATTCTTTAGCAGCTTCCATGTGGTCAGAGCCTTTCTGAGGCAGATAAGATTGACTCTCCTGCCTATGGTTCATGACAGAGACTTGCTCCCAAAGAGCAAGGGAAAAACTGGAAGACTTGATTTTTAAAACTGCAGACTAAAACTACTTGTCCTAAGTATAAAGGCATCCTTGTATTTCCTTTTACTAGTTGAAGGAAGTTGGCTTGTAGGCTCTTGTTCTGTCTTGTGTTAGTTACAGAAGGCAGTGCTGCCTCCTCACTCACGGCCAGCAGAGGAATTGTTCTGCTTTCAACACAGCTCTGCTCTGCTTCTCAGTTGTTGTCTCTTTAGCACTGAACACTCCTCAGTCATGAGCAACCTGACTTCCTGTGCTCCTAAAAGGCTTTAGCAGCATGGCAAGGGAAATTTGGAAGCTGAACACACTCATGCTTTTCTATTGCAGTGTGATCAAAGTGTGGGACTTGCGCAGGAACTACGCCGCCTTCCGTCAGGACCCGCTGCCCATCAGGTCTTTCTGCTACCCTGGAACCAGCACTCGCAAGCTTGGTAGGGCACTGGACATGGATCTTTTAGAGTGCAGAGTGAATTTAAGAAGTACTGCAAGTGACATTTCTTATCCTTATAGCCAATTGTTGATCACACTGGAAAACTCTGCACGGTATTTTGATAGCCAATACCAAATTTTCAAGTTGAAGAGCAAACATCCCCAACTTTTGTATCACTGCACCAATGACAAAAACTAGCTAAAGTTTCAGCAGTCCATTTTCTTAAACAGAGATGAGGAACAGTAGAGCTCTTGAGGAATTTAGCTAGTCATTTTGATACATGAGTAAAATTCAGATTGAACTTCCTTTGCATTATAGCTTGCAAAGACAACAGACTGGACGAGGGTTTTGTATTTTCGCCTCTTGAAGCTGTTATCAAAAACAGTACCACACTTGTTTGTGTTTCTCTGTCTTCTTTGTGCCTTTTATGCCTTACAATGCTCTGATACAACACAGTAATTCCTGATGACTTGTCTAATCAATGTGGTAATGGTCAGCATCAGTCCCAGGAACACGAGGGAAATCCTTGAGCAGGCATTTGTGAAATAATTTGCCTGCAGGGAAAGATTTTTCTTGAACCTGAATCACTAGAAAGTCAGAGGATGGTTTATTCTACAAAAGCATGGGGGTTTCTCTTTATTTTTGACCTCCACTTCTACTATTGGTTGTTCCTGTTATCTGTTTGAAACGATCAAATAAATCACTTGCCTGCTCTGAAGGTGCAATTCCTTTCTAAATACCACCCTGAATCCTCATGAGAAAATGTGGGTGTTATTCTAGAAACATTTCTTATTCAGCAAGTGCTCTGTCAAACATAGAAACTTTACCATGAAAATCTCATAGATGTTACAGACCCTTTCCAAATTTCCTTCTCTGGGCATTTCTTTGAGAACGTCTCTTTTCCAATTTTTTTTCCTTATTAAGAACTTCTCTCTTTGTCTGTAGGATATTCTAGCCTGGTTTTGGATTCCACTGGTGCTAATCTCTTTGCTAACTGCACTGATGATAGTATCTACATGTTCAATATGACAAGTTTAAGGACCACTCCAGGTAAGCATGATATCTGTGGAACTAGCTCCAAAAAACCAGATGTTACAGAGTGTAGAAAGGCAAGTTTGTCCCTCTGACATAGAGAGACAGGGACCAAGTTCTACACTTAAGAGGAGGCCTATTCAATGCTCTTATCTCTAAAGCTATGCAGGAGAGATCCATATTTTGTGTTAAGCCATCTACATGAAATTGATAGCACAAAAACTTTTATGAGTGCAGGTACTGGTTCACCCAGACAGACTGATGGTAGTTTGCACATTAGCTCTCTTTATCCAGTGAGGAATGGCTGCTATCCAGCCTGAAGCCAGTTTGAATCTTTTCCTTACTGGCAGTTACTGATTTGTCAGACTTCTAGCTATGAATCCATTAAAAGTGATCACCTGATAACTTCAGATATTTTAAGGTGTCTTTTAAATTTAACTTCTACCACAGTTTCTGGGAGAAAGGATCCCCAGCATATTAAGAAGTTTCAGCCTTTCAGATTCCTTCAACTCTGTGTCTGTGACCTTTACATGCAAAAGATGGCCCAGAGCCTTTGGTGCACGAAGCTGCTTTGTCATAGGCCAGTGGCCACTTCCCAGAAAGTGGCAAAACTTGTTAGATGCATTCCAGCCAGACACATAATTTATTTTCCATTGCCTTTTCTCAGTGTCTCAGTTAACTGAAGTTAAATGAACAATGTGTCCTTCTGTCTGCTCTTCAGGAAGGCAGTCTGGTGGGTGGGAATGCTTCCAGAGTGGAGGAGTGCTGCAAGTAGTAAATACTAATAGCTTGGTTGTTGAGGCCAACCCCGTGTGTCACCGCCGGCTGCTCTGTGGGAGTGGGCTGCCCGGCCTGTCCCCTCACAGGAGCAGGCTCTCGCCAGCGCAGCCCTCGGCCTCCTCATGGAGCTCTTGCCTCACATGTGCAGCCGAGGCGAGCAGTCTCCATGGCTCCAGCTGCATGGAACTCGTGTGCTGCGGCTCCTCGGAGCGCTCCCGCAGAGGGCAGCGCCTGCCCGCCCTTGTGCCGCTCTCACTGCGCCCTCACCGCTGCTGCAGCTGCTCTTATCCAGCGCTGAGGCAGCTTTAGTTCGTCAGGAAATCCTCCTGGAACAGCACTGGCTGCCTGGTTTGGGAAGGGATTCGCCGTCTGGTGGCCACTGCACTGGGAGAGCTGTGGGCAAAAAAAATCAAAGGGTGTTTTGGGGTCTCGCAACTCTTCAAAGGCCACTGAAGGCAGCCGCGTGTCCTGTGGGCTGTGGATTGTTTCCTTTGCGAGAGCCATTACGAAAACAGGGCTGGAGGAGAGGGTGCCAGCCCAGCCCGGGGCTACACTGGGCAACTTGTCCTTTGTGCCCCACGAGAGGACAGGACATGGTGCAGCCAAGCCCTCCAGATCCACACTCGGCTCCCGTGCCAGCTGAAGGCCCTTGTGGTTAGCGGGAATGTCAGCCATTTGGGGTGATGGTTTCAAGGCTTTAGCAAACACTACCGAGGCTTTAAATACAGGAGAGCCTGACTGACAAAATGCAAGTTTTGTTGATGAAATAAAGCTGCTGGCAGCTGGAACAAGGAGCAGCCAGTGCCTTTGTTGCCACCTGGGTGGAAGAAGGCCCTTGCTGTGGGACTGCCCTTGTTGATGTGGTGGCACTGAGGGAGGAAGAGACAAGGAACCTGAACCAGAGTAGGGGGGCAGCCCAGGTGATGGCTGAGCCTGCTTGTGTTATGGGTCAAGCTAGAGCTTTAATGAAAGTGCCGTTGCTTTGTTTGGGAAGCCTGAAGGGCTCCAGTTGAATAATAAAAACTTCCTGCTGCCAGAGCCCCAGAGCAAGGGAGCAGTGCAACCACTTTCTCCAAAGGATATGTGGCTAGGCAGGAAAAGCCTGTAAGATCAGCCCTCCTTGCACAACTGACTGCAGGGCTGTGCATTGAGTGGGGCTTTTATTTATCTTTTTATTTTGTTTTCTCTTCACAGTGGCTGTTTTCAGTGGACACCAGAATTCAACCTTTTACATTAAATCCAGCACCAGCCCAGATGACCAGTTCCTGGTCAGTGGCTCGAGTGACT
Source organism: Coloeus monedula (assembly GCF_965178545.1). NCBI lineage: Eukaryota > Metazoa > Chordata > Aves > Passeriformes > Corvidae > Coloeus > Coloeus monedula. The sequence continues at coordinate 25,438,909 of NC_138782.1, read as the reverse complement.
GCAATGCATACATCTGGAAGGTGAGGCAATGGGGGGAGACCCAAGCATGCAGCTTGGAGTTGCTTTTGCCTTTCATGTTCACATAGAACCCTCCTTGCTTCCCAGTCCTACCCAAAGCAGCATGGGGTTACCTCCTGGCATGTTGTGCCTGGAGCGTGTATATTGCTGTCAAGGCTTCATGTAATTGTTTAATGTAAAACAGAGCTAACCTCCTGCCATTGGTACGTCTCTCATCGCTGCTGCTTGTTGCAAATGCTGTTCTTAATCTGGTTTTAATGGGCATTAAAATCCTCTTTCAGTCCTGTTGATTCAGGCTGCTATGACAAGTAGACAGTTCTCAGTTCATATTTAGCAGTGGAGCACATTAGCAGAAACCTGAAAGTTTAATTGTTTTAAAGGGCATTCTTTCCCTCCACCTCTCCCTTTTCCAGCTCCTGCCTCAGCCATAGCTTTTTCTCATGCCTAATTTACAGTAGTTAAAGCCTTTGTATTACAGCAAGGGCTCAGGCAGAGCCTTCAGCAAAATTCCAAAGCACTGTCTGACAGCTGAGAGGCTTCGTCACTTAACATTTTGCAGTGATGTGTAGGAAATGCAAATGTCACCAAGGTAATAGCAGGCACCTCAGAATAAGGCATGCTTTGAGGTCTGTTCTCCGTGTTCCCCAAATGGGAACAGAGTAGAGTTACTGAAGTAGAATAGACAGAAACCACAGGTGACTGCCTTTTTCAGGTTTGGGATAATTTTTAGGGAATGTTGACTTGTGTATCCATTTCACAACGAATTTGAAAGTAAAATGCAGACCTCTCAGAGGAGAGGGTCAGCCTGCTGAGGTTGTGGTTTGAGTATGTAGCCTCTTAAATTTGGAGAACACTTGTAAGCAGCTGGGTTGCTCACTCAGTAGAGGCAGGAGTGTGGTAGCGTGACTACTGTGCCAAGTGGTGTAATTTTAACCTTCCTCGTGTTCCATGCAAGTTCAGCAAAAATGGCTGTGTGAACTTGAGTTGCACACTCTGTGTTCATGTGTTTTGATACTTTCTTGGAACACAGGCTGGGACTCAGTTGAGAGTATTTGAGGATGTCATTATATCTCAAAATTTAAGCATTTAGGCACATTTAAAATGTATTAATGTACAGAAGGCTTGTGTTGCTATCGCATATGAGTGACAGATCATATTGCATATTTATAAAATAAATCATCAGACAATTACTTTTATTTTAATCCCATGGTCATATTAGAAAGTGGGACTTCAATGAATTTGTCTCTTCCAAGATCTGTCATATTCAGAGGCTTCTTAGTTTAAATGCTGGCAGATTTGACTCTGAAACATATATATCTTTTCATGGCATGAAGACTTACTATACTGTGAAAAAGAAAGTGGTTAGATGTTGTGTGAGCAGTTAACAGGTAACATTCTAAAGACCTTAATGAAGAGCTCTTTCTGTAGCTAGAGAGGAATGAAAGGCAGAGGAAGACCTTTTCCGTTTAGATGATTTCTTTGAGAAACGTTAGCATCAGTGCTAAGTTTGTGTTTGGGTGAGGATAGAAGTTATTGCTGACAAGGATGCTGTTTGAGTCTGTTTTCATATGTAAGTCACTTCCAGGCAATGAACGCTTCCTTTATTGTGTTGGGTTTGGTTTTTTTTTTTTTTAATTAGAAGTTTATTAATTAATGAAATCTCACTCTTGAACAACTGTAAGATTATAAAAGCTGAAGGGCAGAGAGGTTTTTCTCCACGAAGATGGTACCTGGGGTGCCTTCCTGGCAATAAAAAAGTACTGTTTGTAGGCATGTACTTCCATTGTTCTTTCAATCCTTTGATGTGGATCACTCCCAGGAAACCGTATCACGTTATGCTTTGGTCTGTCCCAGCCCTGGAATGTACGTGCTTCTGTGCCATAGGGTGCACAAAACCATGGACACCATTCTATGCTGCCTCTTGAAGATGGATGTAACAGCTGTGAGGAGAGCAACTAAAAAAAGTCTCATTTCCTAGGTTTCTCTTTTTAACCTTTCCACAATAGGCCTCACTTCCCCAACAATATCCTGCCAATTCAGGCACAAAAAGCAGCCTGTGCCGTGGCTGATCCTGACTTAACATGCACAGACTGGCCGACAGTCTTTTGCCAAACACAGTGGACACAGCCATAACTCTGCACTCTTCTTCCCTTCACAGTAATGTGAATTGGGTGTAGTTGATTTAATTTACACTGCTATAGTGTAAAACCACCGTGTCCTAGAAAGAGTAATTCCCTTCTGCTGCTTTCCTTCCAGCAATCAGTGGCTACTGGACCACTGTTGTGTCTGTTATGAGTGTATAATAGCAAGACTGCTGTTAATTGTAAGGCAAGGTGTTCTCTGCACCAAGATCTGTTGTTTATTCTCTAAATAGGGATTTAGTTTCCATGGCATTGCATGTTTTGGCAGTGAAGGGAATGCTCTGACCAAAGCATTTAGTGGATATTTAATCAAGTGATTGCCTCTATCATGCCATGGGAAAAAAAAAGCGTTCTGTTAAGATGAACCTGTTTGTATCAGAACAACTGAAGTTCTGAAGCTGGATATTCAGCTGCAGTTTTGCAGGCTGTTGTAGATGATGATCCACAAGAGAAAAATATGTGTAAATCAGAAGCCTTTCCCAAAGTCTTCCATCTTTGAAACCTATGTGTAATGTCTACTCCTTTTCCCACATAGTAAAGGATCTGTTCATTCCATTAGTCATTTATGCAAATCCCCTTGATAATGTCACATCAATGATGGTGACTCACAGCTCCAGAAAGGATTGCCTGCTGAAAGCAAGCAAAGCTTGGACAGAATCTGTGTGTGTGTGTTTTCTTCTTTGGGCCACTTAATTCTGGCTTCAGCTCTGTCTGTCACTTACAAGAGCTGGAGTCGAAGATGAGTATCAATACTGTAGAACAGGAGAAAGATGTCTATGAAGAGTGTGAGAGAAATGGAGATCAGTTGAATGAATGTGGGTGATTTAGAGAGCTTTTTTATGGACTCTTAAGAGGGTGTCTGGTCCAGCTGATTGGTTGGAGGAGGAACAGGCACTTGGCAGTTGCACAAATGCCAGTCCTGAAGCCAGTGAAGGTTCATCTATGGGATTTTGTTGGCAATGGTTTCGGTTTTTTAATAAAACCATTGACTTTTGATTGGGACATTGGTAAAATGGCAGCAGAAACTATTTACCTAACCTGATGCAAAATATGAGCCTCCCAAAATTTAAGCATCTTACCTGGAACAGGTAGAGGTACTTTAAATGCTTGTGTCATGTTTTGGGCTGACAACTCAGGAGTCAGAATTCCCATGTGTAGCAGGAATTGAACAAGTGTTTCCACGAACTGCTGCTTAGGGCTTCCTCAGTTGTTGCCTCATGATGACAGCCTGAGAGCATTTGATTTATGCATTTCATACAAGAAAGATGGGAAGTATGCTTCCCAGGTGGGCTATGGGGTCTTTTCTTAGAGATGTATATTAGGCTGTGTGCCTTCTGACTGTTTGCTTGTTTTTCTGTGGAATTTTTAAGGTTTCTGAGCCCAGCCTTCCTCCACGGATACTCCTTGGTCACTCTCAAGAAGTTACCTCCATTGCTTGGTGTCCTTCAGACTTCACTAAGGTTTGTTTTCTGTCTTTACTGTGAAACAATAGATGTGGTGTGACAACATTTGCTTTTCAAAATGGCAGCAGCATTTGTTGTTTTGGGAGGAAATTTTTAGCCAATTACTTCTAAAAATGTTCATTTAGGGGACAGTAATCTGACTGTGTCGTATTAGCACAATGTATCAGAACCTTTTTATTACTTTCAGATGATTTAGGCTGAGAAGTCCTAAGAAATTGCAAATCAGCAAAGACTTCTCCTGATAAGATCTTGATACTACCTATAAGAGACAAAACAGTGAAATAATTTAATCAGGGCTTTCATAAGCCAAAGGCTTGTTTTGTTGTTCCATACTCACATCTTCCTTTCCCCTGACCATTGATACACCTGCTAGTCTTGTACAGAGTGGCAAGAAGTTTTGAACGCCTTTTAAAAACCATATGGACCCTTTTCAGAAAACATTGTGACCTCTTTTCAAAATCTGAGCTGTTTTTATGACAAAAAGAGCCTCCAGTGATACTGGGTCAGTAATTACGCACCAGGTATCACTATAAGGAAAACAACTGAAGTAGGAAGTTTGTTCAAATGTTTGGCCTAGCTCAAAACTAGAAATAACCCTGAAAAAGCCTGAACAGCGTCCTAAGAGTTTCTTCCACCCCACAATATTAAAGAGGTCAGCTGCTTTTCCTGGCTTGCAAGGCAGCACCAGGGCTTCAGAAAAGCATTACAGTGTAGGAGGTTGGGAGTCCTGCAGGCAAACATGAGGAATTGTTCTAGTTTCGTAAGAGGCACAATATGAGAACTGGCATTTCAGATAAAACCTGTGATCTAGAGGTAGTCCAGCATCCTGATCGTGATGTGTTGGAAATGCAGACCAATTCAGCCTTTCAAACTGTTACTGACACAGGGAAGAAATAGTCAGCCATTGTTCAGATGCCAAAGTATGAAGGAAAATGGAAAATGTGGTGCTAAGACAGGTCAGGAACCTGCTTGGTGTGATTTGAGAGGTAAGGTTGCTTTCTGTAGGGACAGCATTGGTGTGAAAAGGGTCAGAGTAGAGACACTTTCCCATTCAGATTGCTGTGAACTTTCACCCCAGCATTTCTTTTTTCTTTCTACTGATTCCCTGTTGAGTCATCAGCTAATCTGCCTGAACAGGGCCATAAAATGTGGGCTAGATGGTTGCTGCTCCTTCAGTTGGTATTCCAGAGATCCTTTTGGAGCACGTGATGCTGTGGCAGGGCTCTAGACCAGTGTTCCTGGCAGAGTTGGGTTCTCTGCCAGATACTGCTGACATCTGACTCTGAAGAGATAGCACAGCTCATGCAACAGCCTTCCAATGTCACCTTCTCGGTGTGTTGCAAATGCTTGTCCCCAAGCAGAAGATGACCTCAGCAACAGAGGCAGATCAAGATACAGGTGCAAAAAGGAGCATGGCTGCTTTTGTCTACCAAGGGATTGAAATCTCAAAATGTGCCATGACCCTTGCTGAGCAGACTAGTGTCTCTTAACACAGCCATGTGACACAAATGGTTGGTGGTGACTGAGATTTCTATAGCAGAAAGACATGGATGCAGCAGCCTTGCCTGCTTTAAAGCAAATACTGCTGCCTGGTACAGTAATGAAACAGAGTTGGGTTCCTTTCATTGTTTAGTGGTCAGTCTTGTTACCCCTTCAGCCAAGCTTCACCATCATTCATAGTGGCATGCTGTGTTGGGTGTAGCTGCTCCAGTTCACTCACCCAGTGATCCGTAGGATGTGCCCTGGTTACTCTAACACACAAATTTATACTTAGATTGCCACGTGCTCTGATGACAACGCTGTGAGGATTTGGCGCTTACGACGTTGTCCTGAGGAGGAGAAATCAGTACCCAGAAAAGCCAACTTGGTGGGCTGGGTCACTCAAAAGAAACCAGAAGAACATGGAGCAGGTGAGGCCCCTGAGCTATTTTGCTCTGCAACATGGCTGCTGAATTTTGTCTTTTCTCTGTACCAGCAAAAGCCTTTGGCTTGTCTTATTAACCTTCTGGGGTTTTTCTCATATTGGGCAATAACTCATATAGCCAGACAAGCACTTCTACTTGTAAATATGTCTGCCATCAACAGGACAGGCTGGCTGAAATAGCTTACAAGTATTGGCAAAGTCTGTATGGCCAGACTGCAAAGCAAATATTCATTGACACAGCTTGTTGGGCAGCCAGATCTTCAGTGGGGTTCAGCAGGGTTTGATAATTGAACAGCCAAAGGAGATGTCACCGTAGCAAAAACTCACACTTTTTCTTTCTTTATATCAAATAATAACTGAGAGCAATAAGATCATGTGCTTTTTCCAGTTTGCTGGAAAGGGCTGGCAACACATACACAGCCTTGGAACTCTGAACTGTTTGTTTCTGCCCATAGTTGAATCATGGACAAATTTCTCAGGTGCAGTTATCAGTATTGTGTCTCCCTCTTTGTCTTTAGTCAGTGGTACTGACCATATACAGCCAAATGCTCTGTAGTGAAAGTACTTTGAAAAAAACATGTAGACAGTCGTGATGATTATAATGTCCCAGAATTATTCATGTGTTAAGTCTGGTGAACAAATGCTGTACCTTTCTACAAAGCCTGGGCACTCAGACAAGCTGAGCAGCATGCTCTGAGCTAGCAAGCAGATGTGGGCTCTGTAGAGAAGGTAGTCACTAAGCAGGTAGTACCCTCGACCAGAACAAAGGAACCCCAATCATAGTACTACTTCTAATTTGTCTGAAAACTGCATTTTGTTGCAGTAGAGTAGGTGAAAGAAGAACTGCCCTCCCCCCAAAGTGAAGTAAGATGAGCTTCTCTGCAGAGTAGCTCTGGAACTAAGAATACAATAGCTTCCCAGCAGCTGCTGCTGTGACTTCCTGCATTCCACCTATCTTTTCAAGCCACCCTCCAAATGAATTTCATCTTGGCTAACGCAAATAAAGGCTGAAGGTCTCCAAATCCCACTAATGGGATAGCATTACCTCTAACCTTTCGCCAGTGAGTAACAAGTCTAGCAGGAAGTTTGCAGGACAATAGGAGGGAGAGTGCCAGGTCCACTCCATAGCTGGTAATTGTTTTGCGTGTGCACACGCTCTTCCTCAGAGAGGGCTCAAAAATCCCTTACGTGTTTCAGAAAAACAGAAGTTAGGCATAGGTCTAGACCAGAAACGTGAAATCTAAAGTATCTTATACACTGAAACTTTACAAGTCAGGTTTGGCAATAATACCAGAAAAAATACTTATTTCTCCTTGCTCTTGCTGCATTAAAGCAACACAGGAGGGAAGAGGAAGTACACAGACACTGCAAACACAACAGCAGGCTTCCTGCTGACCTTGGCTCTTGAGCACAAAACACGTGCTGTTAGAATATAGGAGTTATCTGCAGAGACTGATTCAGAGCTGGCAAACAGAGTACTATTTCAGACCTGCTGGGATGAACCTAGTAGTTCCCCAGCCATTTCTGTGGAGCAAATTGTGAGATTGAGATATTGATTGTTGACCTATATCATCAAGTGTAGCAAGCAGAGTTTCCTTTGGCAATTACTTTTGTGGTTTCTTTAAGTTCTACTACTTTCACTGTGGTTTTGTATAACCAAATTTCTGGAGCAGGCCTGTGTGTGGACAATTTGTGATTCTTAAATCTGGAGAATGATAATACCATTCTGGAAGATTTGTGGCAGAGAAGGTAGGAAACATCCAAAATAACCTGCTTCGGTGGGATGCAGGTTGACTGCAGGTATTTGCAGTATTGTATTACATGCAATGACAGCATAAATGGAAACAGCTTGAATCTGGCTTAGTAGAAGCCTGAAAAATACATGAAGCCTTAGAAAAAAAAGCCTGATCTTCCTATTCTTTATCTCAAATTTGTGTTTGCTTCTTGTCATGACACTCATCCAGTTCCCAGGATAACTTTTTTTCCATTGTCCAGTGTGTCCACAGCACAACTTTCAGACTGGTTTGGGATTCAGAGTGTTCATACCCAACTAGTCTTGCAATATTTCTGCTGAATGAATTTGTAATGGTCATTATGGATCAAGAATTGCTGAGGTTGCTACTTTCTTCTCCCTCTAGGAGCTCAGATTTTCGAGTGCAACTAATTTCCCAGCTGAGTTATTAGTGTCTTGTATGTGCTCATTAAACTAAAGATTAGGAGAAGAAATCTTGGCAGTTACGTTCTCGTAGTCCACATTGAAGCAAGTTTTTATGGACTAGCATATTTTATCAGGAAAGGAGCCTTTAACTCTGTTTTGTGTGTTGAAGTTATTTGTAGTGGGATCCTTTAATATGGGGTCCTATTCAATTTTGTTCTGATGCAGCAGTACGTGTATTTTGGATACTAGATAGATAATACAGTGAAAGGAAGGATCAGAAGAGGCTTAGTATGGTACATAACCAGGCATGTAGGTGCTCACTCAATATGTTGTTTGTGAGACAGCCCAGCATAGTGAAGAAGATGGCAGGTTATTCACACTAGACTTCTCACTGTTCTAATGAAGTGCTAGTGCTGAGAGCGGGGAGTTTGGATTAAAGCCCTGGTATACACCAAATGTTTAGTGCTCTTGTGCACAGGGTAACTTAAGGCACTACCTTATTTAATTGCATCAGCCTGAGTTAGGTGAATGAGAAAACAGGCATCTTACAAACCCACTAATGTTCTCTGTTGGAGGGGGCTGGAAATTAAAAAAAAAATTAAAAATAAAAGAACCCTGTCTAATATTGCTGCAGACCAAGATCTTTGCTATGTATGATTCCCACAGTTGTTAGTGAGGTCCTCAGGCCCATACTTATGACTGCTGTTTCCTGGGTGTTCAGAACTTCTTTTTTACAAGCAGAGGCATTTATATCTTGGCTCAAAAGCCACTGTGAAATACCTGTTTGAGAATCATTTGTTTTAAAGGAGTAACTTACTACAATGACAGATTTTATTTCCTTTGGAATATAAGTCCTTGTTCAGGAGGGGAAGAATTTCTCAAACTTCCCTGGGTGTGTTAAATAACTACTGTCTCAATTCTGATGCAGCATTGCAGAAAGTCCTCCAGCAAAAAAGATGAGAGAATGAAAATATGTCTTTCACTGTTCTCACACTTTAAAAAAATCTTTAAAATATGCAGCTAGTAATACCTGACTAGGAGCATTATTCACATGGTGGGGCATCACAGTGTAAGGCTTCCTTGGAACTGTAATTAGCTGTGGGACCTGCTTACAGTACCTTTGTCCCTCAGCTCGGTTATGCAACTGTTAAAGATGCAGGGCAGGTGGGGATCAGCCTTTTTCCCAGGAAGCTCTCTGGACTGAACCAATGCAAAGCTCCAGCAAGGCTGGATAAACTTGGAAGATTCTGGATTTGTTTTGTCTGTTCGTTTTGGCTGTAGCTCATGTAAGAGAGCTTATTACTGAAGGGATAGATGGCAGACATTACTCCAATGTACTGTATTATACTTTATCGGTATGATACAGGATTTTATGAAGGACTATGTACTAGTTTAACTAAAATCAGAGGGATTTATACAACTTCTTAGTTCAAAAGGGTTGGTCTGAGGCACATGGTCAGCAATGATTCCTCTCCTGGTTGGAAGGGGTGTTTTTAAAAGGACTGTCCTTAGTCTGCTGTTCTGTGTTCCTCATCAGACTACTTATTTCTCCCCTCTTAGGGCGACCAGCCAGCCCACAGAGCACTCCTGCCAAGGCCTTGACAGTGGGCAGCATGTGCATTTCCTCACCACGGCCCGCTGCCTGTGCTCCCACTTACTCTGGAGACCTTCCGCTGCCAACCAACACTCCGACGGTCGCTGTCAAAACCCCGACCACCACAGCCTCCACCCCAGCCAAGCCCCCTGGAGCCAGCCCGTGTGCCTCTCCCAAACTGATCCCTTCCTCCAAAATGTCCATCAAACATTGGGTTACAAGGACTCCGTGCTCTTCTCCTCCAGAAGTGGAGAAAAAGGCTCCTTCTCCTAGAAAAGCCCTGGCAGAAGTCCCCCAGGGTCTCCTGGAAGCTGCTTGCCCTCCCAAAGTCCCACACTCACAGTTTGAAAAGCGTGCCAAGAGAAGGCTTGACTGCAGCAAGGAGGGTGATGCGGGGCAGAAGTGTCTGCAGGCCTGTAGCTGTGTCACTGAGCTGGACCATGCAGCTAAGAAATCCAAGCTGAATTTATGTCACTTGGTTCCAGACCAAAAAGCTTCTGATGAAGACTCTCTCAGCCTGGCTGACTTGGCTAACAACCATGAAAGCTCCAGCCACAGCCCAAAAGAGCCTTCCCTTTCTGGAAGCCATATTAATCCATCAGGCATTCAAACTTCCCCCCAGCTTTTCAGATCTCCACATGGGAAAGACACTGAGGTAGTAGATAAAGAGAACAGTTCTCCTGAAAGAAAAAATTGGTTGTCTGCTCTGGGAGAGAAGCTACGGACTGGCAGAGCTGGCAGCCAGAGCACATCAAACAGCCCCCTGTCATCCTGCAGTCCTGGTGCCAAAAGACAAGAGTCTGTGGCAGTGGCCACTTCGCCAAAAACTGTAAGTAGGGCAGCCAACAACATTGTCATAAAAGAAGTTATCGTTAGCTGCCTCTCTCCCCTTGTTTGTTCTCTCCTGCTCAGACACAAAGAACTACCTGATCCCTTAGACTATGGACAAAAGGGATGATTTCTGGCCTAATAAGCCAGATACATTAATGCTTTTATCTACTAATCCCCTCCACCCAGGAACAGAATTTTTATGATGTGTCCTTCATTTTCAAGGGACTTAAGGCACGGAGGAGCTCAGAGATCTTTGCGGCTCCCAGCTGGATGTTTGAAGGATGTAGCCGTCATCTTAAATACAGCTGTACTCTGAGAGGCACAATAATGCCAACAGCTTTCCTGGCAGATCTCCTGTTTATGTGTTCACCATCACATCTGCCTGTTTATGTTACTGGAAAGCTACTTAAGCACTGGAAGAAAGAGCTAAATTCTCTGCCAGCTCAGGTAGCAAAAGAATTTGTTACCCACATTAAAACTGTGGGGCATTAAATAATGCCTTCAGTTCCTTCAGTGGAAAACTCAGAAAACAAGAGCTGTGCAAGAGTCAGAGTGCAGGCTACCTACATCATCCTACTTTTGGTGTACAGGAAGCCTGGCACAGAGCTCATCCTAGGATCTGAAATGAAAGTTAAGCTTATAAAGCAGCTGAAAATGTTGGCCTGAGGGTTTAACTAGGAAATTACAATTACATTTTTTAAAACAAACCAAACTTGTCTCTGAAACTGGACTCCCAGTGTCTTTGCCTGAGTCTTATTTCAGTAAATGTTAGGTAAATTTTCAATCATCAAATTTTAGTTGTACTCTCAATTGAATGTCTGATGCAAGAAGTTGTTGCCATCATAGAGGCTTCTTTCATTTACCTGTTTTCATCGCTTCCAACACTTCTATCAGATATGATGTGGGCAAGCCATCACTCCTTAAGTTATTCATAGCAGCTGTACTCTTCATGTCATGGCTGTACCAAGAAATCATGGCTATAGGAAACCTACAGCTACTTGTGACTACTTGTGCTTCATGCTGTACGTGTTTAAACACAAGACAGAGAGATTTGCCCTGGAGAGAGATTACTATAGAACAATTATCTTTTCTGCCCAGTATGCTCTGGTTCAGATTTTGGGATGCTCCTGTGTTGTTCTCACAGCCTGAGGAGATGCCAGGAATATCCAACAGCATTCCTTGATTTTACTGTATCTCGGAAATCTGCAGCTCTCTTACCTGCTGTGGGGAAGCTGAAACTGCAGCTGGAGTGCATTTCTCATGGCAGTGGGACAACCCGAGGATTTAGACAGCATCTCCTGTAGGTACTAAGCCTCCTATCTGTGAGACAGATAAAGAGCCTTTCATTTACTCTCTTAGTTGGGAAGACGAGCAAACTGGAACGATGATGGAGGGGAGACTTTGAGACTCCTGCAGCATATGAACTGTTAACCTAGAAGTGTTTCATGTTGGTTTTGGTTTTATTTCTTGCTAGGCTGCAGCCACTTCCGTTTCCATGAGGAAGATCTGCACATACTTCCACAGGAAGCCACAGAGTGACTGAAGCAGCGTGCAGTGGTTGCACCTGAGGGGTGTTGACACCGAGGTATCAGGACCAGACCTAACAATGCCAACAACGATGCACCAGGATTACACAATTTGTTGTCGGAACTTGACAGACTTGAGGTTTTAGTCTTCCTGTTTTTAAAGTTGTTATCAGTTGAAGTCAGCTGAGTGTGTAAAATATACACAATACTTACTCATGGTCTCTTTCTGACTTAGGGTATGTATTTTCTTATAAACAAGGTGGTTTTTACGTGGCAACTGTTCTAGTCCAAAGACAGCAACAGCTCTGCTGTGTATTGTTGACAGGCACATATAGCTTGTTAGTTTATGTTACTAATCTGCTGTTCAAACTGCCTCTACTTAAGAGTAGTGTGTAAATCATTACACTCTCCTGAATGTGTGTACAGAAACTTACTGGAGGAACAGCTGAGCCTCTTCATGCCAATGGCATTTCTGCAGTTACTCCTCTAGCATGCAATGACTGCCTGCTTCCGGCAGGGAAGTTAGCAATGTGTTAATTAAATATAAAAAGGTTTTTAATACCCCATGTCCATCTGATGGTGACTATGATGTAAGAAGAGACCAAGTATAATCAAGTACGTAATGCCTGTACTCCCCTTGCCATCCCCTTTCTTCTCCACTCTGGAAACTACTGTACTTATCTACTTAGCTGCCTCTTGAACCATCAGCACTACAGCTCTTGAGACCAAAAGTTTACCACTTCTATGAAATAAAATACTGGCGAGGTGTGTTAGAAGAATTACTTTGGTCTATCCTAAATAGGCATCCCCTAGCAGCCCATTGCCAGTCAGCTCTTACAGGTTCAGCCTGTAGCAAAGGCATTAGTAACTGCTTATAACATACCTGCATAACACTTTTATAATACAGTAGTTACAAAATGATACCTTATAAACTGGGAGAGAGGCAACTGACATTTTAGAAAGCACTTGAGAGCGTTTACGTATTAATTTTAAACGCCTTGCCATTGTAAGTCATCCCTGGTGCTGATAGAACATGGTCACTGAAATGAGATCACTGTCCTGCTAGCTAATGACACTAATTTCTCAGCCAAGCTTTCCCCAGGATCTTCTAGTAGAAGTAGGATCTTCTGTTAGAAGAGCCTCATCTTAGGTTAGAGCATTTACTCTATTCTCTGGTGTAATAGTTCCTGTGAACTTCAAAACCAAACCCTCTGAATCCCTAGTAAGTTTTTCTACTGCAGAAGAATTGAGGTATTTGAAGGGGATAGGATCCCACTAACTTATGTTTTCTATCCTAAATTTTAACACCTACTTCAGAGTAACATTGGAAAGCAAGGTAGCCGAAAGAGATTAGAAGGAAACATGCTGGTCTGTATTTTATGTGGTAGATTGTATTTTGCAAGGAAATAAATTACTTGAGATAAAATGGCTTTTGTGAAAGGTCTGTTACAGCTACAAAGCAAAAGTAGATATGTAGTGTGCTTTTTAAAAAAAGAGTAGTTACTATCATGTTGCATCTTTTAGCAGAAGCACTCGGGTACGAATAGGGGCCAGAGCAGCTTTCTCTTGTTTACTGAATTACAGGCCATCATCCTATGAAAGTCAATGTAGTGCTTCAGGCATATTTTTATAATTCTTCTTAAAAAAAAGTGATTTTTAGAAAGTGATTATCTGAATAGATCTAGTACCTTAGGCAAAACAGGAATCTAAAAAAACCTGCTTGTTTAATTTTAACCTACTTCTGGATATTGAAGTAGATGGAAGTAGTAGAAACATAACCTAAAATAAGTAGGTTTGGGATTTAATTCAGTCTTAATTTTAATTATTATAGTGACTGTGTGGGGTACAACCTGCCTTGCCTACAACCAGATTTTCATGCAGGATTCTTCCATGCAGTTTGTAAAAAACATTGCAGAATAAGGAAATCTGAACCCTATTGAAATACATGAGAGTCCTCAGACACTTCAACAATAGGATTTCATGTATCTCCACTCTTCCACAATATTTTCCTCCTCCAGAAATGTTCTGCAGCCAAACCATTATCTCCTATATCTTGTAAATGACTACCTTGAGATGATATACACTTATGGGTTACCACTTGGATGAATAATATTCTGTGGCCATGTGAGATTTTCTTCTTTCATATGGTACTTGTTTAGTGGAACAACTTGCTTTATGGACCACCAGGCATTAATTTTTTCATCTGAAGCTTGTATCAACCTGGTTCAGAGTCTAGGAGAACTAAATGAAATGTATTTTTTTATGTCCAACTGCCTTGACCTTACTGTGATAAAATCAAAATTGCAAAAGCACAGAAAAATTGCTGATACAAATCCTATGTCGGGGTTCAGGGTACCCAGTACTGCCTTTACCTGAGAAGCTTGATAAAATAAGCATCCAGAGAGCTGCTTTGTATTGTTTTTGGCCAGCAAGCTATACCTCTGAATTTTCTTTCCTATACCTCTGAATTTTCTTTCTTTCTAAAGGATTTACAGAAACTCTGACCTCCATGTTTTACAATCAAATTAAGCCTTTTAAGGTATTATTCCCAAATCCTACATATGTATGTAAATCCCACCTTAAGTATCTTACAGGTTTTTCCATGCAGATGATAGTGCTTCCTGATGTCTTGTCTCTGTGCTCGGTGTTCACCCTCTGACTGCCAAGTGGGATTTGGAACTGACCACAGCAGTTTCTGATGGTGCTGCATCCAAGAGCTGTTGCTGCTGCTCTGTTGGAAGTTGTGCCTCTCCCTGCTCAGCTCTGAGCAGCCAACCAGTTTGGATTAAGGGCAGCTTGACAGCGACTGGGGCTAACCCTGCTCGGCAAAACTGAGCAGGCACTCCCAGGACCTGTACAGATGCATGGTCAGCAAGCCTGGGCAAGCATTTCTGCTGGGAACAGCACTCACTTCACAGTCTCTTGGGGAAGCTAACTACCAAGAAAACCTAAAATTTAATTGCCTCAGTTCCCTGCCTCAGCAGATAGTTGTAGACCAAAACCGTGGAGGGGACTGATGTGAGTGTGTGGGGACAACATTGCCACCAAGGGGACTGTGCTGTCCAACTACCTCTTGATGTGTAGAGCTGGCCACTTCTTGTTGGTCAGGGAGTGCTTGAGTCTTCCTCTGGCATGGTTGTTTCTGCAGCCACTGAACATGGCTGAAATCTCCAGTATGGTGAGTGTCCACACCACCTTGTAAACTGAGGTGACAAAAACGCACTACTGTGGCATTGAAAAATGTTCTAGTTGCTCTCTGTATGTGGTATAGAATTTCTTAAGTTCTGTTTAGAAATAGATGCTTTTCAGCCAGGGATTTGCCAAAAGCATTTGGTAGCTGGGTATTCAAGGGTTTATGTGTGACTCTTTTAAAGAAGCTCCTCAAGGTCAAATATTAAGAGTTTTTCATCACCAATATTTATTTGCCAGTAAATGGGAAATGGTGTTCATCTTCAGGTCCACTAAAATCAAATTTCATTCTTTCCCTCCTGAAGCTGACCTAAACAGTTTTCCAAGTGGAAATTATCACCCTCTGTCTCTACACAGAACCCAATGGTTCATGTTTTTCCCTCTCTCTGATTTATGTATGGCCCAGTGTACAATAAATAAAATACATCCTGTTACTATACAGCATCCATGTGTTGTCCTTCAAAGAACAGCTTAACCCAAAACAAACTGCTCTTCATCTGCACTGCGCAAAATGCCAAATACAATGCAAAGCATGGATGAGGGGAAAGCAAATATGAAAAAGTCCATATGTAATTTAAAATTACTTAAACATTTCATGTCAATTGTTTTATAGAATAATGCGGAGTTGATACGAGGATAGCATGAACCCAGAAGGGGAAAAGCAAAATTATACTCGATGATAACCTTTCAATTTTAAGCCTCAGTCTGAATTACGTATTTTTCTAATCAGAATAACTAACTTTCCATCTTAATTTGTGCATTATGGAAAAATTCCAGGGACTAAAAGTACAGCAGAAAGACACATTGCTCCAGTCTTGTGCAGCTAGACAAAGACTCAAAGATCAGAAAGTGTTATGTCTAATGAAGTCTGAATACCCCATCTTAATTTTTCAATATGGTATTTTTAACTCTGCTGAAGCTACAGCAGTTCTTATTTTTGAAGTTGTCCAGCCTTGATTTAAACACTTTGCATTATCACAGGTCCATTACAGTTGCACATAAATTATTCTAGAGTTGAGCTACTGGGAAAAGACTGATTGTTGGGATTTGTTTAGCTTTGTCTTTTGCCTGTTAGCTCAGGTTACTCACTTTCTGGTCTGGGTTGAAGATATTTATACTACATTAGATCTTTTATCCAATTTGTAGAAAGCCCAAACATGAGACAACCACCTCTTGTTCTCCTCTTTCATGAGCTAAAGAGATTCTACATACAAAACCCAGAACAGCCAAGGAAGAGCTTCATTCCTTCACATTAAAGAGCCACAGTAGTAGCTCCACTTAGATTAACACCAAAGCCACTCTTTATTTCACTCAGGTTTGTGGTTTACTTCTCTTGTCTGAAGTATGACTGAATCCTTTGGCAAAGTATCTTCAACCACCCACTTCTGTGCCATCCCTGGATTTTTTCATTTGGGTCATAAATTATGTAAGTCCCTGGTTGCTTCATAAGTGTGCTCTCATGTTGTATTGTGTGTGTGGCAGAGGAGGAGATGGGCATAAACCCAAGCAGCAAAGACAGGGCTGACCTAGTAGAGCTGATCATTCTTACATTGATTTGCTTATAACTGTGGCAAACTCGTTTGATTAGGGGTTTTATCCGTCTAATTGTATCATTATGATAAAAATATCAGTTTATTCTCCTATTTGTGTTCTTGCAAAAGGTGTTAAGTACCCAAAAACCAGACTAATAATAGTCCATGCGACTGTAAAGCCAGCTCCAGCAAGAGCAAGGTAGGCTGTGTTGACAGGAGTTTAGCAGATATTGTCAGAGTGTATTACTGAATTATTCAGTGTCACTTATTTTTGTTCTGCTGATTTTTGTGGATTCACTGACAGAGGAAGTGACAGTTTGTATACTGAGATCAAGAGATCCCTTGGATTCTTGAAAACAACCTGTGACTGACATAACTGCACTGAGTTCTTATTTGCTTGAATGGACACATTTCCTGCAGGTAGTTGACAGCAGGGCGATTATGTGAAAATTGGAAGGGTTACATCATAAGGAATTGGCTGTTTGTACACATCCAGTTGTTTGAAGAAGCAGGACTGGAGGAGTGATAAAGAGAAAGCTGATGTTTGCACAAGTTAGTAGGGGGAAAACAATCACAAGTGTAAAAGAGCAAAGTACATTGCATAAGACAGACAACTGAGGAGAAACTAACCTTCATCCAGTTGTTACATGCTTAGATGAAGGAGTAGGGCTTGGGAGGCCCATGCTGCACTTTTGTATCAGACTCACATTTATATACTCTTATTTTTTCCTCTGTGCAATGGGACAGTTGTCCATGCTTGCCAATTCATTCTGATTAAGAGAGGGTGTGAATTTGAAGGCTGTGCCTGGTCCTTCTCTTTGTGGACACTCTTCCTCCACCTGTTCGAATTTAACCTAATCAACTCCTGAAAAGCAGTCAGTTTTGACAGAGTACTGAGATTAATCAGAATAGGGTTTTCTTGTTTCAGAATAAGCCTGATTTTGCACTGGGTTGTTAGAGACAGCTATTCTGAAAAAACATCTATTCAACCACCATATAGGTGAATCTTCAAGAAAGTCATGTGAGACTGCTAGGGGAGTGGTATAACATAAAAGCAAGGATACTCTCGAGCGTGAAGGCAGCAGGAAAAATTTCTTCATGAAAATTAATTTCTTAATTTCCTTAACTTGGCACCCCCGGCTGTATCAGTGTGAAAGAGGGACACAGAGAAGGGCTCTGGCGTTGGGCCACACAACCTATGGTTTGGCTGTTGATGTGCTTCTGCCCATCCAAGGCTGAAGGGACCACTGCTGCTGCCCCTGCTTCCTGGTGGCAGAGCCCCCCTCACCTTTCTGCCGAGTGAGAAGGAATTCCATTCGCTTATGGATTTGTACAAAGCTGTGCTGCTCTGCTTTCCCACCACATACAGGCCCATGGAATGGGGGGTATTCCCTTAGTGGCCGCATTCCCGGCCCCAGAGCATCTCAGGCCATGCCTGCATCCCTGCACCTCCACCCCTCCGAGCACAGCCCTGCATCGCCGCCTCCCACCACCTTCTGTCTCCACTGCTGCCCCAGAGGGCCCACAGTGGGTCCCCTGCTGTGCTCACACAGCTGAAGTGCTGAAAAGCACGTTCTGGCTGTGCCTTTATCTGCTTGCTGTGCACCCAGCAGGGACACCACCTTGGGCCACCCTTACCACAGGGCGTGCGTGCAGCCTTCCCTTTCATTTTCTCCCTGGGAGGCGGGGAAGAGTGAGTTTTAAATATAATGCTGCGAGTTCAATGCTGCTAAGCTGAGCCTGTCTGATTGCAGATGCAGCTGGAGCTCCTGGCTTAGTCCTGGCACAAGCAAGTTAAGGACAAAAGGTCTTCGTTCCTCTTATGCAAAGAGACAATTTCTGTGGCAGCTGAGGGCAGCATTAGTATTCATGCCTTGGCTGGTCTGGCAGCAAGGCGGCTAACTTGATATTAACTGTGTCACAATGACTGGGGTTTATGGGCTGTTTCTTAATATATATCACAGGTAGCCAACCAAATGCCTCTTTATCCTAATCTCCTTGGGGTACCTGCTCTCCTACCTGCTCCAGCAATAGCATTGGGTTTTTTTCTTGCAATGGTAGTGGTTTTTTAAGAGCCACGGGCAGGTTCCCTACTTGGCTCATTTGTTGTTGTGTTACAATTTTGGATTGGTTTATTTCCCAGCTGACCAAAGTTCCTCTTAAACTCAAGTCATCTGTGTTTACAAATATTTTATTGTGTAATATACTAAAGCTTTTTCCCAGCATTTGAACTGGGCCATAGATTTGCTGCTGAGACATTTCCACATTGTATGCATTAGAAATGTGTTACCCTGAATGACTAAAGGAAATTATTTCTGCTCCAGGAAGCAAAATGATGCTGAGTGAAAGAGAGAAGAGAGTTTGGAAACAAGAGTTTCCCCTTTGCTCGGGCCCACTGAAATGCTCTCTCCCCTTCCTCCTCATTGTGTATCTCACCACAGCTCAAGGGTGTGCCAGAACATGTTCCCACAACCTTTCAACCCATTCAGCACAGCCTGCAACTCTCCTGGCTATTTTTGTGTACGCCACTCGATGATTAAGTGCCCAGGACTGTGATAATACATCCTTTCACCACTGGCAACCAACAAAATGCAGTCTTAGCTGCTCACAGACAGCTTTTCCAGTTCTTCCTTAAAAAAAATGGATTATCGATAGATTAGCCTTCTGATCATAAGGGTATAAACTTGGAGATGTGTTGTTCCTGGCAAGGACTTCAGCTCTTAGTAATCAAGGATTGTTCTTGTTGACAATAGGGGTTCTGCATTTAACTGAAGCCCCTTGCAGGCTGCCTTTGCCTGCTATAAACAAAGTGTCTCATCTGCAGCTGAAGATTAACCACGTCTGGGTCGAAACAGGGCAGCTATTTAATTTTACAAAGCTGTAGCACACAGTGGTTTCCTGATCACCTCTGGTTGTATAGTGTTTTTTTATCTTTGCTTCAGCTTCTCAGTCTATTTACCAAACAAGATATAACCCTGCTGATGATTTATCCTTGGTAGAAAAGCCCCTTCCCTCTCTGACATCTGACAGTGTTTCCATTGCTCAGCCACACTCAGGTGCTGTGAGCCCCCACTCCCACAGCAAGATTAATTCAATCTCATATCGACCAGGTGAAAGGGTCACCATCAATTCACTGTGGTTCATCGTTCTTGTCAACACCAGAACAGAGTCTTGTGGTCTGGGTTGGGGTGCAGTGATACCACCCCACTAAACCTTTTCAATTGCTCCTGCAATATCACCCAGCAGGGACCAAGGCACAACACATCCATTGCAGCTGACTGACAGCTTGCTGGCAGCTCACAACCCAAATCACCCCTGCTTCACATTATACCCTGGTGAACTAATAAAAATAAAGCAACAAAATGGGAGCTCTACCATTGAACAAAGTAGGGGAGCATCAGCCACTGCAGTGTGGGCAGGACATGATGGAATCAGAAATTAGAGCTTTTGGTTCCCACCTTCCCACTCATCTTCAGGAGTGCCTGAATCCTTGAGGAGCCTTCATTGCCTGAGCTTCCAGGCAGGCTTGCAGCAATGTTTGAAAGCAGGAGTTTCTCTTCCGAGGACCTTTGGCACCAGTGAACATTTCAATTAAAGCTTGACTCACTAAACAGAGCAGGGGTTAAATGTAGGGACCCACACTGAGGGTCTGGCTCTGCCCATACCTGCAGAGACAGGTGATTTTTGATGCCAAAGTCACCTGCTAGAATCAGGGTTAGGCAGAAGAGGAAAGCGCTCCCCTGATGGGTTAGCTCTGACTCTGCAAGACATATCCTCCCAGTCCCACCTGGCAGCCAGAGGAAAGTCTCTATCCAGAAGCAGAAAAGGAGGCTGTTTTGGGACCTGCCAGTCACGGCCTAGAGGAGTTATGCAGGCAAAGAGCCAGACTCCCACAGATATAAATCAATCAGGCTCCACTGACATCACAGCTCTGCTCATTCACACTAAGGGAAGGTGTTGCTCACTGTATTTCAGGTGTTAGATTCTAATTTATACTCACTCTCTATCCCACTACAAGGTAAATCACATTCATTGGCAGGCTCTTGGCTGAAAAGGGTGATGCATTATACCTCTGGTTTCATTCTAAAAAGTAAAAGCAAAACCTTAACTTAGCCCTTCCAAACTATGGTATGAAAATGCATGCCAAAACTGTGATGTAAAAATATTTGGAATGTTAAAAATAGATTGGCATTTGAATAGCTGTTGAAAGGGGAAGCAGTCCCAGCTAAACCTGGCATGACCAAAGCTGTTTATTTTCCATACGCTTACTTCCAAGCAGGTTCAGCACACGGAGAGATCATTTCCTCATAGGGTCTCTGTATCCCAGGTACCACTGGTGGCAGTTCCCAGTGTAACTGTAGCTGGTTTCCCACTGCTGTCACCTGCCTTCCTGGCCCAGCATCCAGTCCGGGCATTGTCGTCATCAAACTGGAAACTTTTCCACCACAGGAAACTATGAAGGTTGAGTTAATGCGAACAAAAATCTTACCTAGGGAAAGACTAGCATCTTCAAATTTTAGCCTCCAAAACTCTTTTATGCTATTTTAAAGGCAGAACCTACCAATTTATCAAATCATTGGACAGATCAATGCATGAAAACATTGGCTGCTTTCTCGGTGCCCTGTGCTGACGCCCTTGCACATTGCTCATTTTCCACACTGAAGTCATGCTGTGCTAAACCAAACATTCATAGGTAAGTCTCTGCAGCATCTTATTCGTGGCAAAATAATGATACCTTAGAAGCATATTTTTCCAGCTCAACTCTTAAGTACCAATGTATTTTTATACAATCAATATTCATCTTTAAATATGAGAGACCTACAGCGCTTCTTATGAATCTTCTGAAGAGCCAGAGCGTGGGGTAAGCGGAAGGGCCATACTATGGAGAGGGGAACTGACACCAAGAGGAATGATAGTCAGTGTTTTGTGAAGCCAATGGATAGACAGAAAAGCAGTAGATAAATAATCACATATTATTCTTGTCCAATTTAAGATTCAAACCATCATTAGCAAGAAAGTGATGCCAGTAGAATTATGAATGTCTTCTGTGATATTTTTCATGACCATATTTGTGTGTGTTTCTAAATAAAATCTCCTCTGCAGCAGACTGCAACCATCAGCTTCACACTTTTTCAAGGCAAGAATCTCCACCTTTGTTCTTTCTCGCCAGTATGCCTCACTTAAATTGAGCCTGGGTTTTTGATGACTGCCTGAGCTGGTTTCTCTGTGTGTTAGAAGAATCGTTTCAAAAGGCTTACTTGTTCTAAAGTGCACCAGAGGAATGTGGGGAAGTGCACTGGTGAGGGAAAAGATAAACAGAGCAAATAAAAAGAGCAGTTTAATCTTGCTCAGCTGTATCTCAGCTGCAATTCCACTTTCTCTGGGCAGCTTTGACACAACCACGATGCAAGCGGATGGTGAGGAAGTGAAATTTGCAGTAGCACCCAGCCCCACCTTGAAACAAGACACAGAGAAAGGAAAGGCTTGCTCACCAAGCCATAATACACAACAAAATTTTGCTCTACCATGGCTGCAATTTGTTGGTAGTCTCTTGCATTTCCATATCTCTAGTATATAGCAGGAAGCTATCATCTGCATTATCACAAATAAAGTTTTTTGCTTAGCAAGCCTGCAGATGAGTCATTAGATCCACCAGCACAAGCTCTGTGTGCTGCTTCATGCCAGGCACACCCTGAGGAGCCAGGGCAGCAGAGTGGCCACACACCTGTGGATGCCCACAGGACAAGAGGCTGGAGCTGAACCCTGCTCTTGCCAGCAGCAAGTCCTCTGAAGGTTGTTTGACATTTTTCTCTTTGTTTCTCCTCCTTTGTAAAGCTATTCCTCTCTATTTCATCTGATGCTGTTGGCATCTCCCGCTGCAAAGCGCTTTAAAATCATTGCACAGAAGGACATCTACGGAGATGCACTTTACAGCTCCAGGGTGACTGGTGGAATGAGGAGAAAGCATACTGCCCCCCCAAATCCAAAGAGCTAATGTAATTACAGGCTTTCTGGCTCACAGCTGGGGAAGCAGAAAAGATGCTTCATAATGAACTCTCCTTCTTTCTGGCATCTCAGTGTGGGTGAGGGGAGGGGAAACCCAGGAAAGGATCACTACAGTAGGGCTGTGAAATAATATTTAAACCAACATCTTAAAGCAATAAAAAGGAGTTTGCTTCACAGGATGATTTCTTTATGGTTAACATTTTATTATACTGGTTCAGGTTTGCTGAAACCCTCCAGAAAAAAGTTATATGGTCCAAACGAACAAGTTCTTAATCAGTAAAAACCCTCTCACTCTTTGCATGTTCTTGCAGTGCTGCAACGAGCCACCAAAAAAAGCAAGCTTGGGCCAGGGAATCTCTCCCCACAGCCCTCATCCACAGCAAATCCTGTCCTGGTGTTCCCAGGAGGCTGCCTGGCTCCAGCAGGGTCCCTGGGGCTGCCAAGCAGCAGTGTCAGCACTGCAGTGCCTGCACCTTGGGCTTGGCTTTTAGTCTCGCTGCTATTCAGCAGAACCTGCACTTGAACCAAAGCAGGTTTCCTTCCTCCATTGCAGTGACTGGGAAAAACGTGGGTCTATTTCAGATAAAGCCCCAAGAGGTGAATGATTTGAGGTGCGTCACGGCTGATTAACAAAAATCCTTAAGTATGAATAAGCCTCCCCTTTGAGCTACTTTGAAATAACCTTTAGCACAAATGTCTCTCCAGGCTCAGGACAGCTGAATGCAAAGCAGATGAATCCCAAGAGCTCAAACAACTTTCCCCTGCTCTCTTATACTTCCTCTGTATCTTTTTGCCATGAAGCATTTGCATTTAAAAGTAACAAACGGAGAGAAATTACACCTTGTGGGAAGTTTAGCTCTGTTCACATGATCTGCCTTCTTTTTTTAGCAGGATGCTTCCTGTATGCTCAGGGAGGTCAGTCACTGTTTCTGGTAAAGCACATTCCCAGAAGAGAAGGGAATAGAGAACAGAAGGGAGTGCAGGATGGGCAGTTTCTGTATAAGCAGCTAAGTAGCCCCTGACAGTACAGGGGACTCAAAGGGAAGAATTTTTTTTCATGCAGAAATCCCCCTCCCTTCAGGCCTCCTGAGGCTCTGGCAGAGTGAGCACAGCATCTCTTGTTGCAAACTCGTGCCTCAGAGATGCAGCTGCTGAGTTCAAACATGAGGGTGAAAGGAAGGTCACAACCACCTTGTCCTGCTGCCTTCAACTGCAGAGAGAGGCGCTTGGGCCAGCTCTCCTACCCCCTTTCTGGAGGCAAAGCTTGGGGTACTGCCCTCCTGCACCCAGAGGCACCCAGGGAGAGGGAAGAGAAACTCTGGGGAGCAGCAATGCCCAGAGTCCTCCTGCACAGCCCCGTGTGCCTTTTGGGTTCAGCAGCCTTTTGTGACATCCCCAGATTCAGGTGGGAGAGCAGAGCACATCCCTCTTCCCTCCATCCCCCAGCACCACTGTGGGTCATATGGCTCCTCAGTGGTGTCCAGGACCTGGCTGAGGAGACCTCCTGCCCAGGGTGCTGGCAGAGGCCATGGTCATTCTTTCCATGGGATAAATATGGTAACAGAGTTTGCACAAGGTCAGAGCTGGGAATAAATTCCATTGCTCAAATAGGAGAGAGCTAAGTTTCATTCACTTGCCCCTGTTCCAGCTCTGTGTCAACGCTGTTTGTTAAGGGTGACCTATTACAGGTGACCTACAGGCTGCCCTGGAAACCAAATTCACTTTTTATCTTTCCTCCAAGCTCACAAAAGCCCCTCGGTACAGGCAGTGACCGAGCATGCTGGACGTGTTTGCTCCCAGCCAGGCTGGTGCTGCTTGCCCAGGCTGCTCCTTCAGGCAGCACTGAGGACACACAGCGCAAGGCCAGGCACAGCATGCTTGGGAGCTACAGGATCCCTGCCTGTGCCCTGTGCCATGGACACAAATGAGGTGGCAGAGTGCTGACCTTGGCCGCCTTTACTGCATCCAGAGGTCACCCGCTTGCCGCTGGCACGGCTCTCCCAGGCCACGCCAAGCTGCCCGCCTGGCATCTTCACACGGCCATTGGGCAGCCCCACGGGCACATACCCTATTCCCAAAAGGCTCATCTGGGGCCAAGTGGGCAAATCCCTTTCATGCACCTGGATGTCGCAAACAGGCCCAATCACTTGCCAAAAACTAGCGGTTGGAGGCTGTGCTAATAGATGCACAAAGAGACAGAATTATGCATTACAGATGGTTAAAACATGTATATATGTCTGGCACTTCAACAGCCCTGAGCACTTGCCCTTGCAACTTACAAGAATGAGTAAAAGGACATTAAATATTCGGTGTGTGGTGTACATTAAATATGGCAATTGTATATTGAAGATCATTAATCTCTATCTGCTACCTATTTTTCCCAGATCACATAGAAAACACTTATTTTGGAATACCTGAAATATGCGAGTGTTGTCCAGGTTAATAAATTCTAGGCAAATTAGCTGTCCATATGCATAACAACTGTTTGGTGAATATGAGAGAGGAAAAAATTCTCATCTGAACACAGTGGATGGCTTTTACAAGGTTCTGAGTAGCAGGTTGCCTAACAAATGCACATTTTATTTGAATGCTAGATCTGCCTCACATCTGCGCACCAGTGTTTGAGATCTGCTCAGATTCACTCTGCAGCTGAGGTTAAATTAGTCTTTATACTCATTTATCTCTGGATGAACAGCCAAGAGTGTCATTTCAGGTAATGATGTTTGGACTAAGGGGAATACACCGTGGAATAATCAAACAGCATTCTGAGCTGTCGGACAATAGGTGCGAATTCTAAATATCAAAGCTGTACCAAGTGAAGGTGCTTCATCCTCATGCTGCTTTGGATACTCAAGGAAACCATTCTTTGTTTTTGCTATCAAGAAGCTGGACTAAGTGAAACTTAGGTCACTCCTTCCTAAACAATTCCTGATCATTAATTCAATTTTGAGAATTTAGAAAAAAATATCTTTTTACGCTTTGATACATGGATGGAGAGGTAGAATGTGTTCTTAGGATGGCAGGTGATACAATTTACATGAGGAAACTCTAACACTGAAAACTGATCACTGAAATCTGATAGCTCACCACTGTACAAACGGAGAGCTACTGTAGTCTCAGTGTGCAGAAGTTTTAAGGCTCTTCAGAAAAACAAAGCAAGTTAAAGTCATTTCCAGATCTCCTACCACACACTACTAAATTTTTAATTGTCGTCCATATATGCACCACAACCAAAGATAATTCCTGCCCTAAGGAATTATCATATCTAGTTGACTGATGAAAGTATAACCTATTACAGGTAAACCACTTCCATATTTTAGAAGTATCCAATTAAACTTGAAAACATACTTGCAGAATCTGCTGGTACCTTGTATTTATACAGATACAGCTTCTCCAACTGATTTAGGAGAGAATACGTATGCCCATATATGCTTGCTGACAGGTTTGCACTGTGTTCCTTCAATCTTTCTCTCGGGGCCCTTGGGCCAATCTGAAATCTGTACGCTGTTTATTTTCATTTTAGGCTTCCTCAGTGACCACATCATTTGTCCACTGACAGCACACTTGAGAGCCTCTATCGCTCGAGTTGTTTCTACTTAGAGGCTATTTGAGATCCTTTCAGGTGCCAGGATGATAAGCATCACACAGGTCTGAAAAGCAGCCTAGCAGGGCTCACATCTGATGAAGGTGCTACAAGGGGAGAGGCTAAGGCTATCTTGGGAGAGCATGAACAAAGTTATGTCCACAAGGAGTAAACAGATCCATCTCTTGGCAGGGATGAAGGGTGGGAATTACGTCTGAATTAACTTTCTCTGCTTGCACTGCAAAAGATTTAATGTGTTTGTTGAATGAATTTAAAGAGACATTCAGATGTTTACAGAGATCTTCCTTCTGTTTTCTATTCTAAATACATTCTCCTTTGAAATACTGAGTCTTAAGCCAAATGCTTAAGTCTTTACTAAGAATTTTGCCTAAGTAGTAAAATTAATAATGACTTCAGGTTTTGCCCATAGATAAAAACACATCTTCCTGTGAGAAAAGCAGTCCATCAATATGAAGTATCTAAATGGTCACTGACTCAATAAATCATTTCATAAATCCCTGACCACTGATCTTTCAAATGCTTTGTAGTTTGAAATGGATACACAGCATGGTTTACAAAGTCCTGAATTCTGCACTTCTTCCAACACAAGTATTCAAACCTCTCACGTGACTAATACTTGTTTTTAAGGCAAAGCCTTGAGAGGGAGTGAGATTAGCTGGCCCATAGCATGATGGTTCTCTCCTGGGCAGGTGTGCTGGGGAAGCAAAGGGCACTTCTGACACATCTGTCCAGAGGCGGCAGCAGTCTGGCTCTCCTCTCTGGTTGGAAGCACCAAAATATTCCTGTTGCATCACTGTCATCACAAAATCATCCTCTCCCTCATGGTATATTAGGGGATATTACTGTGTTTGCATAAAGCATAATCAGTGCTGCTGACTCCAACAATTCCCAGTTTGGTGTAGCAGAGGATATCCTTACAGCCAC
Organism: Coloeus monedula; assembly: GCF_965178545.1. Lineage (NCBI taxonomy): Eukaryota > Metazoa > Chordata > Aves > Passeriformes > Corvidae > Coloeus > Coloeus monedula. The sequence goes on along the minus strand of NC_138782.1, from coordinate 25,411,999 downwards.
CAGCTCCTGGCCCACACACATTACAAAAAGTTAAATACCAGTAAAACAGAGCACTACACTGCAACTTCTGTCCATGACTGCTCTCAGTAAATTATCTTCTCTCCTGTTATATTTCAGAAACCTCTTCGGGGAGAGTTTTGTCTCCTCCTGGATACTGTACAGTATCTAAGTGAAAAGCAGAGGAGATTTCAGCAGGAAAAAATATAAATCCCAGGTAATCTGCTGAATTTGATTATGTTACTGAAGGTGATACTCCTTTCCCAAGTTGCTTTAGCATCTCCTCACTGTGCCAAAATTTCTTCTCCTGGGTGGGTGAGGTAGAACACCTAAATATTTTTTTAGAGGATATGGAGTGAAATGCATCCTCAAGATGCACAGTAAGAGAGGAGTTCAAGAATCCTCTGGATAGCTTTGTGTTCGTCACCCCAATTTTGCATCATCTGGCCAGGGGTGTGTGTGTTCTTTCAGGAACAACTATGAACTGATGGGAGATACAAACAGGACAACACACTGGGACTGGCCAAGTCAAGCAATATACTTCCCTCACCCAGATACTTGGACAGGTGTTATCAAGCAAAACAATAGAACATTTCAAGTCTAAAATCTACTAATTTTTCCACATAATTGAAAGAAAAGACAGATTAGAGCGTACTTCCTTAAACTAGGCTTGGATCAGTAAACCTGGCTAATTCTGACAGATGAATTTTTAAAGCTCAGTACCTCCCATCTGTGAATTAGCCCGTTATCTCAGGGCAAGGTATCTATATCTTGCAAGTGATATAATTTTAGTAACTGGGCATTTTTCTGACCACGACAACAAACCTGATTTTTAAACAAAACAAAAAGCATATTTTTTTCAAATGCATTGAAGGAAAAAAAAGGTGGGTAGCTGTATGTGTAAAATCCTGCTCCCCCTCCCTGTATTTTGTAAAGGAACAAAGCTCTTATCTGCTATGTTTAAATTCCACAAACCCCACAACAATGGACTACTCATCCTTGTGATGTCTAAATTTCCTGTGTGGCTCAAACTCCTCCTTAGTGAGATATCCTTTATCACAGACCAGCCACTTTTGAAGTTGCAAGAAATCCCTGTAAAATGGTGGGACACTTTTTTACATCACTGCTGAAATGTGCTCTAACCTCCATCCCAAGGCAAGCTGAGAGAGGCACGTGTGGGCTGGCTACACCTTCCCTTGTGAGGTGCCGCACTTCGCACCATCTTTTGCAACCATGAGGGTCCCTGCAGCGAACTGAAGCCTAATTCTGCTGCCTCAGGCAAAAAACCTGATAAGGCCTTTAAAAAGAAGGACCAAAAAGAGTGTGCATTATTTTTACTCCAGTGCTGGTGACCACAGTTTTACGCAAGAGTGTGAGGAAGGAAGTGAAGAAAGTGGGTTGTTGTGCTGTCTCACTCACATCAACAACTTTCCGGAGCTCCTCAAGCTGGTGAGAAGGGGATCTAAATGTGCTGTGAGAGGTAAAAAAAGCTCTGGGTGTATCAAGGATATCGAGGTCAGTATTAATCACATCTCAGGGTATTTCTTTGTCTTTCCAGTTCAGACCCTATATGCAAACATCAGACATACCAACAAATGAAAATGTTACATATCAGTGCCGTGACTGAGCTTCCAAAGGGGATGAAGCTGGATAGGACTTTGCCGAGTAGCTGCCCAGAGTTATGTTTGTTTTATGAGCCAGCTTTAGCTGCACACAACTTTCACTGGTGTAAGACCTACCTACTGCACACCACAGCTAAATTAATTGCTTGTCCTTATCAGCTACATAGTTTGCAGTTCCGTTTCTCCTGACCTCAGACACATTTATTGTCAGAGGGGAGTTCATGCACAAATGGCATTTTCTTCAGCACCTAAGGATCCTTAAAATAAATACCAAGGTAAAATCCCTTTTCCCCTTCTAACCATGTATGACTCTTGATTTTAAGACCAGGAAAAGGCATCAGTGTCTTCCTTGAAAGGAAGGCAGTCTGTTGATTTTTCTACCAAAAATTTCTAACGATACCTGTTTTTCCATGGTAAGGGAATACCTCTCTCTTCAGCCTTTACACACACTCTTATGGCTCTGAAATAGGTGTCCCTTCAACAGACCCTGTGCAGCTAGAGCCCAGCTGTGGGCAAGTGCCTCCCTGTCCACAAAGAGATTTAATTTCATCCTAAAAACTAACCAGGCACTAGCCTACAACTAAACATCTAATCCTCCATCTTCAAAAGTTTTCACTTTGTGCTGCAATCCCCACTTTTCCTCACTGCCAACAGTGCTAGTCCCAGGATGATGCCTGCCACCTTCCTGGTGGTCCCAATGAGGAAGAAAGAAATGGAACAAGGATTGTGAGGGTCCCCCCAGCACTGGTTGCATTTTTTCGGCTGTTCTCATTTTAAGTTCGAAGCCTTCTACATGGCAGCTGAATGGGAGGCTTTCCAAAATCTACAGGAGGCTGGGAAGGAATCCAGCATCACAAAGAGTATCCTGACAGAAACAGAAGAACTGGCAAATAAGCATATGTGAAATGTACCCCTTTTTGTCACAACCAGAGGCACTGTTTTCCCAACAAACACCCTATCCATCTGCTGAAGAACAGCCACTACCTGTCTCTGTGGATATGATCCTTGCTGCCCAGCCAAAGGGAGGTTTAAGCAAGCAATCCCCCTACCTTATACATTGCCCTCTTCTTACCCCGTTATCTTTTCAGTGTTGCTACTCTTTTGTAACAGATGATATTTTTCTGAGATCGTAGACCTACAAAATGATGGCAATGTCATGCAAATGGGTTCATTTGCAGAGATAAAAATTCATCATGAGCATAGTTTTACAGGACTGGGCCTTACATTTCTCCTTGAACACTTTGCAACAATTTCTCTCCTGCCAAATCCCTTTCTGTCTAGATCCTGCTCTTACATTCAAACTCCATTTCCTGTGGCTTTGGTTTGGCTGGAGTTTATACTCTCTTTTTCTTCTTAATCCCTCAACTTTCTTTTGCTGCATTTTATTTTTGCTCCTCAAGCTCCTTATAGTGTTTCTGTAATCACACTTCTGCACAGCTTCTGAAAAGGCAACACTGCAGGTCTGTCTCAGAGCATTAGTTTGCAAGCATTGGATGAGGCAGAGAAAAACCCTCTGTGTCTAAATCCTGCCATTTAAACTACTATAATGGATGATGTTTGCAGAAAGTCCTTTAAATACATTTTTTTTAGGGTATCTCAAATGTCATACACGCTGCAGGCACAGACTTTTTAAGTCAAGGATTTGCACCGACATCGGCGTCTCCTCAATTTTCTTCATAAAGCAGTGAGCCCAGCTCTTTCCTGGTATGTCCTTTCCGTTCTCCAGCGGCTGCAATAACACCAGTGGTAATTCAGAGGAGTGAGCAAGAGGCTCCTGCTTTGTGTATATCAGTGAAAAGCCCAAGGACAGATCGAGCCAGTGCTTCTGGCAGTGCAGCACATGATAATTAGACAGCCCTGGTTACACATCCGTTGGTGCAGGAATGGCATACTTTCCTGGTGAGCTGGCAGGGGCAGGTAATAAAGCTTGCATGCTTACACGTCCATTATGAGCAGGCTTATTAAGAGCCTCTCCTCCCACAGGAATGCTGTAGTATACATGGAAATGAGTCTGTGGTCACCCAGCACTTCGCAGGTATCCAGCTGCGCACTCAGCAGACACAGAGCACGCAAAGCTGTGCCAGCCTCCCAGACAGAATCCAAATATTCCTGCTTAGAGAAGCAAGATCCTTTTAGTTGGAGCAAAGACAAGGCCCATTAGCGTTTAGCACTGCTTGAACCACAGAAAAAAAAGCCATTTCTCATTCTCTTCAAAGAAAGATGGTTGCACGTACACCTCCAGGCCCCCAAGGATATTTTGTCTCCATCTAAAATCCTCCAGATTACTTCACACGTTTCTTAGCCAATACCTCATTGATTACTGTTGCTGTAACTCCTCCTAAACAGATAAATATTTCAAGTGCTTCAGAGAAATGTCCCCTCTCTTCACTGACGTGTGTCGAAATGTCTCTCATACCTTCTGAATCTGGCTTATCTTTCCCAAGGGCTGAGGTATGACAGCCCTTCTCTGTTCTTCTCCCTGGTGTTTAGAATGGCGCTTCTGCCTTTTGCAAAGGATGAGGGAGGTCTAAATGTGGTGGTGGTCTAAATCTTCCCCCATACATTTTATTGAAGCTACAGTATTTGAGACAGGTTATTACTAATTACTAGTATTACTAATTGTTTTAGAACATATTTTTACTGCCTTACAATATTTCTGAACTTTATTGTGAAAGCTACTACTCCCCTCTTACTACTCCCTTCAGGGATACTTCCTTTGAAGCAGCAGGTACAGGGTAAATGCTTCAAAACTCAGGAGCTGCCAGGGTTTAGAATGCATGTGATGATGATTAGTATTTCCTTCAGGAACTTCATGTTTCTGAGATATTCTTAACATTGGACTCTTGCATCTCTCAGACACTCAAAACTCCCAGGGGATCTAGGGAAGTTGCAGTCCAGCCAAGTCCACTTATTCCCACAGTTCCCTTTCCACACCTCATTAAAAAAGTGATTCAGGATTTCTCTTCAAAGCTTCAGCAGCCCTGCTCATTGAAAAAGAAACCTTTCAGAAACAAACCAGTATATGCTGTTAAGTGCATACAGCACTCTCAGTGGGATTATATGGCAATATGGAAATATTTTTGGGTGAAACACCAAAACAGAAAAACATTTTAAAAAAGCAATGAAATACAAATGAAGCCAGCAGCTCCACGTGACTTCAAGCAACATTCCAAGGTCTTCAAGGATTCATCTATGCTTACCAGTTCTGCTACTTTAATTATGCTAACACAGAGCAGCATAATGCCTTTCTGGCACAGTAGCAAGTACACTGGTACAGTTTAGTCCAGTTGCACACATTGAAGCAGGGTATACTGGCATACTTTTTTATACCTTCGTACGCAGAGTGCAGATTTTACTGCCTAAATGTGTATATATATATATATAAATCTCGAAAGAAAAATCATATGCTTGTTAATAAAACCTCTGTGTCAATTAGGTATAAGCCCCAACTAAATTCACCTTTACTTGAACTTGCTTATTCCTCTATCAGTTCTTCTGGGGTTTTCTTTGGAGATCTCTTTATGACAACCCCCCTTTGTGGATGCTAAAAAGCAGGAGCAGGGGAATTTTCCTGTGAAACTTTTCTTTCTCATGAGAGAGCAGTTAGAGAAATCCAGCTTCTCTCAGCTTCTCTGTGAAAGCTTTCATTCTCATGCAAACTGGATGGACAACAGTTTGAGAGAATGTAAACCATTTCTACACCTGCAGGTTGTTGTGAGAACAGTGGAATTGTTTTTAGTCTTGTGAGAATAATATTTGGAAATGGGTGTCTTACTGCTCAGCCTATCACCTTGAGAGGTGCTGGGTGAATAGGCCAATCATATAATTTCTTTATTGCAAACCACACTATAAAAGATGGGCTATTCATTAAATGGTTCAGCTCTGCTTCGGCCATATCATCTGACCTGGACTTATGTCGTGATTTCACTGTTCTCTGGGGATAACAGTGACACCCCTTTGCCCTCCCTGCTGCACTTCTCTGTGTGCTGCTGCAGCTGCCAAACTTCTCTCCAGGTTTGATTCCAGGCTTATCTCCTCCCAGTCCTCTTGCCACATTTTCAGATCAAACCTACGTGTATGATCATCTAAATTCCATTTTTCCTGACAACCTTCACTTCCTCTTCTTTCCTGTCAGCTGGGTTAACAAACCAGCTGGAGCAGAAGGCCAGCATGAGCCTGGTTAGTCCAGCAGGACAGGTGGACGTTAAGCAATACTGTTACCTGACTATTCCTGCATTTTCATATAGAAAGGTAGGGAACTAATACAATTTGAGAGAGGTTGTTTTCTTCTTAACATCAGACTGCCTCACCAGCCTATTTTCCATTGCAAAGAGGTTTACCTAAGTGCAGATCTTGTTTTTCTTCATGTAAGTTCTCTCTGAGGCTCTTGCACATTCAGGTTTATCAGACACTTGAATTGGCAATTAACAGCCACCCCACAAATCTGGGTAAGGTACCTACATGTGTAGGTCTATCTTCCCTACTTCTCTAGTAGCAGTGACAGAATTAGTCCTGACAGCAGGAGATCACTACTGGAATAACTCCTCCATGCCTCCCAAAGGGAGTCAGCATCCCATCAAGCCCCTGTGCACACATCAACTTGTCCTTCTCTGAGGCAGTCACGAGCTGGAGGCAAAAGGGACAGAATCTTCCATCTGAAGCAAAGACAGCCACCAGCTCTGGACACGTCTCCATGCTGCAGCTGGAACTGGCAGTTTGATGAGAAGTCTGAGAGCCCAGTCTCATCTATTACAAATTGGTATGGAGAACTGTCTGTTTATGTTAACTACAGCCTGACTGTCCAGGAAGAAGTCCTGCAACTCTTTGGACTTGTAAACTTATGGATGATGTCTCTGCTGGTCGTGTCAGCTGCAGAAGCAGTTCTATTTTCAAAAGGGAAGCATGGGAAGGACACAGGAGAGCTGCCTGCACTGCACTAATGTCCTCCTTGCAGATGGGGTAGGTACCAGGCTGCTGTAAAACATCACTCAAGGAACTAACCTGCAACTCCAGACGTGAAAGTTCACTTTCACCTCAACACTTTCAAGCTTTTTTTCTCTAGCAGCTGGGGAAGCAAAGGACTGCACAGTACTGAGTATGGTAGGGGTTTGATCCCTGGTTACTTCATGTCAGTCATTTAAACAGCCTAGGGACAAAACAGGGAAAGAACCTAACTGATGTGACTATTAAAGAAAAAAAGCCAAGGTTCAAAATGTGATTTCCTTCATATTTACTGCACTTGAGTGAGGACACACTGCAAAACACAGTTCTAGGAGTAGGAAACAGAAGCCCCGCATTGGTTCAAACATCAGCCTGAATCCTGCGATGACCCAGATCACAAAGATTAAAAGCAACACAATCCCTGAACTAAAGAAGTAGGTAAGTGGATAGCACTTAATGACTGTGTGATACTTGGGTTATGGTTTGTGTGCATTTTGCAGTAAAGAGGAACTCTTTGGCTAACTGATCAATTTTTTTTTCCCCTTTTTCTCAGCCTCTCTGGAACCAGCACTCACACTCTCAGAGTGTCTTGATCCTGCCAACAATTCTGAGAGGGATGCTGAATGTCAGAAATGCAGTAATACAGAAATGGCTTAACTTTCTCCAATCAGTGGCTATTTTTTTATTTATTTACACTCTAAGCTGTTTAACTGGGGCAGGGACAACTTATTTTTATGGATTTGCATACAGGATTCAAACCGCAGCTCTTGTATTTTGCTGGGAGAACCCATAGGTGCTTCCATAAAAGAAGTAAAGTGAAAAATCCATCATGGAGATTGCCCTACAGTGCAGTGAGAAAGTCTAATGATTACTGAAAAGGGCAGTAATCCATGGATAAGTGACATCTAGTACAGCTCTGTGGCAGTGACAGAGACAGCAAATAAAGCACTAACAGCTCTTGTTAGCAAAGGAACAATTACAGCACCAGCAGCTGTGGGTGAGTGTGAAATCTCTGTAGAAGAGCCTGTGCCTCCACCACACTGCTTTGCCAGCAAAAGCAAAGGAGACCTTGAGCTCCCCAACTGCTGCACAAAGAAGGAAGATGACACAAGCAAATCAGACATTGTCGTGGGTCACTTTAAACTGCAGATAGCCCCGAAATATACCACACTTGTTGAACCTATGCCTAGGCAAGCAGCAGCAGTTAGGGCTCGTGGCAGTGGTGTTTGAGGTATTCAGACACCACAACAGTGGCTGCCACAGGCGAGCTCAGGCTTAATAAATGTTTCATAGAGAGCAGCCACTGTGAAACTCTTGATCCATTTTCATGTGAGTGGGACGAGACTGCAAGGGATGTCATGCAGTGAGAGAGACTGCTTGTCAAAACTAGAGACCATAAAGGACAAGAAAAGTGTTGGTTTTTTGTTTGGGTTTTTTTTCACAATTTTGTTTAGGAAGAGACAAATCACAGAAAACAATGTATCACAGCAGGGCCATCTAACTCACAGGAGACAGGATGGCAGTTTTGGAGCATTTCTGTGGACCAGCTCTGACACCTCCAACCCCACGAGCATAGCAGGTGGCAGGGCTCAGGGTCCACCCAGGCACAGGGGCACTGGAAGGCCTTGGGCAATGGCTTTGTAGTTGGATATCCCTGTATTACTGTCTGCATCTCTTCTAAATCTCCTTACGGACTAATTACTTGGGAGATCCCTCTAAACACTGCAGGAAAGTACCTCATCCCAGGCATTAACATGGCTGCCAGCCCTGTACATACTGCTGTTTTGTAATCAGAGGAGTGAAGACTGCAATTAGTTGCTCATCTTTCAAGCCTTTATTTTGAAGAAGGTAACACTCCCAGTTACAACAAAAATGATTAAGACACCAGAAACTGCAGAGCTGATGAGTAAATAATAACCATATGACTCATTTCCTAACTCAGAGATGCCTGGAAACTGAAATTAGCGAGCCACAGAGCAGAAGGCTTCATCCTTGATGGGTTTCATCTTGTCTTTTTATTGTACATAAAAAGGGAAAATTATGCAGTGCCTGGGCCTTGCAACAGTGTCTTGCCAAGACAGTCTGTGGAGGAACCTGCACTTTATTATACTAAAGGCCATGCCTTAAAGTACCGTGCTTAATACCACACCTGAGAGCACAGTGGATGGCCAGGGGTCTGCAATGCAATTCCTGAGCTGTTGGCACCATGGGGCTCTCTTTTCCTGGGCTCTTCTTACTTTCCCAGCTACAGCTCACCAGTGTTTTGGGCTGCTATTTATGGTAACAGTCAGATGGATCAGGATGCACTTTAAACCCAAATTTCCTTGCTGCAAGAAGCTGAGCTTCAAAAGGTAATTAGAATCTGAATTAGAAGAAACCACAAAGTAAGAGAACCCTGCTTATGTTCATGAGTGAAGATGGCTGGTCTCTACCAGCTGCTGCTGACAACAGCCTGCTTGTCTCTGCAAATGCATCAGTTCACAACTGGGTCTCAAGGATCTAGGAACTAAATCCACCACACTTTGCAAATCTTATGTATCCCTTAAGATGCAAAACCCCCTAATTTTGAGGGTGAGTTCATGTTCATCTTTGCATAGGAAAAATTTATTAGAATATTTAACCTAATCTGGCATTCTAGATGGAAGCCTTACCTTGGCTGCACCCACAGAAATTTGTTACAAGAATAAATACATGGTACAGAAAAAATTCATCTCACCTTGAAAACTTGCAGTCTGGATTTAGGAGGTTAAGAGATAAAACGTTGAATCAGGTAAGAAAACTACTTCATCTGAATGTAATTTGAATGTCCAACAGAATGTCCCCGTAGTTCCAATCACCCAAATAAATGACTGCTCAGAAATGAGACTCAGAGAATGTTATTCAGAGTTTCAAATAAAGGAATATAAAAAATGGAGAGAGCCTACATTATTCATAAAGGCTGGCCCAGTGAAAGACCCAAAGAACCTGAGCTTTCAGAAACGTCAGCCATTGATGATCGTCTCTGCAAAGCCTTTGGACCCCATAAATCACTCAGCTGCAGTGGACTTCAACACACACACCAGAGAAGCCCAGATAAAAAGAGTAAATATTTAAGAATACAAAAAATCAATAACAGACCTGAGCAGCAGAAGATTACTTCCAAACCTATGAATCAGTTCCTTCATTCTTATGTTCACATAGTGCTCACTTGTTCTCAAGAGTTTATGAAAAATAACATCCTTTCAAATTTGAGCAGAACAAACTGTACCAAAACCATAACCAAAACATATGGTTTGCCTACAATTTCAGCAATTATCAAGTGTGTTATTTTGAGTTAATACAATTATTAACAAGGGCTTTGCAGACATTTCAGATACTCGGTAATTCAAAACAGGCATGATATGTACTTGTCTGTATTTGCAGCAGAAACAAAGGCATGTCAAGGTCCAGTTGGCCTCTCTGGTCATGCTCTAGAGCAGCTCACCTGCCCCACCAGCCTCACAAATAGGCCAAGGTGCAGCACCTGTACAAGTGTTAGACTCCCCAGCTGCCCCAGTAGTCCCAGCACAAGCAGAACTGGGAGGCCTCCCATTCTCATGCCCTCACCTCAGCTTCAGAACTGAGACCTGCTTTTTATCTTTATACATTTTCCCAAACTGGCCATCCCCCATTGATCCTTCCACAGACTGTATTCCCAATCCATTACTTGGCTGCCCTTCAACCACTTTCCAGTTATCATCTCTCAAACCCAGGAGGCAGCAGCAACAAAACCACAATTTTTACCTCAGACATGACATTGGCTGAACAACCCAGACCACATTTTTCTCTGGCATATTGTCTTTTTCTTTGCCTTCATCTGACCATGACTCTAGCAGGCCTGTCATACAATTGTGTGCCCATTTGTCCTACCTGTACTGCTTCTCTCCAAGTTTTGCAGTGACATTCCTGGTTTGCACTAGCATGACTGTGCATACACAAATTAGCCTTTCATCCAATGTGACACAGTTACCTTTCTCGCTCTCTTTTTACTGCATCTTTCACAGGTGGAAACTTTAACTCAGTTTCACTCCAAAAGTTGGTTGAGCCTCTTAAACATCAATGCCTCATCATCCCCACACTGAGAGCTTGCAAGAACGCAACTTCAGCACATCCATCAGCTGCATCTCCACTGACTGTAGAGGGAGCATAGATCCCTAATTCAGGCACCATTTTTGTCCAAGATTAGTTTATATGAATCCATCTGAAATACATATGTTATTTAATAATTTTTGTATTTCTGTGGGCTTTTCCAGTACCCAGGAGAATGGGTCTGCAGCTATTCTGGAACACAGATCAAAATAACAGTGTGCAGAAGTTGCCTGGCTTGTGTAGAAGTGCAGAGTCTCAAGTCCTTGTAGGAAAACTGCCCTTAACAAGGGGTGCTTGGCAGGCTGAGGTTCTGCATCTCAGAACCCCACCATCAGATGCAGGCTTCATGGAAACAAATATACCAGGTCTTTAAAATGGGTGGCTTTGGATCCTAAATTCTCCTACCTGAGCAAACAAGTGAGCACTTGGTAAGAGCACTTGTCCTCTACACCCCATCACCAATAGTGAGAGGATGTCAGTATTCAACATGAAGGAGTCTTTTCACCACTATCGGTAGGAGCACTACATTCTTCTGTGTTTCTGAGCCCTGGAGTCACATCTGATTTTTTTCTGTACAGTTATTGTACAGTAAGATAGCCAGCACAGCCCAAGGATTTTGGTTTTTTTTGTTTAAAACCTGCTTGCAGCCATGAGGTGTTAAAATTCACACTTCTTTTCAACTGCTGAAGCAACACTCTGGGATGACATATCACATAAGAGAGGTCAGCTGATTATCAGAGAGAGATATATCATAAAACAAAATAAATGACAAAGAAAAATGGGCCACTGTAAAAGCAAAATAAAAACAGTGCAAGGCGGTAGCACAAGCAAACAAAAAAGCAAGCAAAAGGAAGTACAAGAGCTCACAACACTCTTTGAAGCCACAAAAATACTCAAATAAGAGCAGCAGTATTCAGTGGAAACTACACAGCAACACTGTAGTCCAGCTGCTTTATTCTTCTCTTATAAAAATGGATCTAATATTAAACATTGCAGCTCCTTGTTAGAACATGAGGAACTAATGCTGGCTGCACACTATGAATCACAGTGAGTTTCTATCTGCATTTAAATTTTCTGGACTTTGGACAAAATGACCTAATAGCTAAAAATACAGTCAAGTTGCCGTTTCTAAAATCCCATTTCTACCCATCCTAACAGTTCACAGCCAGTGATGGTTTGCTGTGAAGGTACCAGTCCCTTCCCTTTTCAAAAGAGATGTGATGCAAGCTCTGACTGATTGGCGTGGACAGATATTCGAGCAGACGTTTCTCAGAGCTATCAGTTCTTAACTTCTGCGTTGCCTGGACATGATGACAGGAATCTAGAAGTAAATTACCCTGAAATTTTCCTGCCTTAAAATCATTTTGTAAGACTGACTTCTGTCTCCTGCTGTAAGACTGTGGGAACACTACTACTGCCTGTCTTTGGTCCTGAATGGCACTGGCAGTAGCAAGCACAGAAAGATGTTATCTTCTTACTGCCCACAGAGATAAAGCAAGAGGAAATAAAAAAGGGTGGATTTTAACATCAGAATTACCACATATTTTATGGCTTCTCTAAAAGGCATAAAGTTTCCCACACTGGAAGTCTGATTTAACAGAAATATCACCCAAAGATAAACTGTTAAGTGGCTCTATCTAGTTTTGCATAGGCAGCTGTCTAATACCATACCGCCAAAGCTGATTAGATTGAAGAATTTCCCACAACACACAACACATGTAGATGAATCCCTTACAATATGAAATTGAGGTTTTTGTCATGCATAAAACCAAATGCAAGCATTCACATTCCACAAGTCAAGCATGTCATGTCACTGCCTCATTTAGAAACTTCACCAAATACTGCTGACCTTGCAACACATTTGGCAATTCAGATAGTGGAAATAAAGCAACTCCATAAAACAGGGATATCCCCGGTATGCAGCATGTGTATCTTCTTAAATCAGTTGCATTTGTTTAAAACAACCAGCAGGTCTGACTTAAGAGCACACACTCCTTGAAAGTGAAACAAGCTTTTTCAGAGGAGTGTTGTCTCATAACTTGTGCAAAAGCCATAACTCCATTTAGCTGGCAACTTCATCTTGACAAGAAATAAGTACAATTGTATTTTCAAAGTTTTTTGTCTACGAAAAAAAATCTCTACTAGCTCATAAAGAAAAAAAAACATGCTAGAGAAGACTGGTGCAAAACTCATAGTGGTAGTAAAATTATGTTCATTATAAGCTGAACAATTTACCTGATAAAGAGGCATAGGAATTTGTAACAACTGAAAGAGCTGTAGAGGCAAATTTGAAAAATCAATTTGTTCACTGGTAGACTAAATTAACTATGTAAACAGAGGAGCAAGTTTTGTAAGCCTGTTTTCCAAACAATATTACATTTTTCCCCCTACATCATGCATTGTTTTTGTCTCGTACTCATTTTCTCTGTCCTCAGACCAGGAGCAGCACTACAGCAAAGCAGCCAAAACCACCACTGGTAATGCCCTTTCATTTTGAAAATCATGTTCCTATCCTGTCTTGGAGTAGAGGGTCATTGTGCTCCACGGAGGGGGTGACCTGGTCTGGGACAAATCTGAGAGTCGGGATGATATTAGTGCTGAAGGTCATTATCTCTTGGGAACACAGTAAGGACTAACCACAGACTAAGGACCTTTCCTGGCTCCCGTGGAGGAGTTTGGGAAGTAGACAAGGAGAGTTACAGAAGCAGCAGAGCTGGGACCTGCCTCATATGTGACCCCAGAGTTGCCAGGGATCCACGGGGACAGAGCTTGTGCAAGCTGAGGGACAGGCCCCGTGGTGTTCCCTGGCACAAGGACAGGCATGGTGGCCAGGGTGGCCAAGGGTGGGGCACAGCTTCTGCCAGGGCTGAGCACACAAGGGGTCAGGCTGGAGGTGTAGGGCTCTGTGGGCCTGAATGGGGTGGTGGTGCCACCTCCAGTCCCACCTGGACTGATGTGCTAGTGTGTAAAATGCAGGTCGTGCTAGTCCTCACACCAAAACCTAATGGCAGCTACATCTTTTCCTGCTTTCTCAAGGAAGTAGGAGTTATGCAATCACACCGTCTCTTGTCCTGTCTGTTAGATGTACCCTACAACAAATCCTGAGTCTGTTGGCCAAGTTTAACCACAGAAGGGCAGGGGTCTGAAAGATAAAAGCAACTTCTGAATGTCATGCAAATCTGCACGTGGGTTGTGGTGGGGACTCCACAGCAGTTGCTCCAGCATGAGAGAATTGCTCTAAGAGCTCTACAGCTCTTATACAGGGGTTTCTTCTGCTCAAAGTGCAGCACGCCCCCGAGCCAGGCCTGGCACAGCCTGTGCCCTGCCCACAGGAGCACTGGGACACCAGGGAGGTCATAGGGAGTCACCTCACTAACCACGATTATCTGTGGTTGGTGAGGTGCTGCAGGACCTATTATTCTGTAGATTAATACAAAGAAGGGAACAACAAGCTGTGCAGCCCCTTTGGTCCTGCTGCACAGCTTGTTGTTCCCTTCTTTGTATTAATCTACAGAAGAAAAATCCCAGTTAAAGGTCACGGCAACACATGTAAGTTTGCAAGAAGGTGTTGTCAAGAAGCCAATATTGTAATGTCTGATAGTTTCAAGTGCATCACACTGACATAGCATGGAGACATTACACTATTCTAATGTAACTTCTGATGGTCACATAATCTGGAGATTACCATTCTGAGAGATATTTTAAAAAATAATTCTACTGCCTTATTATTATTTGGAATTTTATGTTGAACTAGACTTTTAGACCTGTAACTCAGATGCAGCAATGAATGAAAACCAAAGAACTTAAGCATTTTTCCAGTGTTTTCTCTTGTGGAGATGAACATGCATCTTTGGAAACCACTAATTCCTGGCACTGAAGGGAGCAGTCAGGGAAATCTGATAAGTACACTAGCACCAGTTTGCAGTCAGCTGACAATAACACTTTCTAACTTTGAAAGCATCATAAAAATGTGTATTTCCTTGCCTTCTCTATACCCACCAGTATTTTCTGCAGAGAGCTACTCTAATCTCCTGGAAAGCATCACACCTTATGGTACCAACCACAGGAAGATGTGGTCTGTGCCCTTGGGAAAGAAAGCCCAGGATCACCAATTGGATTGGCTGAGGAGGAAGGGAAATGGAAAGTTTCTGACTTTGGACAGCAACCATGAGAATAGCACATTGCTTCTTTTAACCATTTCCTAACTAGAATTGGTAATGTGAAATTTACTTTCCATAGACAAAGAAATTGGAACCAGTATTACTTTGTTCAGTTCTGTTTATTTATAAGGGAGGAAAATCATCCTGTGTCCTTGAAAGCAAAAGCAATCAAGCAGCAGAAGAGGCAGGCTTTGCTTACAAATCAAAGCCCCTTTTTAGCTAGCAACCTGGCCAAAGGTTTTCTTTTCAAATTATTTCTAACACTGCCAGACTATTGGTGCTTCTGTGGCTGCAGTGATCCCTTTCTTACTGTCCTGTCTCAGCTTCTGTTTTTTCTGCCCCTCCTCACAGAACCAGAAACACTTACCAAACTGTACTCAGTAAAACCTCTTTACTTGCATACGCTTGAACAGTGGAAAGCAGCTCCTACTCTTTTGGTTACCTGGTCCATAAAAGATCCCTTTTCTTACCAGGTTATTAATATTAACCTAAATGTATTAAAACTATTTACTCCTCAAAATGCCTAATTAATGTTCAGATGTAGCCAAATGATAGCAGCATGCAATCTTGATTCAAGGCACCCAGCATGACTTGGCCTACAAAATTATTACAAAGAATTTCAACTCTGGTCTGCAGAGCTCAAAACAACAGTAAAACACACACCACCACTGTTCCTACAGAGACAGAGTGTTTGCAGTTAAAAGAGTTCAGTGGTCAGTGGAAACAGCAAATGTAAAAAACTAAATATGGCTTGGGGGCAGAAAAAAAGAAACTTCTTCAGAAAAGACTGAAGAAATTGCCAGATCCTCAACTAATGTCAATCAGTATATCTTTGGTGAAGGTGATGAACTTCCTTAATGTAATGGAGCTAAAAAGACTGGCCCAAAGCAACTACTAGAAATTAGGACGGTCACAAAAGTACAGGGCAGGGGGAAAAACATAAATTAATGAAAACTATTTTCACTTTGCATTATCTAACAAAAGAAAAAATACTTTAAATAATGTGCTTATTATGTGCTTACTATTAATCAGATGAACAGAACCTTCCAATATTTTACTTATAAAGCTAATAACCCCACTCTTCCAAGTACTGCTGACAGTCTCTTCTTGTGATCTGTGCAGACTTCCAAATTTCTTCAAACCTGCATAAATAATCCTGAAAAGCATAAAGTGGCTGGGCTGTGGCAACCATGCTCTAAAGTGTGAGAAACAAAGAAGGAAGCACCCCTATCCGAAGGGAGATCAGCTGGACAAAGAGCAGCAAAGCACATATGGGTTTTGTGGTTCAGGATAAGGATTTTTTTGTTTATCCTTTGGTATAGCTCCAGCTTTGTAGGAGTTTTTTCCATGGTATTGTTTGGCAATAGGTCAGATCTCCTATTGAGTATCCACGAGCTTCCTGCATCTCACCTTGTCTCCTCAAAATCAGAGTGCCTTTCTTTGTCATTGCAGTGTCTCATATTATGTTAAATGCCCTTTTCTCCTGCTTCAAAAAATTGTCTTTCTTTCCAATTCAAAACCTTTGAAGGACTCATAAATCTTCCCCTTTGCTCCCTCTGTGAGACCCTCTGGAACTGGTATTCTTTTAATCCCTGTTCCTTCTTCCTGTTTAAGGACTTTCCACTTTATCTGGTAAGGCCATTAAAGTTAATGCCTCTCCATCACTCTGACAAATATGTGGTACAGACCCAGCAGCAAACTGCCTGTTCCACATTAAAAATGCGACATTTACAATAACATTGTCCAAAATCCATCACATGTGTAGAACATGCAGGCCACCCCATATGTCTGGGATCAAATAGAGTTTCAATTTCATTAAAAGAGATATTTTATGTTTTTTTTCTAAGACAGAGTGCAGGACTGGGCCTACTTTAACCTTCCAAACAGCAGCTGACCAGCTAAGTCAATTAACACAGATATTTAAGTAAGACTTGGGTAACAATGATTTTGAATTTTTCCCTTTTTCCCTCACAAAAAAAAAAATAAAGCTGCAGAAACAAAAGTGTTTGAAATCCCCACTGCCCTGTTGGGCAGGGAAAACAAATACTAAAGACATTCCAGTCACAATAGTTTTGTAATGTTTAGTAATTATGTGTGTAGACAGCAGTACATTCAACACTGGACTACAGCAAAGACATTTCTATCTCAAAAAGCCAAGAAGTCATACATCCTCTGAAATCTCTGTGGTAAAATTGTGGAAGACAGAAAACAATTTTTTATCTAGCATATATATTCAGAGATGTGAACCACAGAAATCAAATATATATGGTTAGTGTATCAATTTGTCTGCATTATTTTGGAAATGTGGTGAATATTAATAAAAGTTACCATAAGAAGAGATGCCATCTTCTATCCATTAGAATGATCTAGAAAAAAGACAGTTGACTATGCCTGTACTGAATAAAACTGGAAGACATTTTTTAACTATAGAATCTATAGAAATCAGTTTAGAACTTATCTTCTTAGAACAGCATTGAGTTTACTTACACATCAGCTCATACTTCTGCTGCCTACCATGGCTTTACTTTTCAGAAACCCATGTTATTTTTTTAATGGAAAAATGAATATTTAAAAAAGAAATTAATTTCAGAAAATGGAAACTTATGTTTCCAATTACAAAAGTTTGTCCTTAATGACATGAATTAGTACATTTTATGTCAATGTAAATCTGATGACTTTGGTGGTTTTGTGGTCTCCAAAAATTAGAGTAGAGAATAATGCGGCCACCAGTTTTCAAAGGAAAGGAAAAATGGAAGGGGAATAGCCATGTATGAGAGCATGCATAAAATTAAATAATCTGGAAAGGAATTAGAGCAGTCTATAGTCATACTATAATTATTCTGCTTCACCTCAGACAGTTCTGAGGTCTATTAAGACAGAAAATAGTTTGAATTTTTTCTTTTCTTCTAAGTTGTCAACTTTTTAACAAAGAGACAGACTGAGTAACATATGCAGCCATGTGATCTGTTCTGACCACTGCTGGCTAATTAAGGCTTTAGCTAATTTATTTTTGAAAGATGGTTTCAGTTAGAATCTGAAAACACTTGTTAGGTAATACAAACACAAACTGAAGACCTGTTACAACTGAGAATGAAACAGCAGTTGTACTTCTCATCTTAGTGGAGGCTGTAGGTGTCACGGACTGCAGTTCATTTCACAGTAACAATTTTTACTCAAGGAAGACAACATCTTTTTAAAGTGCGAAATAACCTGCTGGTAAACTCCAGTGTTTGAAAAGGGCCACTAAAAATTAGAATGGTGAAGTCAAAAGTGGTGGGCTTAAGTTGAAAACCTTAAAAAAAGGCTTTTTTCTCTGTAAAGTATCTTTTCCTAGGAATCAGTTTTGTTTCATTTGACGAAATATCAAATGAAAGTTTGACTAGCCGTGTGGAATATTTTTCCCAACACCCTGAACTAACTGTCTCTCCTATGACATCAACAGGACAAGAAGATTTGCCATTGCTTTTTAGCATTTTCCCAAAGGGCTAAGCACGACTGGTAGAACTTGTCTATGTAAATGTATGTATATATAAATGTGTACGTATACACGGGGCACCTTGTACAGCATGGCTGCTCCCCGGTGTGGTGTGATTTAAGCCAGAACAATGCTGAAGATGTGCTCATCATTTACACCATCAGAGCACTGAATTATCTGAGTGTTGTCAAGTGTGCTCCTCCCCCAGGAAAGATGAAATTTTGAAGAAATGCAATCAGGTGTGATGGTAGTAAGACCAGCCTGAGGGAATCCATCCCTGCCCACCTGCTCCACCCCTCCAGGGGAAAAGTGGGTTGTGACTTCTGAAGCCAGCTTTGCACTGAAGCCAGGGTGCCTTTCAATGACATGGTAAACCCCTCAGACTTTAGAACATACATTGAACAGCATTCAGTGTAAAATTCTATCTTTTCATGCTTTTACAGGACTGGGCAAAGGCAAATATGTCTACAGCAAAATTTCAGGTTGAAGCCCATTATACTTACTGTGATCAACTCATGGTGCACTGTTAAGAATATATATATTTAAAAAGATATGGTTGGCTCAACTTCTAAGAATACTCAAATCTATTTAATATTCCAGATATTTGGCTACCTGTTGGCATTTACAAAGCTCTTTCTTGAAAGTGAAAATATAGCCCTATTTCCCCTGCAATGTTTGATATTCTTAAATAGCAAAGGAATACTGCTATTTAGATGCAGGAACAGCAAGAACATTTGCCTGTTCAAATCTTCCCTTTCTGAAAACATGGCTTGTCTATTTATTTACTTATAATTTGTGAAAACACACTTGATAACTGGTTTTGTAAAAACAATAATAAAAGGAACAAACCAGAGTTATGAACTCAAATTACTACAACAGTACAAAAAGGCTAATATTCAGAGGCTAAAAACATGCTGTGTTGTTAACTGGTAAATCAGGATGGAATTCAGCTCTTCCAAAAATGGCAAGGTCACATACTGTCTGATCACATTCATACTACAAGCAGTTTTATTTCACTCAAAATCTTTTTCTTTTTAGTTGGTGTTGATCTAAGATGTTAGAAATGACTGCAGAAACAAGGAGGGGGGAAAAAAATCAGTTGTTAAACATGTCTGACTCTTGGAGATAATTCAAATGGAAAAAAATCCAGGTCATTGGCCTTTTTAAATAGACCCCCGGCAATATTTACTCCTCCATAAATAGCACAGTCACATGAAATAAAACTGTGTTCAGTAAAGCCTGCAAAACAAAAGAACAATTTACAGACTGAAAGGCAAACTGCGGCTCATGTGTTCGCCGGGTAGGATTAAGTGAGCTTGCTGCACGGTCTGTGCTTAGTGATTGTGGTGTCAGATCCGCTGCAAGGAGAGCAAGTCGGGTCACCGACGGTGCTCCATCCTTCAGCAAAAGCCGGGAAACGCCGGGATCCTGCTCCAGACGGTGACTTGTGAGGGAAAGCTTTTGCTGTAATGTCACGTTTCACTGGGGCAGAAACGAGCTCCACTGCCTTTCCCCTCGTGACTCAGAGCACATCTACATAAGGAAAAATCACGGGCACTACTGCGCTGCTTTAATTCAACCACCACGGCTCTGGTGCTGTAGGAAGGGCAGCATTTCCCCGAGGTAGACAAGTCCTAACATGGAGACACAGGCTTCTGAAATACCAGTGAGACCATTTAGTGCATCTGCTTGCAAAAATAGATATTTTTGGATGTTACAGACAAAAGGACAAATGACTAAATTACTGTAAACATTATTTCCATTTCTCTAAAGCTCGTGTCAATCTCTTCTGTGTGCTTGCCCACACTTAGGACTCTATTACAAGTCTTACTTCTAAAATTTTTTCCTCAAAGGTCCAGCTCTGGAAATCATGTTATTACATAAAAGCCACAGCTGTCTCTTTTAAGTCTCTTGTAGCTCTAAAAACACTTCAAAATGTGAAACAACTGCACACAAAACCTTTGTAGCCCATACAACAAATCAGTAGTATCCACAAGGGCATGTGACTTCATTTCATTCATTAACTGGGGAGTGGAAGAATTGATTTTAATTAAATCAAAATTTAGGACCCTTCCTTACTAGTATCACTCATTCTGGTTTTGCAAAATGAGGTTAAACAATGCTGCTGAATAGGTATTTTTGGATCTGAGCCTGGTTTGAGGGTAAATTTGCAGGCAATGGGTGCCAGCCCAGTCACCAGTGGGCCGTGGAGAACTGGCTGCTCGGCTGACTTGGCTCTTTCTTTCCAGTTGCTAAATCACAGTAGAGACACATGGAAATAGAAAAAATTTTTCTGCTGTTACTTTCCAAGGAGAATAGAACTAAAAGGGAATAGAATTACAGTCCTAGATGCAGACCCAATTCCTGACAGAAAGTATTTTACACCATCAAAGTGCTTGGAAACCTTGGTACAGCAAAGCCTTTCCAGCTTGGATTTAGGGAGAGATTTTTGCCTATCCTCTTCATTTTTCTTCACTACAGCCTATATATATCTGATTTGCAACTCTTGGCCACGTTTTGTACTTTTCTGGCTGCCACATTCATTAAGTTTCCAAGAGCAGCTGATTCTTAGCACGCAGTAATTCTTGTTAGCCTGCTATGAAGCTGACAGAATAAACCTTGCTGTTTGTTTAATTCCCTTCACTGAGCATTAGGAATTATTTCTGAAAGAACTCGGGTTTCCAGGTGTTCTTTTTCACATGCAAACATTTCATACCAGAAGGAGTTCCCTCTTATTTCCTTAATGCTGTGTTGAACAATCTTTACAGAAGACTGTAAAGCTGAAGGTAGTGCTCGTGGGCATTTACAGAGGTCTGATTTGCCACAGACAAAAACATTTAGAAAGTGGTAGTGGAAAGGCTACAGTGGTTTTTGTTGTTGGCAGTGGCAGTTGGTTGGTGGGGTTTGGTGTCATTTTTGCATTTCAGTGAATACAGATAGCTTTTGTTACATTTAAAAATATTATGAATCCACTCCTCTTGCTGAAGATCTTTACCCATTTTATATATGTAAAATACAAATCTTCAGCACAGAGAACAGATTAATAAATAAACATATGCTCATGTTCTGTAGATTCTTGCTAAGGAAATGTCATTATGGCAAAGATGCTAACTGACTGTGAAAGCTTCATTGTAAACCTATATCCCTAAGGGATGCTTTGCATCTTACTGAGCCAGAAAGATTGCTGTTGAATTCTCAGACAGCACTGTTTACACCCAAAATGACAGTTCAAGACACAGGCAGAATTAAGGAGTTAAATTGGGATACATTTTCATTGGACAATCAGTTACAATAATCAGTGTATTTGTGCCTGTGCATACAACATTCTTAAAATACATTTTTCATTTGCAACACAATCACACTGGGTTGTCTGACAGAGGATTCAATTTAAAGGTTTTTAAAATAACAAGAATCAGAGCTAGTTTTAACAATCTACTGCCTGCACTAACCCATACACATAATTTTGCCTGGAAAGACTGTAATGAGGTATTCATAGGTATGCTGAAGGAAATCAAACTCAGGACCCTTACAAAAACAATCTTGCCAACTAATCTCTGAATTCCTATCCCTGAATTTCAAGTTCTGCTCTGGGAGGAAGGTGACAGATGGCCCTGAGATAACTAATGCTGTATTATTCAAGGATTTATCAAGCAGAAGGCTCGGGAACACTTATGCTAGACAGCAACTACCCAACACGGACTACAGAACATGTAAACATACAATTTAACCTGAACTAGGTGAATATCTCACTTGCTTTTACTGGGGCATTAGTCCACGAAGTATTTTAAGCTAGGACTGAGCACCTCTCCTTTGCAGGCAGGCTGAGTGAGTTGGAGTTGTTCATCCTGGAAGAGAGAGGATTCCAGAGAGAAATTAGAGCACTTCCTGTATCTAAAGGCAGTCTACAAAAGAGCTGGAGAGGGACTGACTAGAAGGGCATGTAGTGACAGGACAAGGGACAGTGGCTTTAGACTGAAAAAGGGTAGGTTTAGAACACATATCATTAAGAAGTTCATCACCATGAGGGTGGTCAGGCACTGGAACAGCTTGCCCAGAGAAGCTGTGGATGCCTCGTCCCTAAAAGAGTTTAAGGCCAGGTTGGATGGGGCTCTGAGCAACCTGGTCTAGTAGAAGGTGTTCCTGCCCATGGCAAGGGGTTTGGGATGAGATGGTCTTTAAGGTCCCTTCCAACCCAGGACATTCTATGATTCTATGAAATACCCTGAAAAACTCCTGGGGTTGTGCGGTAGTAAACATAAGCACAGTTGCAGTCAACGGGGCTTTTCATTTTCATTTTGAGAGGGAAATAAAATTTTCTCCACAAACCTTCTTGGCTGAGAGTTCACCCACTTCGGGCATCCTCTTTACTAAAATATTCCTCCCACTGTCTCTGAGAAGAGCTAGATTTCTGGCAGCTTGGCCTCCAAGCATCTGTATAGAAGAATGGGAAAGCAGAGCTGTAGTTAACTCCTCATCTGCTGGCAGCCAGGCAGCTCCCAGCAGCAAAAACCCAGCAGCAACCTGGTACTTGAAGCACCATGCTTGCAAGCCAACTTGGCCAGGATTCTGCAAGTTAATGATGCTTCATGTTCACCTTTCCAAGAGTTTCTCTTCTGGGTAAAAAGATGCTAAGAAAGTGCAGAAAATAATCCTCCGTGACTAAATGAAAAGAACTGTAAATGTGATTTTCAGTAAAATCTGCTCCAGAATGTTGCTTCTGTGTTCTGAATAACGATCATGAATGATAATGAGACTTCCTCCAAGTTAGAGACATGGGAGAGGTTTTGCAGAATCAAGGCTTCAGGGCATATTGAGGGCCCTAATTTAGGGAATAACTTGGCATAAAATTACTATTCAAAACATTCTCTGTGGACACCGTGGACTTTGATGAATTTAATCTGGAGCCAGCAGCTTGTAACCTGGCAGGGTCCCTGTGTGCCTTTAAATACACTCTGAAAACCAGGGGCTTCAGAAGCTGACTCAGAGCAGCTCCGACAGCTGTGTAGGAAGCAGTATGTGCAGAAAGCGGGGAAGGGCAATCTCCAGCCTTCTCAAACACAGTTATTTCAGACTGCCACTCACAGCTCTCACTTTCATTTTTTATCTCCAAATATCCCAGTCCTGCAGGCCTGTATGTTCCAATGGTTTCATGCATCCATGGAATTCCACTAACTGCAAGCATAACTTAATGCAAACATTACCATTTCAGTTTGGGAAACAGTAGCTGGTCTCCAGAGATGCTGCTCATTCTTCTCTGAAACAGAAGAGTTCTATTAAAAAGGCGAAAGAAAACTCAGTGGCTAAAGATGCTTCTCACTTATTTGAGAGAAGTTTCGTTTTGTGTGGCTGACTCAGAGTTCACCAATGTTTCTTTTACAAATGATACATGAAGATGCAGTCTGAAAATATCTTCCAGTGCAGTCAATATGAAAATCCCATCTCTGCAAGGCTACACCTATTATTTATGGAGGTCTTTGTGTCATGGATTTCTACTGCCAACAGATTTTTACAGCACAGTTTCAAACAGCATTTCTAAGCCTAAGCAACCTTGAAGAAAATATTTTAAACCTCAGAAAAACATTTTTACCTTACCTAGAACTTGCAGCAAGCTTTCTTAACAAACTCTGAAATATTGATGAAGCTCTAAGGTAGACTCTTTTACACTGGGAACTGGCACCAAGGCTTGAGTTGCCAATAAACAGTACACAGGACATGCTGGGCAGTGTCAGTTTCTAAAAATGGCCACAGAAGAAAATGACAGCTGTTGGGGGGCAGGCAGGAACAGAGGAACACAGAGGATACAGGGGCTTGGCCCCAGTGATCTCTCAGTAGGAGCTGTGGGCCTTGAAGTAAAATGTGAATTAACCAGGTAAGGAATGCAAGGATTTCCTTTACTACAAACAATACAGGAGCTGGCAGTTTAAAGGACAAGCGCCTGAAGACTGCTATGTTGTCTGTAAAAAGGATTTTCTAATATATTTTTTAAAAATTAAATGAAAAAGTCTACACACCCACAAGAAAGAAAAAAGTATATTACACTGGCACCCTATAATTTCTAGATATGATGTATCCAGAACTGAATCTAAAGCGTACAGAAAAGGATTCTCTGAGCTCAGCTCAGCAGATAGGAGTTACAGAATATTCTGAGTTGGAAAAGACCCACAAGGACCACTCTTAAGTGAATGGCCCATACTCCCTCTCTCTGCTAAAGATTATTTCACCAAAAGCAAAAAGGATGGGAAGTGCACAAGTTAGAGACTGTGTTGACAGAGGAAAGGAAAAAGAAAAGAGACAGAAGGAAACAGAGAGTTTCTACTGAACAGGCTTCCACAGTCTTAGCCTTTCATGTTCACGTAAAGCTATAATCATTTGGCTTTTGATTTATGGTTTATAGACACAAAGATCAAAGTCAAACTCATGAAGGCATTTTACAAACATTTACAGTGATGTTACTGTATTTATGCCCTACCGCAGCTACTGAAACTTGAGTGTGTGCTTGAAATACTACACTTACTGCTGAATTGGTATCAAAAACTAGATAGTAAAAAGAAATGTGCTGATGTGCGTAAAACGTAGCTCTACGTGAATGGCTACAAGGTAAGGCATCCCACGTGTCTGCAGCTCAAAACGGGGGAGGGGGGAATTGTACATGGAAACGGGACAGCCCAAGTGAGATTTAATGCAGCCCCGAAGCGCACGCACGGTCACGGCTTTTGCGTGCTGCGGCAGTCCCAGCTCTCCTTTCTCACGGCCAGGCTTCAGCCCGACCCGCAGAACCCGCACAAAGCAGCAGGACCGGTTTCTCCCTACACACCCATCCTTGGAAGCGCAGCACGTGCTCGGCTCAGGCAAGGCTCTGCCTCCAGCCCGCGACACGGCAGCCGGCGGCTCGCTGCGAGAGAGGAAACACCGCGGCAACGCTGATCGTCAAACACCCGAGTCCACGCGGAGACGGACGGAGGACATAAAGTGCTAAGGCGTCGGGAGGGTGGGCAAAAAAAAAAGGAGCACTCGGGAGATGGCACGGAGATGCGCTTGGGAGCGCATCCGCGCGCTGCCGCGAGTCCCGGCGCGCTCGGCTCCCGGTCAAACACCGTTTTGGCAGTGTCCCTGTGAGAAGCATCCCCAGGCAGGCTCCGCAGGGCGCGGAACGCCGCGGCGCGGGACCCGCCGTGCCCGCTTCCCTCTCCGCCGCGGGATTGGCCGGCGCGCGCCCCGCCCGCCATCCCGCCGCTTCCCCTTCCCTCCGCCGGGAAACCCCGCCCACCCCGCCTTCCCCGCTCCCGGTTGGAGGAGCCCGCTGTCAATCACCGGGTCCCCGGCGCGCGGCCCAACTCCCGCGTCCCTCTCCGGCCGCCGCGGGCCGAGCGGGGGGTGTTCCGCGGTCCTCTCCTTCCATTGGCTGCTCTGAGCCGTCAATCTCACGGCACCGCCAACCGCGGCCGCTGCTGCCGCCCCCGTCCCGCCCCTTCCCCCCACCCTCCGCTCAACTCCGCTCGCTCCGCCAAGTTGCGCGGCCGCTGCCCGGTGGCTCTGGGGTTCTGGTGGCGGTACTCGCGGCGGCCCCCGGCGGAGCGTGACGGGGCGAGATGACGGCGGAGGCGCGGGGAGCACCCGGCGGCGGCTGAAGGCGGAGAAGGGGCGTGTGGAAGCGAGCAGCTGAAGCCCGGGGGCGAGTCCGGCCGATGACAGCGGGCTCGGCTGAAGGGGACGCGGAGCGAGCGAGGCGGGAGCGGGCTAGCGGCGCCGCCGAGCCCGTCCCGCGGCGGGTCGCGCCGCGCCTGCCCTGAGGAGAGCGGGACCCCGGGAGGGAAAGTTTGGAGCTCGCCCGCCCCCGCCCCGCCGGGCAAAGTTGTCTTTGGGTTTATTTGTTTGGTTTCCCTTTCCTCCTCCTCCTCCCCCCTTCCGCTCCCCCGCCGGCTCCGCGCGGGGAGGAAACGGCGAGGGAAGCAGGAACTGAGGAGCGACCCGGGAGCCTCCCCAGCGCCCGGCAGAACTCGCTCCACTCCTCTCCTCGTCGGTGTGGTGTGTGAGAGCAGCCAGGACTTCGTTTTTGGTGGTATTTTTTTGTTGGTTTGGTTTTTTTTTTTAAGCCACTTTCTTTTTTGCCCGCCCGCTTCTCCCTCCGGTACAATATATGCTCGTGGAGAGCCGCCCCGCCGCCCAGCCATGTCGGCGGCCATCTCTGCCGCGGAGAAGGTGGATGGCTTCACACGGAAATCGGTGCGCAAGGCGCAGAGGCAGAAGCGCTCGCAGGGCTCCTCGCAGTTCCGCAGCCAGGGCAGCCCGGTGGAGCTCTCGCCGCTGCCCCAGCTCAAAGGTACGAGCCTGCCCTCCCGCCCTCCCCTCCGGCTGCAGGTGCCGCTGCCGACACCGCCTGCCCTGGCTTGGCCCCTGCCCCGCACCCTTTGCCCTTTAGCCGTGTCCTCCCCTGCCCCCGGTGCTTTCCAGGTAGGGACCCCGCGGCAGGAATTCCTCCTCTGCTCACACAAACCGGGGCCGCACGGGTCGGCTCTCCCGCGCTGTCCCGGGCGCTGACCCCACTAACTCGCCGCTCCCCTTTTTTGCCTGGTTCGCGTGGTTTTTAAGGTCTTATTGAGGAAAATGTAGACGATAAGTTGTGTTCAGGAGATCAAGGAATTGAGCGCTAAAACCTGGGAGCGAGCGGTGGCTCCTCCCACGGGGGATTTTGCGAAGAGGAGCTCTGCCCGTGGCATAACATCTTGAGTTACCGGAGAGAGTTTGCGTTCGGCTGCTCGGTGCTTTCGCACCGCTCTTGGACACTGTTTGAACGACGTTTTGCTGCTCTTCAGGAGTTGCTTCGGAGGCTTTCTCCTACACAGTGCTGTGTGGAAACACTCTCAAGTGAATGAAAACTCTGGATGCTGGCATTGCTGCAACTGAAAATAGACCGTGCAGGTTTTATCCACTGCGCTGCAGCTAAAATCTGAGAAGGCTCAGTTGATTAGGTTACAAAAATGAAGCGAAGTTCGTTGCAACCTTCTGCATCTTTGAACATCAGAATAAATTTCTGTGTATTTCAAAAATTACAAAAAGTACTTGTGGGACAGAGAATACAAAACTTGTTATTAAAGCATTTGTCAGGGACCTGAAAAATAAGGGAGGGCGATTACTCTAAATTGACCTAGCATGTTAATTTTGCTTCCACTGGCTTTAAAGTCTTAAGGCTTTTGAAGCTGCATCATATAATGGAGGGGAAAAAAAAATCTGATTTGCAGCAAATATGCAAAATCTGAATGAGATATAGCAAACTTAAAAGTACTCCTAGATATTCGGTATTTTTTTTCAGTTTGATTTTTATGGCATTTACAATTGTGTCTATAGTATTTCAAGACAATCCCTTTTTCCTGTTCTTTGAGTGGCAGATGTACATGAATCATAAATCTGGCTCTTAGCAGAAGTGTTATTGACTAGAAATAAGCTTAGGCAGGGGAGCAACATGGGGGAGGGTTGTTTGTTTGGTTTTGGCATGTTTGCTGCAGTGGTTTTGGGTGTTAGTTTTAACAACAGCAGGGGTGTTCTTGCTGCTTGTTTTGGGCTTTCCTTTCTCTCTGAAATTGTGTCCTGTCTTGGTGTGCTAGTTTGATTTGAGGGATTTATAAGCTGGATAATTTGCTTGAAATCAAGATCCAGTTTCTGCTGTTCCCATGCTGTTTAGATAATACATTTTCCTTAGAGATGAATTTTAGAAAACCACAGTTGAGACCTTGTAAAGGCCCTTGGTAAATATTGCACATAGGTGGCAGACTTCAGAAAGTTTGAGTCCTGGTCCAGCAAACAGTTAAACATACATGTGTTATGCAGGGAGTAATTCCAGCTTAAATCAGCAAAATGTCCAAGTTTACATTCTTTGCTGAGCTGGGACTTTAATATTAAATTTTTAACTGTGCATTATTAAGTCTTGTTGTTTTGTGAGTGTGATTTTACAGCTTTTTACTTAGAGCACAGAGAAATTTTGCATGGCATCAGCAGCTCAGATATTTGGAAATTTGAAGCCATAAACCAGCAGAGGAATTTCTTCAGTTATGCAGGGTTTTATAGTAGTTTGGATTGCCTTATTGCCTTAAATTCTAAAAGGAAAATCCCATCAGTCTTTATGCTTATGATTCAGATGTAAAGTCTTGCCTTGGAGACCTGCTTCAGAACAGAAACTGTGGGCAAAATACACTTTTATGAACTGTAGTATCCCAAGTAGCTAGTTTGCAGAAAGTCAAGCAGCACTCCTTTGCTTGTTTTTCTCCCTTAGGTTTGTGATGCTTGATTTGTGCTGAACATAACCATGGACATGGGATGGTTTCTTTTTATCTGTTGATGCTCCCTCTCTCCCTTTTCCTCTTAAACCTTCCTTGCCCCTGAAACCAAAAAACGTTCTAGAAAGACTTTTCTCTCTCTATAAATGGATCGTTTTATAAAACTATTTGTTCTAATCACATATGTCTTGGGAAGATGAGGCTTTGCTTTATTCTTCAAAGTTGATATGGAATTCAGTAATAGTTTTGATGCTGCCAGTGTAGTATCATCTACAGAATTATGAGCCAGAATTCCCAAGGAGGGGCTGGAAAAGGAAAGTACGGTCATTATACTGATGCCTACGGGTGCTCAGCATACATTTATGTAATTAGAATACGTTTTTTCTTTTACAGACCTCTTCAAATAAATGGTTAAACCTGGTATTTCAAACCTGTATTGGGAGAAAAGCGGATATTGTTAGATGAAAAAGCAGTTTGGTATTATGCTGCTGTAAAATATTTCATCTTGTTTCTAGGTACTGTCTCATTTCATCACTTTTAAGAGAAAATATTCTAAAATAAACAGTATTCTAAAACTCCCCAATAGGTTTGTCAGACTGGCCTACATTTGCATCTATTTTACTGGAGGGAGAGATGTTCCAGAAGAAGAACAGAAATTACCTATCACTTTAGAAAGTACCTTCTTGGGTAGAGGGTTTTGTGGTATTTTTTCCTTTTCTCTAGGGGCTGTTCTGTTTGCCACTGAGATGGCCAGCTCAGATGGTGAGACACACTTTCAGAGTTGTATTGTTTCAAAGCCTCTAGACAGATAATCTTAAAAGTATGTATTTCTGCAGTTCATTGTACTGCTGCTCTGAATTACCAAAATTCTGTAGTTTGGCTGTGTCTTTCTTCTCCAAGCAGTGATACATCGCATCTCTTACTAATGGGGAACAGTCCTGAGTAGTACCCCAGTGACAGGAACTCTTCCCTTCAGAGGTGTTGGGGGAGTGAGATTGAGAGGAGGGATGGTAAGATTGTGTGTTGTGATTAACATTCACCTTATTTTTGTGTGTGGTGATATCTATCCTGTTTAGATGAAAGCTCAGCAAAACCTGACTGATGGCAGGATACTCAAAATAAATTAGTACTTTGTTCTTGAGTTAATTTAGGAGATTTCCTAAAGCATTTGTTATTCAGGACAGTGTCCATTTTACTGTATTAAAAACTGAATAAGGAATACTGAAGACATGATTATATTTAAAAGAAAAAAAAATAGCTTCATCTCCCCCAATCTTCTTTTTATTTTGTTACCTAAAGTTTGCATTATATAAGTCTTTTGAAGAATCTTCAGCCAAAATAATGTTCTGGAACACAGCAAAATTTTGTCATTTCATGGACAATTCTGAGAGTGTTGCTTTTAAAAAAATCTGGCAAAGGGAATGTTATTTTTGTTGTCTTAATAAGTGATGTTTTTGTCCCAATAGGAAATTGTTTTAAGAGACTGCAATAGAATATGGCATTTACCTTCATTTTTGAAAAAGAGCTACAACTTGACCTTGGAACCCGATCTGACTCTCTCCAGTAGATGCATGCATGCTTGTCTCTGTCATTTTTGGTTGAAGAAGCATGTAGAAATACGGGTGAAAGGTGGTGAATAGAAAACACAACTTGTTGCTTTTATTTGGTATAGTTAATATGGCCTGTCAGGTTGTAAAGCAAATAGATTTTTTTTTTTTCTGTGTACCAAACATGTCAGCTGCAGCTGGAAAGAATAAACATTTCCTGATGCCTCTCACCCACACAGCAGAAGAACTGGAAAGTGGTCCAGAAATCTTTTAGCCGTGGACTAGCAATAGTTACAGGGATCTCTGTGGGGCTGAGAGTTAGAGGTGGAGTGTGCTGAAATAAGACGTTTTTAAGAAGACCTCCCAGTGTGTAGTGTCAGCATTCAAATACACGGTGTAAAATAGGTGTTAAGTCTGGTCTTTTCTTTACTTAAACCCTTGAGAGAGAGCTTGGGTTTGGCTGAAAACCAGTTGCTGCGTTCAAGCTAAGCTTTTGTGTCAATGTTACAGGGAGACCTAGTAACCTTGGATAGGTAAAATTTTAATGTTACTAAATCTGAGGATCAGTTCAAGCCTCAAACTTTGAGTCACATAGTGAGTACTTCAGAGTGACATAAATAAGTGGAATTAAAAACAGCTGAGAGGAATTTTCTTGTCATATTAAGTTGCCTTCGCTCCCCAAGGGGAAATGTGCTTCAGAGTTTTAGAATGGTTTACTTTTACTACAGCCTTAATAAATATTTGTAAGTGAAAGGACAGTTTTCTCTCTCAGATTTGCACTTGTTTTTTTATATCCCTCATGATCCATTGTTATTTCCTCTTCTGTAGTCCCCCATCCTCCACCTTTTTCTATTCAACATCCCTTGCAACTTGTGATCATCTTGGATGAGTTTTTCCTTAAAAGTGAGAATCTTTACTTCAGATGAAGAATAAGGATGTTCTGTGAGGAATTTATGTTTAACTCTTACTATAATCTCAGCAGGGTGCACTGTGAAGTAGTCAAAACTTCCTTTTTAGTGAAGTTACAACCTTGAGAAATAAACAACCTATAATAGATGAAAAAGCTGTAGTAGTTGCATGAAAAATGAGCTGTTTGAATTTTTTTCTATATTAAGGAACTGTTCCTAGTTTTTGGAGCGGAACGTTTTAGTCTTTAATTCATAACAAATTGACCTTTTTTATCCGTAGACTTGAATTTTTGGTCTTAGAATATACTTCCATCAAGAGCAACTCCTAAATATAGAGCCTATTGACAGTCTTCACATGAACTTTTCTATTTAAATCTTTCATATCTTCTATGTGCCAGCTTAGTATCAGATTTCTTTTTCCATATTCATTGCTTTCTGGTTTAGTCAGATAGTAGTTTTGCGGGTGTTGAATTTAATGTTAGTTACTGTAGGAAATACTAATGGAATTAGTTACTGCTGCAAGCTATCTGATCAAAAGATGATTACTTCAGTCTATAGATTTGGGTTTTTTTAACATCTGTCTATCTTGAAATCATTCAGTGCTTTTGAAAAGGTGTCATACCAACAGTTCTGGACAGATTGATATTCTTTTTAAGCACAAAGGGGATATGTTTTGTGTTCTGATGAAAAAAAGACACTTCAATTGAGAAGGCCATAAAATTTAGCTTTTATACCCTTGTTGTCCTGACTCCTGTTTTAATCTAGCAGGTTAAAATTATGGCTTTTAGCAGCATGTGGATTTGGAGGGTTGGAGCTGCAGCCCAATTAGATGAATAGGTAGTAAATAACACCTGTTTTAGAAGACTCTCTTGGCAAAATGCTCTACTAGAAACTGGATGGTGACAGCTTCTTTTTAATGTCTGAATCATTGATTCTATGATAGAATTACTGGATTAGTTTCTCTCAAGTTTTGCTGAGTTTGTAGCCAGTGAATAATGTTGTCTACAAGACGCTTATTTCATAGTATATTTCTGACTTGAAAGCAGAGTTCATCATAGTTGAGGTTGCCTTCAGTTTTCTTTCACAAGGCCTTATTCTCAGCTGCTTACAACATTGCTGAACTGTTTGGACTGAAGTTTTCCATGCCAAGTATGGACAATTTTATTTGCAACTGTTCTTCATGCTGATTTTCTTAGTTTCAGCAAAACCCATTCAGACTACTTTGAAGACTAGAGGAAAAATAAATTGTATAGTGTCAATATTAAAAAAAGCCAACAAACTGTGAGCTTTAATGCTTACAGTACTTTGGAGCTTAGCACGTGGTTCTTAATGCAAATGACTCTCATTTGGTCCAAATTCTTTTTGGTCCCATTGTAGCTGTTGTAGCTCAGCAGCAGGACTGATGGGTTGGTATTTACTAAGCTGTTACGTACAGATCCTTCAGGATCTGCTGTGCTGCTCCCATCTGCCGTGCTCTGAGGTGTTCTGTGTAGCTTTCTTTGGGCTTCTTGTCTGTGGTACTTCTAGAGCAGAAGACGTGTAGGGAAAACCTGTTATTTTCTACAGGTAAGAGCCCAGGAGTACATTACAGGTGGAGGGATGGTATGGAACTGGTGAGATGATGGAAAAGCTTAAGTGGGAAGAGGAGGCAGAAGCCACGTCCTCTCCAGTGGCTGCAGGGAGCTTAGTGTTTGGAGTCTCATCACTCCTGTTGGCTGTGAAACTTTCTGGAAATGTTTCTTGCCATATTCTCTTCTAATTTCTTTGTAACTTTTCATTGCAGTTGTCGATTTTGAACATCCCATGATCTTCCTGGAACTTTACAGGCTTAGGGTTTTTGTTCTGTACATCAAGAATTGATTGCTGATGAGTTGGTTCATCATATAAGGTTTTTTTCTTGAGAATTTAAAATGGAGGAGAGCATAACTGTACATTTTGGGGGTGGGAAGTGAAGCTGGGAAAGACTGGTGAGATGTAAGTGCAGGATTCTGGGTAAAATACTAGGCCGCAGTATTTTAAGGGTTTGGAGGCTATGGGAAGAAACAGCAGTCTGATCAGAATTCAGCAGACCTGTATCCTGCTAAAATAGTAGCATGTATTGCTGCAATGGGTGTGGTGAAAAGAAAAGGCTCTAGATTAAAAAAATAAAAATTGTGCTGTTGCATTGCTTTTTACTGTTGGGAAAAGATTTCTGTCTCATTCTCATCTTAAGCTGCTTTTCTTTGCCCTTACCAAGGTTTCTGAGAGAGGTTTCTCCTGACCTTACCAAGCAAAGCTTTGGTGAAATTGATGGGTTTTGTCAGCTTTCTTGATATGATAGGGTTTAGAAGAGAAATACAAATTTTGCTTTGGAGTTGGGAGGTCAAGGTGAGAGTAACAGCAAAAATTATATTTGTGCATGTATATTCAAGAACTACGCTGCAAAAGGAAGATGTTCTATCTCTAGTAAATAATTTTTTAAAACTCTTGAGAATTTAAAAGATGGTGAAGTTACTCCCTACCATAAGAGAAAAGCTTTCCACATGTTATGCAAGTTTCAAATTACTGATTAGAAGTTTGTATCTGAGACCATTGCATACTTGGAGAGTTGGCAGGCTGTGGGTAACAGACAATGAAAGCGACACAGTAGATTTTCTCAGAGCTGAAAGAGGAGGTGGGTTGAGCAAGTTTAGAGAAGGACAGTATAGCATGGGGCAGGAAGGCTGAGCTGAAGAAGAGCAGGAATAAAGAGTCACAGCAACATGTCTAAATATGAAGGGGGAAACAGCTTCTTTTCTGCTACAGTTGTATTAAAGGATTAGCAGAGTTCATCACTGCATAAACAAGTGAGCTTTTAGAAGTGATTTAATAGGTTTATTTCTGTAGATGCTTGGTACTTCAAAATACAAAAGCACAGATTTTATTTTATTAATATCATCCCAAGTAAAATTATATGGGAGAGTATTGGGGGGGGGGGGGAAGTGCTTTTAAAAAAAGAGTTCTAATTTAGTGTAACTTTTCAAAAGTGTACCATATTTTCCATTAAAAATTCTGTGTTTGACATATGACGTGTGTAAGCTTGAAGTCTTGTTAAGCAGCAAAAATTTTGGTTCCACATGTATGTAAAAACAACAAGTGGTGAGAACTGAGCTTAGGTGTTGAAGTATGTATGGGAAATAAACTTATGTATTTCAGCATAGTTGGATTCTCTAGGCAAACAGTTGTTATTGTTTGGAGAAGAAAAATTAAGATGTGATTATCAGAACCCTCTTGAGTGACATGGGTTTGGTCTCACAGTAAAGTCAGGAAGGACAAGGTTTGGTAACACATATTTCTTCATTTTCCCTTAAGAGTAGGAAGCAGGATCAAAATAAACCAAATAAATCAAAGTGGTGTAAGTTGAGTTTAAAAATAGCCAAGAGATTTTGCCAAATGGGAGAGTACTTAAAGTGCAGGATCCCTCATATCTGAACACTTTGTGTTTACAGTTTTTGGTAGAGAGTGTGTAACTGTTAGAGGATGCTTAAAATTGATGAAAAAAATGATCTCAAACTTTTATTTATGAGGCTAAATGTCTACTTCAGTTAAATTAAGCAAAGAAATGCCACAATGTTTGGTATTTGTCTGCTCAGGATGATCTGTTCTCATTCCGGGTAGTGAGAGTTGGGTCACTGAATGCAACATGACCAGGTTTTCACCTCTGTTCCCCATCTAACTTAAACATTGCATACTTGTTACTGCAACACAATTATAAAATATCTCCTTAAATTATTAATCCCAGAAGACTTGGAAAAGTAAGAAACACTGGTGGAGCCAATTTGTGAAGTACATATTTATTCAAGGAGCTAATCCAGTACTTGCAACTTCCACACAAATTTACACAGGAATTCAAGGGAAGAGGTGGGTTTTCCTTGTCTTTTGAGAAGTTAGATTGACTGTTTCCTCTGGCACACATTTCCTATTAAATGACTCTTCTATACATCTCCTTCACCTTTAAAAGCTAAGTGCTAAATTAACTGCAAAATGAGTTTCTGTACTTCTGTTAAATAGTGTTTAACAGCTACACTCGGTTTCAATAAAGGGTATTTTTATATTTTGTTTAGCACTAATATTGCCACGTGAAAATTACATGAGTGTTTCTTCAGTTTCTGGGAAAATAAATAAACAAACTTGATTTGTTGACTTGCATGTTCTAGTGTGATGTCAAACTGGAGCAACTTCATCATTTTACTCAAAATTAGTTTTATACTTGGATATGGTGAGGAAATGATGGGGAAGAATACAAGTTAATAGATATTTAATCTGTTAATAATATGCCACACCAGATCCACTTATGGCATACTTCATAATTACATCATTATAAACAACCTTAATGTCAGTCAGACAGGAGTTTTGCAGTTGACTTAATGTAAAGGGAACTTACTCAAGTTGTAAATACAGTTGCTGTCCTTCCAGGCTTACAAGGTGCAAATCAATTTGATTTGGTCAAACATCACGCAAAGTGTTTGGGTTGCTATTAATTGAAAATGGTTTTAATGCAGTCCTGGATAATAGGTATTAAGCTGAAATTTTTACTAAGCGTGTGTGGCACACAACTTTGTCACCAGCTTTTCAGCTGTCTGTGGGCCCTGGTAAAATTTGTGGACAGCACTACAGCTGTTGGGGGATAAAATAGGGAGCAGAACTGCTCAGATTATTCTTTTAATTCTTAGGAGGGTAGGAGCAAAATGCTTTCTTGAGTCTGCCTTGTCACACCCTCAAGGGCTTTATTGCATCTTCAAAATTACATGGGAAAATCCAAAATTTTGCAGAACCATTATGCTTTGATAAAC
This sequence comes from Coloeus monedula, assembly GCF_965178545.1. NCBI lineage: Eukaryota > Metazoa > Chordata > Aves > Passeriformes > Corvidae > Coloeus > Coloeus monedula. The sequence continues at coordinate 25,376,160 of NC_138782.1, read as the reverse complement.
AGTGTATCTCTAAGGGCAAGTGCTTCCATTTGTGGAAAAGTCTAAATTATTTCCTGTTTTGGGAACATGGAGCATCATACCAATTGTCCCTTCTGATCTTTTTGATTTGATCTCTGAGAAGCTTGGTCTGTAGTGTCCTTCCATTTCTGTAGTCTCTTGGGTTTTGCTGGTGGTTAATTTTCCTGGCACAAGAGTGAATTACCTGGAGTAACAAATTGCTGTGTGCAGCCTCTCTGGGTGCTTTCACCTTGTGGTTCATGCAGTGTAACCTGACTTAAACTTTAAAGGGAAGACCTGTTTACATATGCAGGGCTTTACCTTGACCTTTATTTGCCCTCTTGTTAGGAGGACTTCTTGAAAGCATCTCTGTCTTACTATAACAAAAACCTTCGTTGCATTTCAATATCAAAAAAGCTATTTGGGAGTTGTCTTTTCTCTTTGGGAAAGCAGTTTTAATTCTTGGGCCGTTGTATCACTTTCTATAATTTTAAGTTAAAGGTGCTATCTATCCCATATTCACATCTTTTGAGAAACAATTTCTCATTCAAGTAGTTAATTACTCTCTCCTTTTCCCAATTGAATGACCTGAACTGTGCATGTGAATTCTGTGATAGGATTTATCACCCTTAAATTTAGAAGTATTTTCCTTAAAGAGGCAGATTAGTGTTTTAAATTAATTTTTAGAGGCTCTGAGTGTATTCAAAAAAGGCTTAACTCTGCCATATGATCAGTCACTAAAACTGCTTTATGGGTTTCAAATGAAGACAGCAAATACAAGTAGCAGTGTGTGTCAAAACCATAAATGAACACACTGGGTGGGAGAAAGCTTGTTTCAAGTACAAGATCAGTGGGGGAGTTATTGTTTTTTGAAAATATAGCACTTCAGCTGTGTAAGAAGTGAAACTTCTTTGCCTTTTGCAATAAATACACTATCACTCTGAACAAAACTTCATATGGTTAGCCATGTGCAAATTCTTCAGCTTCTCAGTACTTTCAAAAACAACATTGATTCAACTGTGTCAGTCCATTGAACAATTTTTTCCCCTGCTTTTCCTTGTTGTTGCATGGAACTGAATTTCAGCTAGATTCTGAACTGCTGGCGTGCTCTTGAGGTAACCTTTGTATTGTTAAACTTGTACATTTTGTTAAGGGTGACTCTAAGGTGGTTTTTGCTCCTGTTCCAATGATTGGTATGCTTGGTGAGTTTTTATTTGAAGAATCAATGGTGGTTTAAGTCTCCTTTTTTTAAAAAGTGTGGTAGAAGTAAGGTGAATTGTGGCAGGCCAAGTTACTGGAGTCTAACTTTTTAAGGACCAAAGAGGATAATTCGTATTACTTTTTGCATCTAACTGCTTGTTGTCTTCTGTAATTAAACAGTAGGAAATAGGGCTACTAATACGAAAGCATTTCAGTGGGGTACTTTCTTACTCTCTGCAGTATCTTGGTTGACTCAAATATTAATTAAAATCAAGGGATTTAACATGGTAGTAGCTAGAGACTCTTAACTATATGATGTTATAAGAAAGCCTGGAAGACAGTAGAAACAATCTAGATAAGACACTTGCAGTTTATTGTCATTGCAAGAAGCCATGTCACAGAAATTGTGACAGATGTTGTTAGATCAGCGTGGGCTTTTCAGATTTTCTGGACTGATTTGTTGAGGTCAGCTGCTGGCCACGTGGAGCAGCAGATGAGACTCTCTGAACAAACAGTGTCTTATTGGGTGGGAGACAGCTTTCCAGGAGTACTTTTTACTAAATGACTTAAAAATTATCTGTAGCCTAGACTTGTAACTAACTCTCTAAACCACAGTGCTGTATGTGAATAAAAGGAATTGTTGATTGTTGTTCTCATCTACTTTTACTTCTAATGTGTGATTTCCTTCTTTCTTCCTTCCCTGGCATGTATCACAGAATTAATCTTAAATTCAGAATATCCCAATGAGCAAAATTTCTGATTTTTTAACTATTTCAAAAGAGAACGGAGACTTATCATGTGGAGGGTGCCGCCGTGTGCAAGTCTTGCCTGATGACCATCTGTGGAATAGTTTACTTAAAAGTGGAAGTACAGGAGAAGCTCAGCTTGTTACCTTGATTGTTCCTTTGCAGTCCTGATTTCTGAAATGAAGTTAAATGTTAGTATGAGCACATGGGTCCTAGACAGGATTGACCAACTTGGCAATTCTTGGCAAGTACGTTTTTTGTTTGTATTGTGTGGTTTTTTTGTTATGTTTTTTGTTTATCTCCTATAGGTAGTATGAATTTCCTTTCAACAATGATTGAAAATGCCCTTTTTCTTGATTGTCTTCCAAACCTCCTTCTCTAGTGAACAAACTTACTTTTGAATAAGGAGCTGCTTAACTTTTAGGATACATAATTCTATCCTGACTCCTTTATCTGTCCTGGAAAGTCAGAGTTCTGTTTACTGACAACATGCAGAAAAATTCACTCAGCCCCTTCCAGAGTCCTAGCAACAGCTGTAGATTTTGGGGTAACAGGTACTTTGAAAATACATTCTTTGGATTCTGATTGGAGGGGGCAGAGGGGAGACCTACAACTCTGGTCTACTAAAAATAGTACTTATTCCTTAGGATGACAAAGCTTTTTTTATGTGGAAAACCTGAAGCTGTTGATGAAGACTTCCCTGGATGCCTACGGTGCTGCACAGAGCTCATCTGAGTAGCCCCATCAGTTTCACCTGGGCTGTTGA